>NC_136984.1:10474955-10505380 GCF_032717465.1 Coenobita brevimanus
GATAATGTAGGAATAGAGAGAATAGATGGAGTCTTAATTAACCCCTGTAGAACTAGATATTTGTCCAGAGTTGTAGAAAATTTGAAAACATTCGTTAAAATTTAATCAAGTCACTACCAGACTATTTCAGAGGAAAACCTGCGGGTCAAGAGTGTCTTCCAAGGCTGTATTTAACTTCTCTATTTAGAAAAGTCTTTCCATACCTGATTCAGATCGCTCTGGGTACCAATAACCGAATATACAGCATATTATATCATTAGAGCGAAGTGTAGAAGGACGAAAATTCCCGAAAAAACTGTAACTGAGGTGTAGAAATTCAAAGCCCTTACTCATGGATCTCTCATCAAGTTTCGAACTTGCTTTGTTTTTACCATGGGCTCTCAAACTGGGGTTCACGAACCCCCATTGGGTTCGCAAGAGGGTTTCCAGGGGATACTTAATGGCTGACGAATGTCTAGTAAAATCTGATGAGAGAGAGAGAGAGAGAGAGAGAGAGAGAGAGAGAGAGAGAGAGAGAGAGAGAGAGAGAGACAGACAGACAGACAGACAGACAGACAGAGAGAGAGACAGAGAGAGAGAGAGAGACAGAGAGAGAGGGAGACAGACAGACAGAGAGACAGACAGACAAACAGACAGACAGAGAACGACGGTTATATATATTTTTTTTAATGCAAGGAAAGAGAAACCAAAGGCCACCAACCCGCAATAACTTCCTTCCAAGAGAAAAACAAAATAAAATCAAGATCAGATCATTTCGAGATGCCTGGACACACTGCGTTTGAAAGACTGGAGATCATAGGAAGCAGGAAACAGACAAAGGAAGACAGTTCCATTGTTGACCTGTTGCATAAATGAAGGACTGGGAGTAACGGTTAACTCTTGGATTAGAGAGTTGGACAGAAAAGGGATGAGAGTTTGCTGATAGACGGATGCTACACGCCCGTCGTAGAGGTGGAGGAATGCATGCAGACAGTTCAGAGGAGCAGTGACCATTGACGTAGCGATAGAAAAGAAATAAAGATGCAACAGCGCAGTGAAGAGACAGAGGTTGAAGGGAGTCAGTAAGACATGGTGAGTCAATGAGACGAAAAGCCTTTGACTCCACCCTATTGAGAAGAGCTGTATGTGTGGAACCTCCCTACACATGAGAGTTGTGCTCCACACAGGGGCGGATATAACCAGTGTATAGAGTCAACAATTGTGCAGGGGTAAAGAAGGAACGGAGTCAGCTTAGCACACCTAATCTTTTGGAAGCAGATTTTACAAGAGATGTAATATGATCTTTCCAAGATAAGTCCCAAAGTAAATGAAACCCCAAGCATGTTTAAGGATGATGCAGGATTAATTGAATATTATAAAACATTAGTGGGTATACCTGTGGAAGATTTTGTCGGGTTCACAGGTATAAGAAGTGAGTCTTTGATGCATTAAAAACAATCAGATTATTTTTACCCCAGTCAGAGATACGAGCCAAGTCAGACATTATGTGTGTCATAGCCTCATCCCTTGTTTGTTGAAGTAACTGCTGAGAGGGGCGTTGCGGGAACCAAATGTAAAGGTGAAGGGTGGAATCATCAGCATACGAGTGGATAGGATTAGATGTACAGCTTAGAAGGTCATTGATGAATAAAAGGAAGAGAGTTGGTGATAAGGCAGACCCCTGAGGAACACCACTGTTGATAGATCTAGGAGAAGAACGATGGCCGTCTACAACAGCGGCTATTGAACGACCAGAAAGGAAGCTAGAGATGAAGGCACAGATAGAAGGATAGAAACCGTAAGAGGGCAATTTGAAAATTAAAGATTTATGCCAGATGCGATCGAAAGCCTTTGAGATGTGAAGTGCAACGGCAAAGCTTTCGCCAAAGTCCCGAAAGGAGGATGACCAGGAGTCTGAAAGGTAGGCGAGAAGATCGCCAGTGGAGCGTCCCTGACGGAACCCATACTGATGATCAGGAAGAAGGTTGTAATAGGAAAGATGCTTTAAAATTTTTCTATTAAGAATTGACTCGAAAACTTTTGAGATACAGAATGTTAAAGCAATTGGACAATAATTAGATGGTTGGGAATGGTCACCCTTCTCTGGGACTGGCTGAATGAGAGCAAACTTCCAGCAAGAAGGAAAGGTACAAGTTGATAGACAAAGGAGAAAGAGTTTACCTAGGTAGGATGTAAGCACAGAAGCACTGTTCTTGAGAACAACAGGAGGGACTCCATCAGGCCCATATGCCTTTTTAGTATTGAGGCCTGTGATGGCAGAAAATACATCAGCTGAAGAAATTTTAATATCAGCCATGAGGATGTCAGAGGGAGGAAGTGATCGAGGAACAGCACCGGAATCGTCGAAGTTGGAATTGGAGGAGAAAGTCTGAGTGAAGAGATCTCTCTTCATCAGTAGAAGAAATAGCTACAGAGCCACCAGAGTAGAAAATAGGAGGGAAGAATAATGAGGTAAAGTTGTTAGAAAGGTTTTTGGCAAGGTGCCAGAAGGAACAGGAAGAATTCGAGTTGGAGAGTTGAGAGCATTTAGTAAGGATGAAATGATTTTTAACAGAGCGATGAACAGACTTAGCACGATTCCTGGAAGAAACTTTTTAAAGATGTGATTCAGGGGTGAGATAGCTGCAATACCTTTTATAGGCCCACTTCTTGTTGTGGACAGCATTAGAACAAGCATGATTAAACCAAGGCTTTCTTGCATTAGTCAAAGAATATGAGAAGGGAATGTATGCTTCCATGCCCGAGAGAATAACCTCCGTAATGAGCAAGGCACACTCAGATGTCTCCTGGCCATGGAAGCAATAATCATTCCAGGGAAAATCAAAGAGGTATTGCCTGAGGGCCTCGCAATCCACAGCTCCAAAGTTCCACAGACGACGTTCCTTTGGAGGGTCCACAGGTGATAGGACAGGTTAAGGTGATAAGGTTGTGATCGGAGGAGCTCAAGGGAGATAAATGATTAACAGTATAAGCAGAAGGATTAGTTGTAAGGAAAAGGTCAAGTGTGTTGGGACTCTCCATGGCAGTCAGGGATATGGATAGGGTGTTGTACAAACTGCTCTAGGTCACTAAGGATGGAAAAGGTGTAGGCTTGTTTACCAGGTGGATCAGGGAAAGGAGAGGAGAGCCAAGGGTGGTGGTGAACATCTTCTAGAATGGAGATTTCAGAGGCAGGAGAAATGGATAGAATATGTTCCATTGTAGAAGTAAGATAGGCGAAGAATTTTTGATAGTCAGCAGAATTAGGAGATAAGTAAACAGTACAGATATATTTAGTTAGAGAATGCCAGGAAAGCCGAAGCCAGAGTGTAGAGAATTTAGAAAAATCGAGTTCAGGAACACGAGAGAAAGATAAGTTGTTGCATATATATACACAACAGCCACATTTGGCTTTGAAATGAGTATAGAGAGTGGAGGAGGATACAGAAAAGGGTTTGGTATCAGTTGCCTCAGACAGCTGAGTCTCAGTTAAGAAAAGGTGAGGTTTAAAGGAGGAGAGGTGGTGCTCATCAGAGTGAAAGTTAGAGGAAAGGCCACGAATTTTGCAGAAATGAAGAAGTGAGTGAGACAGTAGTTCCAGGCAGCTCGAGTCGTCACCGGGAGAGGGGCGGAAGGTGGGGGCATTTATGTTTCCCCCCCTAGGGACTCCGAGGCTATGTATTTCGCAGCCTCGTATTGGGTTGATTCACATTCAAACGGCACCTCTGAGTGAGAATAGAGGGTACTCCCATTACAGTCAACTATTGGTAACTGGTGCATGTACTTATTGTCCCACTGTCACAAGATATTTTGGTTTACCTAAATGAAGTTTGTTGATGACATACGATGATATGTATGCTAGTGATCTTATGTACAGTGTGTTAATGGTTATCGTCTTAGTGATGTTATAGCATTTTGGAAACTCATCCTTATGATGAGATAGGCGCAGCGTGTGAGGCGGTTTGTGGAGTGAGGAGGAGATGCAAGGGTGTGCAAGGGACAGCATGGTGAAATGATGAGGTGAAACGAGCTTTGGATCAAAAGAAAAAGGCTTATAGTGAATGGTAAGCGAGTAGAGGTAGGGGAGAAGATGAGAGAGAGAAGAGAGAGGTATATGTGAGCAGGAGAAGGGAGGTTAAGAGACTGGTGAAGGAGAGTTGGAAGAAAGTGGATGAAGAGTTTGGGAGGAATCTGAGTGTGAAATGGAGGGAGAGTAAGAAATTGTTTTGGAAGGAGGTAAAGAAAGTAAGGCAGTGTGAAAGGGGAAATAGTAGGGGAGTGAAAGATAGGAATAATAGATTGCTGGTGGAGAAGAGAGAGAAACTGGGGAGATGGAAGGAGCACTTTGAGGATTTGTTGAATGTAGAGAGTGAGAGCAGTGCGAGTATAAGTGGTTGGAGAATGGCTGGGAGAAGAAGAGATGAGAGGAGGGAGGAAGAGACCAGTAGGGCGGAAGTAGTGGAAGCGATGAAGAAGATTAAGTTGGGAAAGGCCCCAGGAATTGATGAAGTGTGTGGTGAAATGATTAGGTATGGGGATGAGATTGTTGTGGAGTGGATATGGAAGTTGTGTAGATTGGCTTGGGAAGAGGGAAGGGTTCCAGAGGACTGGAAATCAGGTATAATTGTTCCTTTATACAAAGGAAAAGGGGAGAGAGAAGTATGTGGTAACCATAGTGGTATTTGCCTTCTTAGTGTGACTGGTAAACTATGGTAGAATACTCATTGATAGGGTTAGGCATATGAAAAAGGAGCTAGTTGGAGAAGAATAAGGGGGATTTAGGATGGGAAAAGGGTGTGTAGATCAGATATTTGTTTTAAGATGTTTCTTGGAGAACTATCTAGAGAAGGGAAGGAAAGTGTATGCTGCCTTCATGGACTTGGAGAAAGCTTATGACAGAATAGATAGGCAAGGTATGTGGAAGGTATTAAGAATATATGGAATGGAGGGGAAATTGTTGAGTGCTGTGAAGAGTATGTACGAGGGAGCTAGGGCTACGGTGCGAGTGGATGGTGAGCTGAGTGAGTTCTTTGATCTGAACGTGGGACTGAAACAGGGTTGTGTGATGTCTCCATGGCTGTTTAACATATACATGGATGGGGTTGTAAAAGAGATGCAGGGTAAGGCAGTGCATGTAGGAGTGGCTCTAATGAACGAGGGTGAGATTTGGAAGCTTCCGGTGTAGCTGTTTGCTGATGATACAGTACTGTTGAGTGAAGATGAATGGGAGTTGCAAGGTTTGGTGAATGAATTTGGGACAGTGTGTTTGAGGCGGAATCTGAAAGTTAATGTAAACAAAAGTAAAGTTATGATGTTTGAGAGGAATGAAGTCACAGAGTGTGCAGTGAGGTTGGATGGTGAGGATATGGAGCATGTGAGTGAATTCAAGTACTTGGGTAGTGTGATGAGTAAGGATGGAACTTTGGGGGATGAAGTGTGTGAAAGGGTACAGCAGGGAAGGAAGGTTGTTGGTACACTGAAAGCAGTGATGAGAAATAGGGAGGTGAGTATGGAAGTTAAGAAGTCACTGCATGATAGTATTGTGATCCCTACCCTGACGTATGGAAGCGAGGCATGGACCTTGCAAGAGGGGAACAAGTCAAGATTGAGAGCAGTGGAAATGAGTTACTTGAAAGGAGCATGTGGAGTGACGTGGAGGGACAGGTTGACGAATGAGGAAGTGAAGGAACGCTGTGGGGTGGATGTGGATGTGGTTGAGAAGATTAGGAGAAATACACTGAGGCGGTGGCTCAATCGGTAGAGAGATGGCCTGCAGTCCTTACGGACCCAGGTTCGAATCCCGGCTGGGGCAGGGAACAGTTTAAGGATTTGAATTTCATTAAAATCAGGCTTTACTGATCTACCAGAAGACCCGCCGACATGTCGTAAAAATACCCCCGCTAATACCAATACACCAGTCCTGTAAGAGACAGCCCTAGCATGTATTCAATATGGACGGTGGGTGTTAGCGCCGAAGTGGTGACATGTAGAGGTGTATGGTATGTAGGAGGACTGCTGGGCCTTGACAGCAGGCTGTGAAGCCTATGCCCAGAGTCGGACACATAAAAAAAAAAAAAAAAAAAAATGTGAAGAGAATGGGGAATGAAAGACTGAATAAGAGGGTGTATGTAGGTGAGGTGGAGGGAGGGAGAGGGAGAGGTAGACCGAGGATGAGGTGGAGGGATGGAGTTGAGAGGTATATGAGGGAGGGGGGGGGTGATTTGGGGGGAGGGTAGTCAAATGGTGGGTGTAGTCAAATGGTGGGTGACAGATCGACTTGGAGGCGTTTTGTCTGTGGCCACCCTTTGCGGGATTAGGGCGTCGGGCTATAGATAGATAGATTGATAGATCTTTATGACTGTGCTCGTGTGTATGACTACTTAGTAGCAAATCTGATATTACTGATGCCGGTGGAGGTATGCATTCTGAGTGCATTCTTCTTACTATTTGCTCTGTTGACATTGGTGGCAATATGATAACCTGAAGTTGTTTCTAACACGTGATCTGATGCCGTTGGTGATAAAATGTCTGTCTAATGGCGTTTTTGTTGTTTCATCTTTTGTTGTTATGACTGCCTGAAATTATTTCTACGGCGTGATGAATACCTGAAGTTGTTTGTCCTGTGTGAACTCACGGCAGTGTTGATACAATGACTCACTGATGATGTTTTGCATGTTTGATCTTTTGACATTATGGCTGGCTGAAGGAGTTTCTAATGTGTTATCTTGTCGACGGTTATGGTTTTATTGCGTAAGCCTATGATGGTGGCAATTTTGCAACTGCGTGTCAGTGTCGATGATGTTATGTATGACTTTGGTCATATAATTATTTTTTATTATAATTCCAGATACCGTTATGACCTCGTCAGCGAAGAAACAACAGTATGATGAAAGCTACATTCAGTATGGATTCACTAATATTGTCATAAGTGGGTGTGAATTTCCTGTGTTACAAGCCACACTATCACTGGAGTGCACAAAGCCGAATTTTCTCAAGCCAAATCCAAACAGTTGTAATCCGATTCTGAAAAGTAAAAATGCTGCCTTCGTCAAGCAAAAGGAAATGTAACTGAAGGGAACACATTTTTGATTGTATGGGAGAGTTCAGTTAACAAAATGAATCTGTGATCACCACTTCATATTTCACTCTCCCTCCTCTACCTCCGCTCCCTTCCCTCCCTCACTCCACTCCCACACCATCAATCGTCCCGCCACCCACCTTGCCTTCTCTCTCTGGCCCCTCCCTCTCAGCCCCTCTTACTCCAGTGTGACTTGCCGCGCATAAAGAAGCCAGCCTAAGGCACGGGGTACCGGAGGATAGGTGATTATTCATTAGCACTACTGTACACTGACGAGTAATAAGCATATCTGTTGATATAAAACAAATGACTGCTGAAATGAAAGGTTGCAATGCAGCTTGATGAATCGACTGATGAAGCTCCTTGTGCCCAGTGGTGGAGATTTCAAGTAGGGTTTCTTGTTCTCTCATGCTTTGGAGTCCAATACAAGTGGTGAAGACATATTATATGAAGTCTCAGATCTTTTAGAGACTACAGGAATTTCTTGGAATAATATATGTGCATACACAACTTATGGAGCACCAGCAATGCTTGAATGTCGATCAAGGTTTCGAGGAAAGGTGATTGATTGAGTAAAAGAAATACAAAAATAGCTGCACAACTATCGGGGTCATATGCCTCTGGACATCAAGGCAAATGATGACAACAAAGAATAAATGTAAACAAGAATATCAAATATATGTTGAAACATCACCCGCCTTGCGCTCAGAGATGTATTGGAGGTATAAATCCCCAAGACGATGACACTCCACCAGCAGTCAGGGGGACCAAGCAATCCCCACAGAAAGGAGGAAGAATGCTATCCACTAAAAATCTGTGAGAGAACCGGGTGTGGCCAATTTGCATCCCGCATAAAGTCGTCTTCCACTGGATAAACAAGTCTTTTTTTTTTTTTTGATGGAACACTTTGCGGGCTCCTGTCCTTTGGTTCCTTCTTCCTTGCATAAATAAAAAATACTGCCACAAATAGTACACTTCTTGTTTACCCCCACCGCATCCCCAGGTCTTGAAGACTGAGTGTAGCGAATCCAGAAACAAGGCATCTTCACTGTATGCTTCATATATATGTTTTACCATCTAAAACTCTCTCACCAGAGTTTAGATTAGTACTTGATGTTGTGCACATGGTAAATACCACCAAGACAAGTGCCCTAGTATGAACCTATGTGTGCAGAGATTTTCGATGATGCACATGAAAAGTGAACACAGAATATGGCGCAATATGGATTGATTGATTGATAGAACGCACGGCACCGTAACAACAAGGTCATATGATGCCGTATAAGCAAAAATATAAGTAGTAGAAATATAAAAACATTAAAAAGTAAAACTCCATATTAAAAAACTAGTCATCAAAGTAAAAACAGTGCAATCATGAAAGGTGAAAGAGGCCAGCCTCCTTCAGAAATAAAAACACATCGTCCCCAGGGGTACCAGGCTCTCCCCCAAGCATCAAAGAGAGACAGTAAACACCAACCTCCCCACGGTGCCTCAATAGCAACCTCCGACGTAAGTCGCCCAAACTGGGACACTCAAGCAGCAAAAGCCTGACAGTAAGGGGAACCAAACAGTCATCACAGAGTGGCTGCACGCCTCCACACATGAGGAACTCATGTATGAGCTTGGTATGTCCAATGTGAAGGCAAGCCAGAACAGTTTCTAACATATGAGGCATTGTAAAACAAACTCTCTGAGAGACAAACTTGGTAACTTCCTTTAGCTTGCTGACAGGAATGCTATCCCACCACAACTGCCAACAAGCACGAACAGCAGACAATACTAAAGTGCATAAATCAGTAGCAGGTAGAGGACAAGGAGCACATACAGGTTGCAAAGCCACAGCCTTAGCTAGTGCATCTACCCTATCATTACCTATGACACCAACATGTGCAGGAACCCAGCAGAAATCCACTCTCTTCCCCCGATGACGAATGAGGAACAACAACTCCAAAATAGCTAAAACTATAGGATGGGAAGAGTTAAAAGAGTCCAGGGCCAAAAGTGCCCCATGACAGTCACTAAAAATAATAAAGTGATTGCCATGGTGAACAAACACCAACTTCATGGCTAAAACGATAGCTGATAGCTCTGCAGTAAAAAATGAGGCAGCCAAAGGAAGACTACCTCCACGGCTAAAATTTAGAAATACCACTCCAAAACCAACACCAGATTTTGAGCCATCAGTATACACAGGGACAGACCTACCATGACAAGAAGAATGTTCTAAAAATAACTGTAAAAGACACTGAGGAGTGACAGAATCCTTTAAGTCAGCAAAAAACCTGCAGAAAGTCACCTTGGGCAAGATCCATGGAGCAATCCTTGGGATCCGAACAGGACTGACAGGTACTGTTGACAAAACAAACTCCTCCATGATATCCCGAACCCTATAGCCAAATAGACGAGGCGTGCTAGGGTCTCTACTATAATACAAAAAACAGGACTGTTGCATTACACACTCACAGACAAGTGAGTCTGGAAGGCAACGAATCCAGAGCCAGCACCGTGGTGCAACAGACTGATGCAGTAAATCTAAGGGAGGCACACCAGCTTCCACCAACATGCTGGGAATTGGAGTAGACCGAAAAACCCCAGTTGCAAGGCAAAGACCAACATGATAGACAGCATCTAGAGTTTTTAGTCTGGACTCTGTGGCAGAGGAGTAGACGTCACAACCATTTGACAGCTTGGAGGCTGAAACAAATGCAAGAGCATCCTCCAATCAGCACGCCAAGAGGTATAGAACAGAACCCTCAAGAGATGGGGAGCCTTCATACCCGATGCTTTAAGACTTGCCAAGTGTGAAACCCATGTCAAATGGCAGTCAAATGTCAGGCCCAAGAATTTTGTCTCTTCCTTACAACGGAGTCTCCTGCCACAAAGCTGGAGATCAGGGTCTGGGTGTACCCCTCTCATCCTACAAAAGTGCATAGTCACAGTCTTAGAAGGGAAAGACTGAAAACCCTTGGAAGTGGCCCAGACAGAAATCATGTCCAAGGCAAGTTGCATACTCTGCTCAATAGCAGACATGTGGGAGCCAGAAAACCATATAGCTAAGTCATCCATATAAAGGGATGAGGATACTGCAGTAGGCACAGTGTCAAGAATACCAATGATGGCCACCACAAATAGGGAAACACTTAACCCGAGACGTCCCGTCGACGTATGGGTACGTTGCAACATTTTGCATTTGCCAGTCCCGTCGACGTACTGGTACGTTTTGCAATTGCAAGGTCCCAAATTTGCACAATATTCAATTTTCGCACGTGGTTTTTCGTACGTATACACAGGACACCTTCCTCTGTTCCTCTACAAGATGCCAAGCAGGGCCAATGCCTTACGCCGCATAACTCCCCCCCCCCTGCACGCCGTTGTCTTGGCAATTCACCTGTTACCAGTGACCTGGCCAATAAAGACATTCAGGGCCAGAGTGATTCCCCAATCGATGACAATGTGGAGGACAAAGTTTACATAGCATTAGAGGAAGAAACAGTCAGAAATGATGATCAGGTAATGTGGCAAAAGAAGGTCAGGAATGGTGATGAGTTAGTGAGTGAAACAATGCTTATAATGCCTATATTACTGTTTGAAAACCAATATACTCTCATACTACATATAAATTCGTACCAAATAAGTAAATAAATACCGTTTAGGAGTGGTGTGGAATAGTTATCCTCCCACAGAACTCGTTTTCTTTGCAGCCAGCATGATAGAAAACCCTGTAAGGTAAGGAGGTACTCCTACCTGTATCAAGTATTTTAAACCTCAGGTGAGCGATTTCTCTATGAATTTTCGATGTTTCTCACCAAAAGCGGAGGTTTTAGCCAAAAAAGAAAAATTCCAAAAATGGTCAGGACGTGACGGGTAAGACACTCCCCTGTGGGACACCTTCCTCCTGGCACAGTGGTGCAGAGAGAGTAGAACCCACACGGACCCAAAACACACAATCAGTCAAGAAGTCTCTAAGCAACACAGGCAGGTGACCACGTAAACCAAAGGCATGAAGTTGTTGGAGAATGTCATGGCACCAGGCAGTGTCATAGGCCTTCTCAAGATAAAAGAACACACCCACCAAATGTTGCTTAGAGGTAAAAGCTTCACAGATTGATGCCTCAAGCCTGATAAGGTTGTTGGAGGTGCACCGTAATTTTCGGAAGCCACTCTGCGAAGGAGAGAGAAAACAACCCTTCTCCAGAAACCACATAAGCCTGACATTGACCACACACATGCAATGTCAAATTAATTGGGTGATAGTTGGAGATATGGGAATGGTCCTTACCAGGCTTTGGAATGGGAAGGACAACACTCAACTTCCAACTCTTGGGAATAGAGCCCTCACTCCAAACCCTGTTAAAATGGTCCAATAAGAATTTAACTGAATCAGTCTACTTATGATGTAGCATAGCGTATTGGAATGTCATCAGGCCCAAGAGCAGAGTCACCACACTCTGAGAGGGCAGCACGCAGCTCACGGAGGCTAAAGTCAAAATTATATGGCTCTCCACCACGAGAGCTAAAGTCAAGACCCAACCTCTCCTGATTCCTACAAAAACTAGCATATGGCCTCGAAGGATCCTTTTTTGAGACAGCGCAAAACTGATCCACAAAAGCAGAAGCTACTGCATCAGGTACAGATACTAGATCTCCGTGAAGTCGCAACACCGGTGGGGAGGGGGGCGTGAACCTACCAGAAATCTTGTGTATCTTTTTCCACACACTAGGCATTGGAGTAGAGGACGTTACTGTAGAAACATGTGACTTCCACGAGTTTTGGCGAGCACTCTTCATGAGTCATCTGTAGTGAGCACGTGCTTTGCGAAACTGGATTTTTAGGAAAATAACATCACAATTGGCCAAATACCGACGAGCAACCAGTTTGTAAGCTCCTTTTGCTATAGAGCAGTCGTCATTCCACCATGACACAGGTCTCTGGGAAAAAGCACCAGAAGTCCGTGGGATGGAATGAACCCCTTCCGAGAAAATGGTCTTAGTAAAATAACGTTCAGCATCGTCGAAAGTTGAAAAATCAGTAACCCTGTAGGCAAATACACAAAGTTCCTCAAAAAGAGACCAATCAGCCCTATCCAGACACCAGCGTGGCATACGGGCTGCAGGAATAGAGCGAGTAGTCTGGACCAACACAGGATAATGGTCACTACCATGCAGTTCATCCAAAACCTCCCTAGAAAAATCAAGGGCACAGTCAGAGGAGGAGATGGTGAGGTCAGTAACAAACTACTTGCCAGTCTGAACATGGAAATGGGTCTGCCTCCCATCGTTTAGGACAACCAAATCTAAATCCTCAACCAAAGAGGCAAGAATATCACCCCAGGGATTTGAAAGTGAGTCACCCCATAAAGGATGGCGGCCATTAAGGTTACCAAGAAGTAGAAAAGGGGTGAAAGTTGACTGATAAGGGTCTCCAGATCAGCACATGGAACAGGTACGGAAGGTGGAAGGTACAGACAACAAATGGTATAGCACCTCCCAATGTGCATCTGTACTGTTAGAACTTGAAGGGGAGACTGTATTGCAAGGGAAATAAAAGGGACATCAGATCGGCACAAAATGGCACATCCACCGCTGTGACCGCCAGGAGGAGATGCATGGACGACCTCATACCCCCTGATAGAAGGAAATGGTCTATCCCCCACCATTGTCTCCTGGAGACAGACACAGAGTTGGCTCAGAGCAGAGAGCAATAACTGCAATTCCTCCCAATTTGCCATGGCACCTCTACAAATCTACTGAGGACAGATTGGTACCGATTGAGCCATATTGATTAATATTAAATATTATGAACTGAGAAACACCAAGGCTATGTAGCAACCTTGTTGGGAAGGGAGTGAAAGCCCTTCTTCCTGGGCATGGAGCTCTGCCTCACCAGGGCGGAAGTACCCTTACCCGGAGACACGTTTTGCCCATCGCCAGAAAGAGCCTGAAGAACAGAGACCTTCTTGGAAGACCCACTCGCCCTAACTGCACACCCACATGAGGGTCCAGCTGGCACCTCAGGCCCAACCGAATCAATCAAAGGTTGGCTGCTGGGTGATGGATCAGAGAGAGCAAGCGACTGAGCTCATTGAGTATCTAAAGACCCAGGCCCTGCCACACCTGAGCAAGAGGCAGGGACTGGAATCCTAGAAAGACCATCATGAACACCCACTGACTTAGATGCCACCACTGGCTGGGTTGTTGAGTGAAAAGCCCCCTCAGAATCCTCATGCAGTACAGAAGTTCGAACATTAGAAGGAGGGGAGTCACCCAAAGACTCCTCACTCCCCACCCGTTTGAGGTTGGCGAATGCAACCTCCATCTCTACACCAAAACTCGAAACACTAGAAACTGTAGGGGCACACCATAGAGAAAACTGAACATCAGTAGCAGAGTGAGCAGATAGTACAGGAGCAGAAGTCGGTGCGGAAGTAGTAGCCAATACAGGAGTGTCAGCCGGTACAGTAGTAGCAGCTGATACAGGAGTAGCAGCTGGTACAGGAGCAGCAGCAGGACGAGATGCAGACTGCAAATGTACCGGAGTCCTTGGGAGACCATGAGGAGAAGTAGTACATCCAGTATCTGACAAGCGACGAGGAGGATGGTCAGAATAAGGAGTATGGGCTCCATGATGGCGCACACATGGCTTTGATCTAGAAAGAATAGAAGCAAAGGACACACCTGGGTGGACATACATAGACATGACATGGTGTTTAGCTTCAGTAAAACTCAGCCTCTCCGTGGCTCTGAGAGACAGAATTTCATGTTCCATTTTGTAATGATCACAAGATTTAGAAGAAGCAGTGTACTCACCACCACAATTGACACAAGATATAGGACCAGGGCATTCCATACCCTCATGAACATCAAAAACACACGACACACAGACTGCTGGAAGATCCAGGGCAAGGCACCTACAAGTTCAACCAATGTGACCCAACCGCTGACAGTGGAATCATCTACAAGGCATAGGGACATAGGGCCTAATTCTGTACCGGTACCATGGAGCATTAAGAACAGCAGGGAGGTTCAATGAATCGAAAGTCACAATCAAGGATGGAGTTGGCACAAGGTCACCATTCATCTTCTTCTTAACCCCTACGCCGCAGTCATGTTTTTGCTCTCCTTGCATGTCCTGTGAGGATATTTGCACTCCGACTGACTTTTTAAAAATATTTGCCAAAAATCAGTTATTAGTCGTAGAATATTATAATTAAATGTGCATATGCCACATACTTTCAGCTTTCTCCTGGAATGTTTGTTGAGCCTTCGTCTTGTACCGTAGGACTTGTGGAGACTTCTGAAGTTGGGTAACGAATTCTCCACTTTACACTTCCCGACACCCTGTAATATGATTTCCACAGCCTGATATTACCACTAGAAACACTATTCTATGATTTTCAAGTAGTTTGGAATCCATACACCAAAAAAAAAAAAAAAACACTGAAAGCAATGAAAATTACGAGTGCGTACAAACTTCCCACTTGCCCTCGTTCCCCGGTGGTATTCTGTCATTTATTATTCATAAACACACTCACACTTTATATTCCTATTACTTTATTACCTTTATATATATATATATATATATATATATATATATATATATATATATATATATATATATATATATATATATACATATATATATATATATATATATATATATATATATATATATATATATATATATATATATATATATATATATATATATATATATATATACAGTATTTATCAATAAGTTTCCTTCAGTAATAGTAGTTTATTTTCACTCCAGGCAACTTTCTCGTTCAGTAAACTAGCGTATAGAGCAAAGCTTTCACTGTCATTACTCCAAGTATTTGTACTCATATTCTTATATTAGTAATTATTTACATTTCTATTTTATTTACACTATATTATACACTGTCACTTCCAGTAAGTAAGGGCTCCTTTCCCTTGGAGCCAGGATGAACTTAGGACACTGAAGCACTCGTAGTTTATCACCATTTCCTCCACTGGCCCATCACATGATTCACCAGAAAGATTGTAGTCACTGTCCATCATTATCATGGATAAATTAGCCAGTTCATGCTCCACAGCAGTCATTTAGTCCTTTACCCCTTCCCACACGAGGTTTAGTAGGGGCAGAGGTCACAGGGCCCTCTAGAAGTGGCGGAAATAGAGAGGCGCTAGTGCTACGTGCTTTCATCTCAAGAAACAACACTGAACTAAATGACGAGGTGGATGTGGGGCTGCCAAGGGTTGACAATATCAGCGAGATGACAGCTGCTAATTTATATGGTGTGAAATGATTGGCAGGAAATTAGGTAGTTCCAGGTGAATGTAAATATCACTTAGGCTTCTCTCTTCCTTTCTTATATATATTTTTATTACGAGAATAGATTATGCGGCGTATTTCAAGGGGAAATTACCAGGGAAAATTAACGAACAAGTGCAAGTGGGGTGTTGCCAAGTGATAATTAGCCAACTCCAGGTGTATGGCACTATCAGTTACGTTATTTTTTTTAGGTATATATTATTTTGTATAAGAATAGGGCATAGGGCTTATTTCAATGGATGAAATCAGTGGAAAATTCCGGGGAAGATTTGCTTAGCGCAGCGCGGCCGGGCAGGCGAGAGGAGAGGGTAATGGAGGGGAGGTAGGGAGGGGAGTCAAGAAGGGGGATAAATAGCTAAATTGTCAACAATGGATGGGAGTACAGATGACATTAGCAGTGCTGACTATTGTTGGACACCGGCAGTACTGATAGATGATAAAAACCACCACTTGAAAGCCCGGGAGAATTCAAAATAATGCAGAATTGCAAAAGTGACGGCCCCCAGTATGATCCATTGCGACTGAGCGTCATGAAAGTGACGCCCTGCAGTTAAGGGGTTAATCCTCTCAGCCTTTATCACATTCTGGGCTGATAACTCTTCAACAAGGAGAGCATCATCGTAAATCAGCAATTCCTTAGCATACACAATGCCACGAGAATAATTAAGTGAAGCATGGGGGGAACATTTAACAGATTGACTGGAAAGCATGGACAGAGACAGAATGGCTGCACTCTGAGAAGGGTAAGAAACCTCCACCAACAAACTGCCATCAGCCTGTGGAACCACTTTAGGGGTGGCACCACAAGCAGCAACAAGTTCTCAATGTGTGCGAAAAATATCGCACCTTCGAAGGTACACCCCAGCAAGGCCATGAACAACTATAAACTTGACAAAGGGTGCAGGAGGAGGAGCATCCAAGAAATTATCTGAATCTCGCTCATGGGGGCCCTGAGGGCCAGGAACACTTCGTGTCCCTTGCCTGCGACCCTTGTTTGGGAAACACTGGACTGGGGACGCAAGGCAGGGGAGGCCGAATCCCCCATGGAGCCACATGGAACCTGGAAGGGTTCCAGAGTGGCTATAAATGAAGGTTGAGAAGATGCGCTTAGGTCTGGGAGAGAGGCAAGTCGGGGCACATTACTCGTACCATAAAAATAAACACAAAAACTTCATTCATCCCCTCCCACCCACCATGGAGCCCAACAAGGGGAGGCCATATGCCACAGACGACCTCAGGTGTAGCAGGGGAGTATACACAGGTAACTACAGAGGGACCTGGGCTAGGATGACCCCAGGACGATAGGAGCCACCAGGCCCCCCAGTGCCCACTTGACCCTAGTCAATGCATAACCAGCCGATTGACCTTGTCGGGCCCAACCAGGCTGCCCGTCTAGCCAGAATAAGGGACCAAAGAGGTGTATTGCTAGCTGCAAGGCGCATCATGCAGCATCACTCAACCCCCAGGACTCCCATCTCCCAGCATTACGGGACACCACGCACGGCAAACACGTGGGGAGGCAACAGTCCAGCCCTAGATGGCAAGTGGGCAGGGACTAACATCATCAGCAGGCCTCCTCCACCAGTGATGTAGGGGGTGCTTGGTCCACGACACTGACAAATGCCGACCCCACAAAGGTAGGCATGCCTCCAAAGTAGGTAGTACTGCCAGCCACGTTTCAAGCCCCGCCACCGCGTCAAGGTGACCCCCCTCAGTGAGGTGACGCAATATGAACATACCCTTCGAGTATGTCTCTAATACTGCTTATGGAAATGAGAAAATTGTTTGCACAAAACAAGCACAGCCATCACACTGAAGTTTAATACTGGCTATTATATTTAAAGCATTAAGTTAATGCTTACTTGCCCAATAAAGTAATCATAAAATAATCTTACTGGTATAGTACCATTCTACATTGAAGTATTGCTGATGTTTATTTTCTTCATCAAGTAACTACAGGTTGAATTCAGTGTAGTTTCATTGTACACTGTTAATTCTTAACTGCTTAATGAAGTCATTACAATATCAGCGATTTAATAATATTTATTGCAATACCACTGTATACTGACTTCGTCTTCATATAATACCATTGTATATTCATTGTCAGGTTAAAGTGTGCCTATGAATAGGTGCTGATGTTTGTATGGATCTGGATACCAGAAGGTCGTAATTGTTTCAGGTGCAGGCTGCTGATGCCATCCGATCCTGTGCTTGTGGAGCTCTTTGGTTTCTTGATAATGTTTCTTGTCTGTCCTGGAGCGAAGAGAGTTGCAATGTGGTCCAAGGAAAAGGATTGTGTGTCTTAGGATTTTTTTTTTTTTTTCAGACTCATTGAATGTTCGTGGTAAGTGACTCACGCTGTGTAGTGGTTCACAAGAATGTTTGCTAGTTCGTAGCTGCAGGTGATGTGTTGGGAGTTGGACGTGATAGCGGGGTAGGTTGTGGAGGTGTTTGTTTGTAGTTATTTTGATAATGTTAAATATTTTGTACAGCCAAGAGGGGTTTGTAAAGTGACTAAGTGTTGTTACAAAGGCCTTCCGGTTTTTCATTTTTATGTGTGCTAATTTTGTTGTTCGTCTCTTTCTGTAGTTCTTGGACCCTTGTTGTGGTGTTGTGTGAATGAGGGAGAGGAGTGTTGTGTTTACGTGGGTTGCATTGTATTATGAGGTGAGTAGTCTTCCGTGTAAGTTTATGTTGTAATGTCGTCTGTTGCCTCGTGGATTGTATTGTTTGTCTGCCATGAGTACACGGTAATGAGTCCGCAGGTGATTGAACAAAATCAGACAGTTTGATATTTTTCGTTATTCATGATATTTGCGTAAGCATGGTAGACAAAGAATATATACAAGGTGGAATAAAAGCATTCATAGCACCTCTTCCTTTGCTATTTACTTAACATACTGATCATTAACATTCTCTTGTATGTTATTCATTGTATGCTTCATAAAAGATATAGTTTTCTTTCATATTATACAAGAGGTTATCGAGGTGTACTGTGCAGATTATTAGCCAATGGAGAGGTGTTACGAAACCACCAACGTCAGTTTGAAAACACGTTGATTGGCAATGATTGCACAAAGACACTCACTTCATAACTCCTTTTCAGCTTATTATGATCCTCTGGCGTTAGGTGTAATAAAATAACAGACTCATCATGAGCGTAAGATAATGGCACCAGTTTCAACACACAGCCTTCGATATTCACTTAGATATACCTAACTAATCTAACCAGTTCAATTCCCTGCCACTTTCCTTGATTCGTGCATTTCTATACCTACCTATCATGTTCAAATTATGGTGCATTGGTTCTAAAATAATGAACATCACTAAACCTCCTCAAATTAGGTTATAGCCAAACGTAGTTAGACTGGCGAACGAGTTGGCCAACACCAAACTGATTCATTCCTGTGTCATAAAGAGTTGCGAATTACATGCACTTATGAAATGGTATCTAGATTGTATGAGTGGCCCAGTTTCGTGAAGTGAAAAGAAAGCGACTTCAGTATACCATATCCATTCATTATCTTTTAAGTGCCATCAACATATGCTGTATTTACAGGAGTATGATGCAAGTGTGGAGTCTTCCGCTGAGGACATTACCGTCCAATGCAAAGGACAAGCAGACTCAGTAGACATCGAGAGGGACGAGAGCAAAGATGGTCATGTTAATGGTGAGTTAAGCAAAGTGTAAAGGCAAAAAAGCACGTTTGTTTATCTATAATGTTATATTTATGGTCGAAGAAGGAAGAGTTTGGTGGTAAGTTAGCGCTTTATAAGCACACTTTGAACACAGAGAGGAGAAAACTGAAGACAGTGTGTAGGAATTGTGCAGCTTTATAACTAAAGGCAAGGGAAAAACAAAGAAATGTTTAAGTGTAACAATTCGTAGATTTTACAACCACCATACCATAAACCACCAAACCAAACAACCACTGAACCATACAACCACAAAACCATGCAGCCACAGAACTATAGTACCACCAAAACCTTTACCACCAGACCATACAACCAGAAACCATACTACCACCAAACCATACAACCACCATATCATACAACTACCAAACCATACAACCGATGAACCTTACAGCCACCAAGCCGTACAACCTACAATCTTTACAACCACCAAACCTTACAACCACCACACCTTTCAATCACCATACATCAGAATCACCTACAATCACCTAAACATACAACCACCAAATTTTAAAAGTTTGACAGAACAACTACCAGGTCATAAAACCTCCAGATCTTACAACCACTCATTCTCACAACCACCAGGCATTGCAACCACCAGACTTCCAATCACCGAATCTTATAACCACCAGGCATTAAAACCACTAGATCTTACAGCCACCAGACCTTATACCATTGACGACTTGGCAATCAAGCGTAGGGCCAGAAGGAGGTAAAAGTATATAGAGCAAAATCTGAGTCTTAGAGACTTTAGAGACTTTTGCTGGATAACCTAAATGGTACTAGAGGGAAGAATGTGGTATTTAAGATGGCAAATCAGATGAAGGGAGGAAACCGTTATAGCCTTGTAGAGAGTTCCAACATACTTGACCTCATTCTTAAAACCAAATCCATCTGCTTGCGCTGTAAATCTTTCCTCTCTGTTTGGCTCACCTTATCACAACCTTACCACCTTAATCTGTCCTAATGCTCCAGTAAGGCCAGGGGATCCTCCCAAGAAGTGACGGTTTTGGCACTTAGGAGGTACTGACTGGGAGACACTCAGACAGTGCTTCCTTGATTTTTCGTGGAATGATTAATGCTTCCATGGCCGAGAGCCATCTAAGTGTGACTTGTGAATTATGGAGGTTATTCTTTCGGACATGGAAGCATACCTTCCTTTCCCATATGCTATGACTAATGCAAAAAAAAAAAAAATGTTTTATCACGCTTCTTGTGATGCTGCCCACAACAGGGAGAATGCCTACAAAAGGTATTGGAGCCAACCCACCCCTGAATGTCATCTCTCTTATGTTTCTGCCTGCAGTCATGCTAAGTCTGTTCTTCGGTCTGCTAAAAAATAATTTCATTCGTACTAAGTGATCTGATCTCTCCAACTCAAATTCTTCCCGCTTCTTCTGGCACCTTGCCAAAAACCAAAAACCTGTCTAATTACTTTACCTCATCATCCTTCCCTCCTCTTTTCCACTCTAATGTCTCTGTAGCTATTTCTTCGACTGATAATGCTGAACTCTTCATTCAGACTTTCTGCTCCAATCCCACACTGGATGATTCCGGTGCTGTTCTTCCATCACATCCCCCCTCTGACTTCCTCATTGTTGACACTAAAATTTTCAACTGATGTTTTTTCTGCCATCATCTGTCTCTTTACTAACAAGGCATATGGGACTGATGGGGTCCCTTCTGTTGTGCTGAAGAACTGTGCTGCTGTTCTTATACTTTACCTGGGTAAACTTTTTCGTCTTTGTTTATCAACTTGTATCTTTCCTTCTTCCTGGAAGTTTGCTTTCATTCAGTCTGTCCCCCCAAATGGGTGTCCATTCCCATCCCTCTAACTATCGCCCAATTGGTTCAACATCCTGTGTTTCAAAAGTTTTTGTGATTTTTCTTAACAAAAGTATATAAAACATACTTCCTATTACAACTTACTTTCTGATCGTCAGTACGGGTTCTGCCTGGGACGCTCCACGGGCGATCTTCTCACCTACCTTTCAGACCTCTGGTCATCCTCCCTCCGGGACTGCCAAAAGCCAGTGCACTAAATGGCTTTCGATCAAGTCTGGCATAAGTCTTATTTCCAAACTGCCCTCTCACGGTTTCTATCCTTCTATCATTGCCATCATCTCTAGCTTCCATTCCATTCTGGTCGTTCTATTGCTGCTGTTGTAGATGGCCACCGTTCTTCTCCTAAAGCTATAATTCCTAGTGTTCCTTAGGGCTCTGTCCTACCATCAACTATCTTTTATTCATTAGTGATTTCTATACTCTACATCCAACCCTATCTACTCATAAGCTGATGACCCCACCCTTCACCTTTACATTCGCTTCTCACAGCATCCATCTCAGCAGGTATATCAACAAACAAGGGGCACTGTTAATGTCTGACTTGGCTTATATCGTTGATTGGGGTAATAGTAATCTTGTATTTTTTAATGAATAAAAAAAATCAGCTCTTACATCTATCAACGTGACAAAATCGTTTGCAGGAGTACCCTCAAAATTTCAACAATATCCAGCTGAATCCTGCATCATCTTTGAACATTCTTGGAGTTTCATTCTTTCAAGGTATTTTGGAAAGATAGTATTAGCTCTCTTGTAAAACATGCCTCCAAGCGATTCGGTGCACTCAGGCGACTCTGTGCCTTCTTTACCTCCGGACAGTCGTTGCCTTTATACACGGGTTTTATTCGCTCCTGTGAAGAGTACAACTCCCATGTGTGGGAAGGTTCCCCACGTACTGCTCATCTTAACAAGATGGGTCAGAATCTTTTTCTTCTTATTAATTTTCCTCCTCATGCTGGCTCACTTCAACCTCTGTCTCATCACTGCGCTGCCGCATCTTTATCTTTCTTCTATCACTACTTCAGTGGTCACTGCTCCTCTGAACTGTCTGCTTGCATCCCTCCACCACCACGGTGGGTGCATAGTACCCATCTGGCAGCAAACTTTCATCCCTTTTCTCTCCAGCCCTCTAATGCAAGAGTTAACTGTTGCTTCCAATCCTTCACGTATGCAACAGGTCAACACCGGAACTGTCATTCTCTTTATTTCCTACTGCCTATGACCTCCAGTCTTTTAAATGCAACGTGTCCAGACGTCTTGAACGATTCTTGAATTGGGCTCTCTGTTGTTTGGTTCTTATCTTTTCTTGAATGGAACAATCTTGTGGGTTTCTGGCCTTTGGTTCCTTCTTCCTCGCATAAAAATGACATAGGTTTTACAACCATACATTACAACCGATCTTAATCATTCTTCGGATGCCATACATATACAGCAGTAGCAGGAATGTGCAATGTTTCGGGTACCGTATATGTAAGGTATGACGTTCTGTGCCAGATTTTTGTTTCGTCAGTGTCCATGAGTCTACGAAAGAGGGAGCATGTGCGTGACTGCTGGCACCACTACTTCATTTGAGTGCTGAACAAGTTTATTAGAAGAGAATGATACGTGAGAAATGAGTAAAGCAAACATATTTAATGAGGTTTGTGACAATAGTATGACTGTTATGTCTTTTTCAAGAAGACTAACCATTAAAAATATTTGCTCTAATTAAAGAATGCATGACATTAACGTATAATACAATGGTATACAGTTTCTACATGTGTCAATATTGGTAAGTGGTGGCCACCATAATCCACACACCTAATATAGTGCTGCATACTCCCTTCCTCTTTCTTTTTCTGTCTTTCTGTCTACCCTCATATCTTCTTAATTCTCCCTTTCCTTCTAGTCACCCTTCATTCCATTTCAGGTAGCTGTACACTGAGTGACAAGCCTAATGGTTTCCTGTAACCCAGGAAATCATTTACAATGCTGGGTCTTAACCATTTAAGCAGTTTACGGGGTGAAGTGAAGCTTGCTATAGTGCCCCCTGTAAACTGGATGGAGACATACACATGCGTCATCCATCCAGGAACCAAACCTCTACCCTCTTTCCCACGCCTCACTGTGTCGAGGCACTGTCATCCTCAAGGGAACAACTTTCCACTGCACGTGACAACCCTACAGGGGCTCTTACTTGCCTGCGGTTGGTGAGTCTGCTTGGCCAAAACAGATTTGGGCTGATCAACAACAAAATGAGTCACTTGAAAGACTTCCACTAGAAAATAATAAGTTGAATTACGTGTGGGACAAATATTACATAGCAATAACGGTTAAATAATGAAATTACTATTAGGTGCTAACTAAACTAACTTTGGACCTGGTCAGCATGGTGCAAACGCCAGGTAAACACCTGTAAAAGGTACGTAAGTACATGGCCATTGTGATGCATTTCACATTTTCAGGTGAAAATTATGGTGTGTGGCCGTTGTTTACTGAATTCTTCCTTGCATGTGAAAAGTAGTTTAGCCAGGACCTTAGCCATTGTGTAGGAGCTAAATCCAGGAGACTATAAAATCACCAGACCTTACAATTATCAGACATTTCAGTTAACAGAACTTAAAACTATTATACACAAAACCATATCATGAGGTCATTGATCTTAACTTTGCCTTTACACACCAGGAGCTGCCACAGTCACTGGATCAACAGCATCCTCACGTCCTACAGCCCTACAGGTGCGTTGTTTGTTCATACTTTGTTTTCACAGCAGTGTACAGTGAGGATTAAACGTTGCCTTCTGTTCACATCCCCTCATATCTCCTATGCTGAGAGGGGCTTGGTATGTCTCCCTGCTCATAGATTAAACAGTTTGTTATGATGCATGAAGATTTAAAAAATAATAAAATGTCCTAAATGGGAGGTATACGCAGTGGAACAGACGAGGAAAAGTCGTTCCTAATTGAAGAGGCACAAAGATAGATGAGTGACCCTTAGCCAGGAGTTCCCTCCATAGTTCTCGAGAACCTTGTGCTGCAGCTCTTCTAGGTCGCGCATCCTGACCCGTTTGATCTTCACCATCCCCTGTATCTGGAGTGGCCGCTAACTCAAGGGTATCAGTTTATCAATAGTTTTTATACTGGTATGTCCCCTACATTTTATTTTTACGAGTCTCAGCACCCCCTCTGAATCTGGGTGCGTGGAGATCACTTTAGCTAATGGCCACTGGGATCTTGGTTGTTCAGTTTTCACTAAGACCACATCCCCTATTTTTATGACAGATTTGTTGCTGGCAGCCTGAGCCCCATAAAATCTTTCTCGTAGGCTCAAAAGATATTCCTCGCTCCAATGTCTATTCCAAGTATCCAACACCCTTTTCAGACATTGATATCCCTCCCGCAGATGTTGTCCTAAATCATTATTTTCTATGGTAGGATCACCTACTTCTTCTTGGATATCCACACAAGGCACCGGATGGAGCTTTCTGCCATATAACATATGAGCCGGTATTTAGGCCTCTAGCAATACGCTAGTGTCATCTAAATAAGTTGGGGGTCCATTATTAATCCTAGTTTCAATTTCAGTTATTACTGTTCTTAATTCTTCTCTCGTGATCTTACTTCTGTGTAATGTTTTCCTCAGGCAGTTCTTGAGAATACCAATCATTCGTTCGGGTAAAGCCATGGAGCTCTTGGAGCTGTGAACTGCCAGGTACAATTTCGGATTCCCAGCGCCGACTTAACCTTTGGATCATTCATTATATTCAACAGTAAAGATGCTGCTCCAACGAAATTAGTTCCGTTGTCGCTTATTAACTTGCCAGGACGAGATCATCTAGCGGCAAATCTTCGAAAGACATTGAGGAATGTCTCTGAGCTCAGATCTTCCACTATTTCTAAATTGACTGCCCTCGTGTAGGTACAAGTAAATAGACAAATGTAAACTTTATAGGCAGATCCCTCACCTGTAACAATTACATCCCATGTGTAGTCCACTCTTGTTACTTGGAAGGGCCGACTTACATTTACCCTATCCATTGGTAGGGCCGGTGGTCCTGGATAGTAATATGGTCGTTGTTCATACCTCCTACAAATGATGCAGTCTTTGAGATATTTTTTTATAACCTGTCTACCCTTAGGAATCCAATCCCTTTCCCGAATTGGGGCCAAGGTCTGCGGCACACCTCCACGGAGAGTAGAATCATGGGCTTCCTTTATAATTAATTTTACAAAGTATCCGCTCTTGGGTAATAAAATGGGGTATTTGGTTTGGAGAGGCAAATCAGCCTTTACTAATCAGCCCCGACATCTAATCAGACCCTTCCATCTAAGAACAAGCCTAAATCCTTTATCAGCTTATTCCTGTTCCCAGTGCCTTGGCCTAAAAGGTTATATATTTACCCATAATAGTTCTTTTGTAATCTTTTCAGCCAATATTCTAGGGGATCTAACCTCTGAAACCCCACGTTTTTATTCAAAAATTCAACAACCAATTTAGTAGTGTTTATAAGTAGTTTTATTGATGAGACTCGGCTGATGTCATTCACTTCTGGCTCAGGTACTACAGGATCCAAGTTCACTATACTAACCTTAGCAATACTATACTGTTTCTGCTCAGGCTAATCCTTAGCGAGTAACTATTTAGGACCTTTAAACCACAAGTTATCTTTGATCAGTCTCCTTACGGTCGAATCTCTTGAGAGCAGATCAGCTGGAACTTGTTCGGAGGATACATGCATAAAGTTAAATTTGGAAGACATTT
Organism: Coenobita brevimanus; assembly: GCF_032717465.1. Classification (NCBI taxonomy): domain Eukaryota; kingdom Metazoa; phylum Arthropoda; class Malacostraca; order Decapoda; family Coenobitidae; genus Coenobita; species Coenobita brevimanus. The sequence goes on from NC_136984.1 coordinate 10,500,602, forward strand.
CTTTAAGTCTTCACTCTATTACGGACAAAAGGATCTTTACTGTCTTCCTTTCCTATCCAGTAAAGACATATCTCACTGTCAGGCCATATGTGAATATCCTCAAGCTGAGTATCAAAAGTAGTGGTTATATACCTGGCCAATTTAGTTCCTACTCCTATGGAAGCCAATTCCATTTAAGGTAGGGTTCTTCCTTTAATTGGCACAACTCTGGTTTTCGACATAATAATCTTACTATCCTCTCCTGTTGCGCAATAAGGTACTGCTCCATAGGCCCTTTGAGAAGCATCACAAGATACGTGTAAGTGCGACTTCTCATTATTGTTTATTTTCCTGGGAATACATATGCTTGATGTGGTCTTAAACTCCTTTCTCAAATGTTCCCATTGTTCCACATATGTCTCACCCAATTCAGTGTCCCAGTCTAACCTTTCTCGCCAAGCCTCCTGTACTAAACATTTGCCCCTAATAACTATAGGATTGACCAACCCTAATGGGTCAAATAACATGGAGACCTGACTTAACAAGGACCTCTTGGTGAGAGTGACATCAGAGAACTTAATTGGTTTCAAACTTATTAAATCAGCTGTTGTATCCCAGTTAATACCTAACATAATTTGAACTTTGGGAATGTCAGAATTTGGATAGTCCTCTTGTATTTTATTCCTCAAAAGGGGTGAATTTGTATTCCAGCTCTATAAAGGCAAATTTGCCTTTCCACATTCGGAATTGGCTACTTCATAAGCCTTCAATACTTCCGACTCTGTATCAGCAACACCTTGCAAATAATCCATATAAAAAGCCTGCCCTATTTCTGGTCATTTGGCGATGTCAAAATGATGCCGTTAAGTGTTGCAAAGTAGGAAAGGACTAGCACAAGAGCCAAAGAGCAGCGATCGGAAACAATAAGTCTTCATTTTGAGGATCATGAGGTCAGAGGAATTTTGTGAATTTCCTGTCCTCCTCTCTCAGTCCTATTCTGAGAAAAGCCTTACTAATGTCTGTTGTATAAGCATTATAAGCATAAGGTTTCTCTCTATAGTAACACATTCCCTAACTTCTCTGTTAGTGTAGGTCCAGAGTATTGGCAATCGTTCAAGCTAGCAGATCCCTTGGACGCTTTACTATAATTATTGAATACTATCCTTATGGGAGTAGTTACTGAATACTTGCTTACAGCATGATGTGGTAAGTAATGTCCTTTGTGATTAATAGGGAATTCTACCTCTTCTATAAATTTATTCTTCAATTGATCCTTTATAATATTATCATATATGGTCAGATATTCTGGTCTAACTCTCAACTTCCTTAGAAAGGAAATTAACTGAGTCTTAGCTGCTTGGTAATTTGTTGGTAACTCCGAATGGTTTAGTTTCCATGGTAATCCTACCCAATATTGTCCATCCTTAAATTCCACTGACTGATTATACAAATCCAAAATTATTTTATATTCAGGGGTTGGTTCCTCAGAGTGTATTCGTACACTGTCCAAGTCCCACAATTTGTGTACAGGTTCAATATTTTCATCCAACAAGTCATTTATCTGAGTAGGTTCTAATTCTGCACCTATTCTAGCTACCATCAATGACTGTGTGGGGGTAACAAAGACTGAATCCACTAGTTTGGCCTCTCCTTTAACTTGTTTTGGAAAAGGCAATTGACCCATAACAATATAACTTCCTGGACTCTTGAACAACTGTACCTCATTCTTCTTGAAAGTGTAGGAATCTTCCACAATAGAGTAGGCTCGCACAGTGTGCGTCATAGCAGTGCGCGATTCGCCTTGTGCATGAGTGACCAAAAATCATAACCTAAAGCCCTTCAATGCGCTAGTTTAACGCATAGAACGCGAGGCAGAGGCAAGGAGTGGCTCAAAAATGCCATTTTCTACTATGGCGCGACCACCCCTCACACAGCGCGTCACGTGTTGTCATGTTGATGCGTGATGGAAGGCAGGACTGAGCTGTGTATGTCAAACATTAGCAAGATCCTTGCTGCCGTGGATAAGCCCAAGGAAGAGGTGAAGGAACAGGAAGTGAGCAACCTAAGAACGGAGGAACTTCTGGTTGGTATCGACAAACTCTTCCGTTTCTACACAGACAGGCACAGGGAAGAAATAAACAGGAGAAAACAGATACATATAACAAGCTACACACAGCGGGCTCATGTTGGTGAAATTGCGGAACCATCGACATCGTCTGCTCCTGTTCCTGTTGAGGATGAAGAGGATGCAATGTCAGAAGTGTCAGCATTGGATTTTGAAGGGTTTATGGCCGAAGTGAGTGACATTGATGCTCCTGGGGAAGGTGCTCAAGAGGAGTCTGTGGAGGGAAGTGTTGGTGCGATGGGAGGTGCGGTGGGGAGTGCGGGCTGTAAGTGTTGCCGTGCCTCAGAACCCCTGTTATTTAAGGTCATCAGGCCTGTTGTCTACTGTTGTTAAGGTGACTACCCATATTTTGTTATTGTAGCTATAGCTTTAGTACAATGTCTGAAACATATAACCTTTATTATGTCTCTAAGGGCCAAAAAATGTCCAGGTACGATGGGGTACCGCCCATATGTAATTATTCCCATAAGATTATGCATTCCTAGTACTCGAATTCTCAGTGCGCAAGCTCGTGCACCGCCCAATCTCTCGCGCACTGTGCGAGCCCACTGTAATCAGAACCAATTATCATTTTTATGGGACTCACAGTATCTGATTCCACATTCCGTTTAGCCAACTTTATCCCTGAGCTTTGTAAATGATCAGAGGTTTCCTTCAATCCTTTTGTATATGTACTCGTCTCCAAATTATCAAGCACAGCTGCTATGATACGGCATTTATATCTGCCTAATTGTATTACAGGTCTAACTAAATCAAAAGATTGAGCATTCTTAGTTGTTAAGAATCCTGTAATTGCTAGATTCACCTTGCCAATAATAGGGCACTTTAGTTTCTTCACAATGTCTGCAGAAATGAAGGTTTTCTGAGCACCCATATCAAACAGGATACATGCTAATAGGTTTCTATTCTCAAACAATACCTTCACATTGGCTATGGGAACTGCAGCTGGCATTACTACTGGAGTATTTCCCTTTGCAATTGTCATATTGTCGCTTGCAGGTTTAGGAACCTCAATTTTCATCCTAGGGCATGAAACACTATGATGATGATCTTTTTTGCATTAAAAACAAAGCTTTAATTTAGTCTTACAGTCGGCGGAAGTGTTTTCGGAGTTCATACAAATTACACAACACCCCAGTTCCTGAAGCTTTCCTAGTCTAGAAGCATAATCAGGATAATGTTGACAAGATGCACTGGAAAGTTGCTCACCACAAAATACACAAACTTTCCTGTTCTTTATCATGGAAGGTTTTACTTCCTTAATATCCTCAGCTTGTCTGTTCCTTGTCTTTAATACTTTATTCTCAACCATTAAGGAGCTAAGGAAAGTATCTATCTCTTCTCTAGGCACATACTTAGTGTTCTCTGACTTAGGTTTCCCAACCAGTTGCTTAGTGTTTTTTTTTTTTTTTTTTTTTTTTTCAGTCTTCTGTTTGACATCAGTAGGATTTATTGTTCCTTGCAAATGTTTACAGAGTTGCATCAAACCTTCCTCAGTCTCTTCGTAGAAGAAATTGTCCTTTTGATACCTACCATACAAAGCATCCTTGGTTTTCGGTGGAAGCTTTAAGAACACAATGCTTGAAAGCACCCAATCTGATGTCTTAATATCTTGGTAAGTACCTAAGGCCTTTTAAGTTACAACTTGTTGCAATTCTAAAGTTTTGCAAGGAATCAAAATCGTGTCTAGGCATGGGTAATTCAATTAGAGCCTTCAGTAATTGAGTAATAACTTGTTCCCTTTCTTCAAAATTTTGTTTAAGGATAGTCAAGGCCACCTCATAATTATTTTCTTTTACTAGTAATTCGTTTATCAGTTGATATGGTGTTCCTTTGACCTGTCCTAACAGGTATGTAAGTTTACTGACTTTAAAGAGATCTGCTCTATCGTGTTCTAAGTATTTGAACTGGTCCCAGAAGGATTTCCTGTTCTGCTCCCCATCAACGTCTGGAAGCTATTTGTGGTAACACAGCTCTACTTCGCTATTCCACAACTTCTGTTTCCGTGGCAGTCTCAGCTAATTTTTACCCTAGTGTCCTTACTATAATTAAATATTCTTCTAATTTACCTTCAAACTTCGTAGTTTCTGACTCTAAGAGTTCCTTATCATCAGCCTTTACTATAGCCACATCTAAAGTTTTATAACTTTCTTCATACTTGTTCCATCGGTCTTTCAGGATATTTAGGAGACTATTTAATTTCTCCTTGGACAGAGGTGTTTCGTCCAACGACTGTGTACCATCATTTATGGCTTTAATTACCCATCCTGCTTTACTACTAGAAGATCTTTGCAGTAAAGAAATAGACATGTTGACTGGTTTCTAATGTAATAATTTAATTATGAGTTTCAACCACAATTTTTCCCTAGCTTAGTAATTATCTGATTATTTTAAATTTCGAAGAGGGTAGGGATTAGGTCCTCTTTGTGCAAACTGTCCCCCTGGGTTATTAAACCTCTAAGGTTGTATTTATCCCCTCTCTCAATTTCCAAATATGCATTATAGCTCAGCTATTTATTCATTTGATTTTGAGGAGTGTAGGGATTAGGTTCATAATTTCAACCAATCCCCAGGGTTATTAAACCTCTAGGGTTATAATTCATCCCCACATTCAATGTCCAAAACATCCATTTTCCCTGACCTCGGTATGTACGTATTTCCACATCAGCCACTGC
>NC_136984.1:10505480-10655332 GCF_032717465.1 Coenobita brevimanus
AATAAAAATCTATCAAAGGAAATAATAGAAGAGTGTGTAAAGCAAAGACTAGGAGTATTTTATAATGGATTCTACAACATTACATACCGTTAAAAATAAATTATTCAAAAAGAAAATAGGACACTGATCTGCAAGGAAGTCAGATTATAATAATACCTTTCAGAAAATTTATAATAAATTAAATGACATTTTTTAATCTGAAGCACGTAATTTCGAGCAATGGATACTAAAGCTGTTTTGTCAAATGAGGTCAGTACTATACTCAATGGATATTTCTGTTGGGAATTTGATTGTAAATATAAAGGAATCGACGAAATAAATCAATACCTGACGATTATCAAACTCCATGAATCTTCTCATCGAGGGTTTAGACGAACTTGTGTGAAAGTTATTGTAGCAAACTGGAAAAATTAGTTTATGCATCAGATGTTGATTCTTCGTTTTCACAATATGAACAAGGGGGAAACTGTTATTTTGGATATATCTTCTTATCAAAGGTTAATTTACAGGGTTTGAAAATATTTTTTTATATTAAAGGTAAAGATTTTGAAGATTATCTCAACAGTCTAGAAAAATTTAATGAGCATCGACAAAAAATACACCAATTCATATCTTCTTTAAAAGTTGAGGGTTTTGAATTAGATTTGTGTGGGACTCAATACATAAATCTCCCCTTCTCTGGAGAGAGTTTAGCTTCGAAAATTTATATGCCTACTTTACTGGAAAAAAAAAAAAGATTCTACAATACTTCTATACCCACATATAGTATACACAAATATAGGTCTCGCTCTGGTGAACGACTGCCAGGAACTATTTTTGAAAATGGAATACATTTTAAGAGGGCAATACCTTTTCCTAGAAGACGATCAAACCTTTTACCTAATGAATAGGGAAATAAAAAACGGAAAATTTTTTAATGATAAAACAAATACTCGGGAAAGATTTTTTTTTCAGAAAAATCCCATTTGCGTTTTGATTTATATGCCTGCATCGTTTTCTTTTTTACGTAATGAACCAAGACTGTAATATTTTTGTTAACTTTCCTGGAAAAGATGACTAAAAAAAAAAATAAAAAGAAAAAGAAGAAGAAGAAACAGCATCTTTTTGTGATCCTAGATACTACGATAGGGGAAGTACCGTCTTCTTTTATTATGCTTTTTATACTGGCCAACAGATTTGTTGCCAGATATAATATAGTTTCCCGCCCTTTTAGAATACTTCAGGAAATGGTGCTCTGGTGATAGGAATATAGAAAATCTGAAAGATGTTTAAATTTTTTTATTGAAATGCCATTTTTGAAAAAATTTCTGGAAGAAAAAATTCTCATCCATACGTCGACCAAATATATGTGTAAATCATGCATCATGGAGTCTTTTCGGAATGAGATAAATAGGCGGCGATTATGTTCTACCCACTTTTAACTTCTCACAGTAAGAGACAACACAATGAGATTTTTTGGCAAGAATTTGCCAAAAACTTTAAAAATATACCTTTTATCTTTGATAAAAAAATCAGCAGCCATTACAGATAAATATATTATACCCTTTAATCTCGCTATATATTTTCAAGAAAAAAATACGCTTTTACCCAGACAGTGCAACCATAAAATCTCAGATCTATACCTAACCATAAAAACTAATCATTTTATACTCGAATTTATGAGAGCAATCAATTATCAACAACAGCTTTATTCTGATGTGCTTGTACTTAGTGAAAATGTCTCACATTCTTTAGGATTTAAAAAATAATAATAATGATAATTTTGAAGAAATCGACTTGGAATTTTTATGAAGATAATATTTTTAGAAAAATATAAACAATAGGGTTGATGAAACTTATTTTTATCCTCACCCGTTCCTCATCAACACAAGGGAATTGGTAACATGTTTAAATTTCTACCCAAAGTGTTCTATGTGGTATTTAATATTTCACAACGTTAGAGAATACAAAAGAGCGTCTAAATCTTACCATTTAGAGAAAAGATTTGAAAAGATGTTTATAGTTTCCTTCTCACTGAAATACTTACAGAGAGTAATTTGATTAAACCTATAAATTTTGGCGAGATGCTAATCAATATAGAATTCTTCGATAAAAGAATATATACTTAAATGGTAACAATTATACTGTTATTAATAATAATTATTATGAGTTCAGTGATTGAGTTAAAGTTATATATCATTCAGAAATTCCTTCCTATATCTGTTGTCTGTTTCGATTGGCAAGATTTATTTCTTCTCACTTCCAAGTGTTCCATATTTAGATCAATTCTTTCCTAACTCTCTCAGCACTATTGGTTCTAACTTGGATGTCAGAAAAAAAAGTGAAAAAAAAAATAAGCCACCTCATTGGAGCTTGTGAAATTATCAAAAAACACATTCTTCAAAAAGAAGTCCGAAAAGGAGTACGACCTAATTACGAAAATAAGACGTTTCTAAAACATGGATTGTTTATTTAAGCAGAATATAGAAGTTTTATTCAAAAAAAAATAACAACGGGGAAGATTTGAGAAATGGAAGAGTGATGAGGAAAAACGATATTGTAGGAATTTTATTGGTTTAGTATGCATTGGTTGTATGTCTTTAGTTATGTAAAAAATTTTGAGTGAGGAATGTCAACACCAATTTGGCAAATTGAGCTGCTCTCTTTTCGAACTGGCTTTTTGTTCGAGAATTTACTAACTATAAAGACTATACACTTCTTCCTCGTATAACGGACAAGTTCAAAGTCTCGTTTTTTTTGGGTACATTTTCTATAGTACAGGAAATATATCTAGTTTTAAAAATAGGCTAGATCTTTGAAATGCTTGCCGTCCCCCCCAGAAATGAGAAGATAGACATTTGGCTGGGATTCGATAAAAATAACATAATTGATATATATATATATTGGAAAAGTTTATAAAAACCAGATTTGTAAGATTACTTTTTGTCAAGTTGGTGTTCGAATATTTGTTTCAAAAAAGGTGGTGAATCTGAAAAGGAGAGAGTCCAAGCTATATTTTCAGATGATAATTGCAGTAAGAATTGCAATACCAGTAGAGACTTTGTAGGTAACGTTCGTCCAGCAGCTGTGGCTCTGAGAACATCCACTGCAGAGCACCTCATGAGCAGCTCGCCATTCTGAGAAATTTACCTGAGAATCGAGGGGTGCGACGAATGGAACGTGTTTCTTTTAGAACGCCGAACTCTATTGCACCGGATTGTTAAGCGGGTGAAATTGGAAAGATCGAGAGCAGAGGGAATATCTGCATTTAGAGAACAAAAGATTGTTGGAGTCTATACATCGAACAATATTATGATAATTATTCTGTTTCGGAAATTTCCTGAAAGGTTATTTAGCTATAGACAGCAAAAGAAGAAATCTATACCACAGGAGGTGACGACTCGCTCAATGGATATGTATACGGTATCACCGTTATCGAAATTCAACAAGAATATTGACAACACCACCAGTTGTGAGTGTGACCCGGCTTCCGGGAATTAGAGTATTGTAAAAATTTTGGTCAGGGGTTGTACAATCCCAAATACATAGACATATTCGGAGTTGAGTAAATATTATCGCCGGTAGAATACTGCATCCTAAGGGCAAACATCGTTCGTTACATTTCTGAGTCTGGTAACGGATTTACTGCTTCCCCCGGTTTCTATGATCATCTGTATAATCCCGCGGAAGTGGTTGAACTTTTCAAACTAATGGTTTACGTTGATACGGACACCCTGGAAAGATGTGTGAATGGTTATTTCCGGGAAGCTAGTCTTGGAAATGTCGGAGAGTTCTCATTTTGGGTGGCTCATTTCGAAAATGAATGGCGTCGTGGTAAGAGAGAAAACTCTCGTCCAGAGATACCTGCTAACGATAATAATGCGACGTCCTCGACTCTCCACAATAATCAAATATACGAGTCTCTTTGTCAACGATTTGGTCAGTGAAAGGTGGGTCGCCTGCCTCCATCCGAATTTTTTTACATTTTTCGATCTGAGCGAGTGAAATTCGGGCCACAGAGCTAAGATTGGAGAGTATTCAGATTTCCTACCCTAGAAAAAACACATTTTCTTTCTAGATTTATTTTCTCAACCACAGAGAGAATATTCCCAGAGTGTTATTATCGTGATAGAGCAGCTTAGTTAACCAAAAAAAGGAAAACGTCAATCGAAATAAGAGGAAGGAGATTCGCGAAATGCGAGGTGGAAAATATCGACAAGTTGAACGTTTTAACAGAAAAACGCAGAATTAGAAGACATCTTCAATAGCCACTACGCCTGCTTTTCCTCGGGAGATACGCTCCCTTAAGCTTCCCGTAACAATTCCCTAAAAGTCTGCTACATCTCTTTGAGTCCAGGACTTATTCTAGGACACGGAAGTAATGGTGTACATTATGCCTCGGTGGGCTTTGTGAGAGCCAACGTCGACGTTCATCTAGAAACTCTTTAAAAGAATGAATTAGAATTTGATCAGTTTTTGTCTTTCTTATGGCCATTATTTTCAACAATCCGATTTACTGATAATGTTGAGGCATATGTTGAACCGCCCCGAAACCTTATTAGGACTCGCTATTTTACATTTCTGTTTGAGTCACTGTCCGGGATTGGAAAATCTACTATCTCCGTCGCTTTTAGAAAATGTCTGAAGAGGGGAGCCAAAATTAGAGAAATTATCTCTTCTTATCCAAAAGAAAAAGAAACTGTCTTAAACTCCTCCACCATTTACTTTATTTATACCGGATATACGGCAGTCCATTTCGACCTGCGATAATGAGTTTACGGCTCACTTACATTTTGTCATATTTCAGACGGCTTTCAACTTCTCATTCGCAAAACCATCGTCTCCTTCGTAGGGATAATGGGAAATGAAGGGGAAATCTTTTTTCATATCCCTATTGAAAAAAAATATACCTTTGGAGACAGTTTCGCCAATACAAAGCATTAACGTTTTCAACATGAGTGGTGATGGATCAGAGTGCTGCCACGCCACCAATCTACATTTCTCTGGGTACATGTATAGGTGTTTTTGTGGATGAGGCGAATAACCAGCAAAATGCCAACCACCTCTTCTTGCGTTCCTGCGAAAGAACTCTTTCAGTTTAATCTCTAAGAAAAAAATGAAAACAGAGAAATTAAAAAGGAAGAAAAATGAAAAGGGATGAGGCGAAAACTTTTAGAAATACACCTCTAAACTTCTTTGTCTGCGGTCTTTGTTACTGTGGGAGAATGGCTTGAAAATTCGTCATGTACATTTAACTTCCTTTATGAAGTGGCTGGGTTTTCGAGATTATTCACTTTCTAATATATTTTTCGACTCGACTCGAGAAACGTTATTGAACGATTCAATAGGTTTGTCGTTCTCTCCGAGGTTTTCAAGTTTTAGTGCGACGCCACCGGAGATGATGAGGAGTTACTCTAACCATAAATCAGCTTCGAACTCTAAGCACGAATGTTGTTTTATATTACAAATGATAACAGCGAAATATATTTAAGATTTCGGAACAGGTAAATATGGAAGAAAAAGAAGAAAGATAAGGGATATGTGATTTTGAAGAGAGGGGAGGGCGATTTAGAGATCTGCGAGAGAAAAGATCAATGTTTTGAAATTCGGTGGAAGGGGTGATAGATTGAAAGAAGTCGTATTGGGACTAACATCTCGAAAGCTAGAATTGATTCCTAAAGTTGTAAATGTAAAAATGGGATGGCGCTTACGGTATTATAGTTAATTCCTTCACGAAGGACTGCCCTCATTTAATTAACGATTTAGATACATCTCCATTATTTGTTAAAGAAGGCAAGAAAAAGAAATTTACCCCACAAATAATGAAAATGGTGGCCCTCCCATCCCATGACAGTAAAATGAATGTGCGAAATCTTGTACGAAAATTCGCAGGATATATCCGTAACTTGCACGCCTTATTTATCTTCCAATAGTTTTTGAACAAGAATTCGATGTCGATAATGCCCTTCAGAAGAGAATTATGAATTTGTTTTTAATACCGAGAATGATTCAAAATCTTTCAGTGAAAATCTTCATAAATATATGAGAGCTCTTATCAATTTTTTAACAGATGATTCAATGGTGAAATCTGCAAGAAATTTCCAACACTATGCTCGATGAAAAACATGGTAATTATTTGGAAAGGTTGGAAAATGCAACAAATTATAAGGAGCAACGCCATGTTCCCCGAACTTTCAGTCAACGAATCTCTTGTGGGCTATTCCATGAAGACGTTTTTTACAGTCTACGCCACAGTTATGCTGAGAGGTGATAAGGACGGCTATAAGTACTGCTTAACTAATGCTAAGGAGATAGAATCAATGAGGGTTGGAATAGCTAACAATTTTATGAACTTTTCAAAGGATGTGGAGAAAATTATGAATAATGTATTTTTCTTATGAGTTATAGATATAAAAACGTTGAGGTAAGACTTAATCGATCCCAGTATACTTAAGCTAAATTTGAGAGAGGATAATAACAACTCATTTGAGATCATTTTTATTCCCTTTTTTATATCAAATGGTGGTACCAGTAACATTTCAATCGCCGAACTCATTCATCGGACCTTTCACTCGGGATACTATCAGTATGCGTGTAATCACATCCATTTGATATTAGATAAAATGGCATTACAGGATCGAGAGCTCAACACAGTTTTAGCCAATATTACTCACAACTGCAATGCCTTTAACAGACATTTTAAATCTCTGATATTTATTTATATATATCAATATATAATCAAATGAAGTCTAGGTGAAAATTTCTCACTTTTTGATAATAATATGGAAATAAAATATTATCCTATTATTATTATAGGAGATATAAAAAATAAATACGCTTTCACAGATAAATTAAAACATCAAATCATAATGATTTCAATTTGTAAAAAAATTGGAACAATCCGAAAAGAATTATGTTGTCCATTATGTATAGAATATTTCTACAATTAACCCTTTAGCGGGCAGCCAACTGCCAACCAGATAGGTCAGCAAGGGTTGGAATTGCCTTTTCGCCTCAGTGTTATATACGACCATATGGTCATACGACTACACCTTTGTCATAAATGCATGGAGTAGTAGTAGTAGTTAGTGTTGGATTGTTTTTTGTTTTACAATAATATTTCAACCAAAACACCTCTTTCATTTGAACCTTAACTCCTCGGACTAGAGTGGTGGTGGACGGTGCCGCCGCTAGAAAGAGGTTTTGAGCAATATTGGCTGTCGCATTACAGTCTCTATCCAGAAAGGCTCCACCGATTGGACAAAAAGTTGTTGTTGCTGGTGCTGATGGAATAGAATTGGAAGTTTGGAGAATGTTTCTGTGCTGGGGGACTTTGTCTTTGCAGGTAGTATCACTTCTCTCAGCGACGTAGACCAGACCCCGAAGGTGGTACACCTCCTTCTTCTTCTTCCCCTCCTCATCTTTCTTCTTAAACCCTACGATATTCAGAGGTCCCTTGCATCTGTGGCAGACTTTCGACGTGTTCCATTCGTCGACGATAGAGTGAAGTTTGTCGGGCCGGCTTTCTCTCATCACTCTGACAAATTTAGTGTTAGGAGAGGCAAATGTTCCCCCTCCCGGTACAGGAAAACTTGGCTGAACCGTACGCTACGTGGAATGGTTTCTTAGTATCTCCCAAAACCTTGTTTACGAATGTGTCTAGAGTCTTTTTGCTAGACAGTAGACTCGAAACTTGGCCCCTCCTCCATTTTCTCGAGTCTTGACTTTCCATATCGTCTCGTAGTGTTTCACGTACGTTTTCAGGTAGTACTCTGAGCTCGTCAATTTGCTTCCTCCGCTCCGCTTTTCGTTGACTCGCTTGTATTCTCCGGTTAGCCAAGAGTAGACTCGTTTTTTTAACCTAATCATCCCCGAGTCGCAGTAGTACTGTTTTGAAGTGAGTCTGTTCTTCTTAATAATTTTTCGAGTTTCGGGATCCAGCTCTATACAGAAAGCGATATTCTTCTGCCGACTCCGATGATCCTCTTCCGTCTAACGATGGGGTGGACTTTAATGCGCCGCCGCGGCAGCAGCAGTCCCGTCTTTTCTTTTTCTTGGGAGAGAAAGTATCGCTAAGCCATACCCGGTAATACGTAACTGAACAAGCCACTCCGTCGGTTGACACGCAGCGGTCAAACGTCCACTTCTTACCTCCCATGCGAGCTAATAGTTTCGTGTTGAAGACGAAGTCCCATCCTTCTTCTTGTTCCAGGTTGATGCCCAGATCGTGACATATACCTTTCAGCTAATTTTTTTTCCTCAATAGGTTTAAAAGCATTTATGATCCAAAAAGTCGCCCGCTAAAGGGTTGAAAGGCATTTATGATTCAAAAAGTCTATAGCCACTTGCGCTGCCAAAGGGTTTTAAGCGGCAAGTGGCAATATATCAGGTTATTATCAATAAAGTTGGTTTTAATATTTTTTATTTTTACATATTCTATTCCATCAGCACTAGCAGTTAAAGTAACAACAACAACTACTTTTTGTCCAATTGGTGGAGCCTTTCTGGATATTGCTCAAAAACGGCACCGTCCACTCTAGTCCGAGGAGTTAAGGTTTTGGTTGAAATATTATTGTAAAACAAAAAACAATCCAACACTCCATGCATTTATGACAAAGGTTACGGCCTCTCATCACTGTGTGAAATCATATGATTTTTTAAAGTCCTTGAAGATTTAAAACAAAACATTTTTCACATTGGTACGGCCTTTCATTTAAATGCACGATCCTAATATGATTCTTGAGGGATCCTTTTCTTTTGAAGCACATATCACATTGGTCAAATTTATAGGGTCTCTCGTCACTGTGTGTAACCATATGATCTTTTAAATTCCAAGAAGTTTTAAAACGCTCAAAACATTTTTCACATTGGTACGGCCTTTCCTTTAAATGCACGATCCTAATATGATTCTTGAGGCCTTCTTTTCTTTTGAAGCACATATCACATTGGTCACATTTATAGGGTCTCTCGTCACCGTGTGTAACCATATGATCTTTTAAACATTTTTCACATTGGTACGGCTTTCCATCTACATGTCTCTTCCTAAAATGGGTGTTGAGGCTTTTTTTATTTTTGAAGCACATATCACATTGGTCACATTTATAGGGTCTCTCGTCACAATGTATGAACCTATGTTGTGCTAAATTTGAAGAAGACAAAACACTCAAAACATTTTTCACATTGGTGCGGTTTTTCACCTGTATGTGTCCTGAGATGATCTTTCATTGAATACTTGTTCAAGAATGGTTTAGCACAGTGAGTGTAGTCCAACTCTTCTTATGAATTTGGAATGAAGATCCAGTGTTGAAGAGAAGACCGCATTGATCACAGAGGTGGAGATTTCTTGTTTTCCGATAAAACCTTCCGATAAAACTTCTGTTTTTTGGTGACATTTTAGATATTTTCTTATTCTGAAACATCACACTGGTCACATTTATAGAGCTTCTCGTCACAATGTGTGGTCATATGATCTTTTAAAGTCGTCAAACGGTTAAAACATTTAAGACACTCCTTACATTGGAATGGCTTTTCACCTGTACGTATCCTAATGTGTCTTTTAAGCCCTGTCTTAGAAAAGAACGACTTATTACAATAGCGGCAGGAGTGCACCTCTTTACCCAAGTGGTCTCTCTTTTTATGAACCTTCAATAAACATTTAGTTTTAAAGAGATAACCACATTGATCACAGAAGCGGAGATCTCCGGCCGAATTCCCAACAACACTTCCTTCCTCGTCACTCTTTTCTTCAATAACAGTTTGGCAGAATCCTAAAACCATCTCCTCTTCGATCGGATTCCTATGTTCTTCCATTTTTATTCAGATGACCTATTAATTAAAAAAAAATAGTTATTAAATATAATTTTTAGTTTCCACCAAAATAGAAATCATAAAATATAAAATGAAATTCCAAACATTCAAAACTATACATAAAAAAATCAACCAAAACCCCTCTTTCATTTCCTTCCCAGCATTTTTCGCATCCTTTAGCTGGTAAGTGGCTATATTAGGTTATTATAAATAAAGTTGATTTTTAAATATTTTATATTTACATCTTACAGTAGATTTTTTGGGGGGATCATAAATGAGACAGACCAGCCAGGCTAGACTAGGCCATGAGGTCCTCCAAGACCAAACGATACTATAAGAATATTAAATGTTCCAGATGTCTGCGGATGGCCGTCAAGGCTTCTCAGCTGTACAGTGCGAACTGAAAGGAGATGATGGTGTTGTTAGTCATATATAACACTGAGGCGAAAAGGCAACCTTGCTGACCTATCTGGTTGGCAGTTGGCTACCCGCTAAAGATAGGTTGTACAAGTTGCAAGTGTTTTTTTTAATAATAATAAAAATTCAACTTTGGTTTCCTTCCCAAAATTCATAGCGATGTTGGCTGCTTCTGCATTCTTTTCCTTGTATGAATACCTTCATGTTTTGTCAAATTTTTCTGAAAAAAAGTTTTGTCAAAATTTACAAGCAAATGGCTTTATCCCGGAATGTACTTTACTGTGACGTAGTAGGAGATATTTGGTTTTGAAACACTTATCACATGTCACATTTATAGGGTCTCTCATCGCTATGTGTAGCCATATGATATGTTAGATTTCTAGAAGTAAAAAAACCGCATCGATCACAGAGTTTAGTGGATCCTTCCCTTGAGTGTATTCGTTTTTGTGACTTCTTAATAGGTCCATTATTTTGAAGCTCTCATCACATTGGTCGCATTTATAGAGCCTCTCATTGCGATGTGTTCTCATGTGATATAATAAATTCGAAGCATACTTATAAGATTTAAAACACTCCTTACATTCAAATGGTTTTTCACCCGTATGTACTCTAATATGTGTTCTAAAATCTCTCTTAGAAAAGAACTGCCTATTACAGTAGGGACAGGAGTACACATTTTTACCCAAGTGGTCTCTCCTTTTATGAACCTCCAATAAACATTTAGTTTTAAAGAGATAACCACATTGATCACAGAAGCGGAGATCTCCGGCCGAATTCCCAACAACACTTCCTTCCTCGTCACTCTTTTCTTCAATAACAGTTTGGCAGAATCCTAAAACCATCGGATTCCTATGTTCTTCCATTTTTATTCAGATGATCTATTAATTAAAAAAAAAATAGTTATTAGATAAAATTTTAAAGTCTCTAGAAGAGATAACCTTTTTTTACTGAAATATAGATATCTAAATGCCACTCGAAACTATTCTTATTTCCTTTACAAGCAATTTAAAAAAAAAAAGGCCATCTCTATTATTCAACCAAAACGTTTAGAGTCATCATGTTTGGAGGAGGAGGGGGAGGGGAGGGAGATGATACTTTATTAACACGGGGAGAGAGGAGAGAGTCAGAAACGATGAGTCTGAGCCGTGAGGAGGTGCAGAATCGCTGGGCGCTGCCCAGACTGGTGAACCCTGCTGCTGCTGAAGAAGTGGAGGTAGAAGTGACACCACAAGATCGAGGCAATCTAGAGACAGATGCTGTCCTATACACCATCTCGGTAAGTGTGTTTTTTCTGTTCGAATAATCTTTGAATGATCGTTTCCCGCATGAGCTAAATTAATACGATCCTTTTGTATTGCAGGGCCACAGCCTGTTGAAAATGCCCTCCTCCATTCCCGAAAAGCTGAGGTGAAAAGAAAGGTAGCAGTTACAACATAGTAATGGCAGATGCATCTGGCTCGATGGGATCCTACTGGCACCATTTGATGGATGGTTGGAACGGTTATGTGGCGCCCCAACTGAAGGGTCGCACCAGTGTTTATGCATTCAGTAGAAATGTCCGTTTCATTCGCTCGAGTACAATTATCAAGGCCGGAGATATCGATCATCTAGGTACCGACTTGACAAGTGCTCTCATGAAGATAGCAGAGGAGGTGTATTTGTGCCAAGAAAAATACGTGAAGTATTCCTCGTGACAGATGGTTGCCACAATGAAACAGATGTGACCCCCAAGATATTCTCGAGAAACTGCAATCGCCGCGCACCAAGACGGTCGAGGTGTTCGTATTGGGAGTCGGGTTATCTTTCCCCGTGCAGTATAGCATTGCTCTGCGTTCGCTGTTACACAATGGAAGTTCTAATATTCCTTCTCTTTTCTGGGCTAAGAACGCTAACTATATCATTGATGAGCTGAAGAGCGTTGCGGACTACCTGTCCTCCGAAATGTCTCAAACTCTGACACTCTCAAAGTCCGGGTTTTCCCTGCCTGGCACTTCGCCCAAGTCGGAGTTTCACCTCGGCGAGTGGGTGTACTTTCCTGAGAGTCCCGAGAACTTTTCGTTGAGTAGGGGAACCAATTCTGGTCGACTGACTCGATAACGAATTCGCCACTATGCCTGTGCTCAACCAAGCCTTCCGCCAGTGGAACGGCATCCTCATTCAACTTCGTAACCGGAAGAAACAGCTGCCTACCGATGCTGTACCTATGATGTACGAACTCTTTCAAGCCGCTAAAGATTGGCGCGCCCCCAAAACGAAAACTATCAGAGAGCGCCTGGCCACCAAAGAAAGGACGACCCACGAGATGGAATTTTCAGCAATGATGAACAAACTGAAGGCGGTGCTGGTTGAATATCGCTTCAGCAACGATCTTGAATTGGCCGAGAACATTCTCAGTTCCACTGTGGGTGGGGGCAAGTACGAAAGCAAAGTGCTCCATTTGAAAGGACACACGGATGAGGACTTACAAAAAGACGCCAAGGAATTTTTGAAAGTGGTGGAACACCAAAAGGAAGCAATCATGTCAATCACCGTCACACCCGAAGACTGTTGCAGAATCACTCTAACCTCTACCCTCACTGACCTTCAGGACCAAGACCTCCCGGAGTTGACAAAAGTCAACAAGTTCGAGTTCCTGAAACAATTTACCATATCGGGTATCGGGGTTTGTGCTCCCATGCGCGATTCGGTGACCATTAATCCTTGGTCGTTCGCCGTGACGTCCGTCCTCGGCCAGCCTTACACGATAGTCAGCCAGGTGGTCATGGAAAACATCAAATACTTGACTGGACCTAACAAAGAGGCACAGCTGAAGAAAGATGATATGACCACTCGGTTCAATTCGGTCGTACCAGTCTTCTCCCCTGAGGCTGCCGGTGTGATGGAACATCTGGTTCAGACTCGCCTGTACACAATGTGCGCCACCTTTGCCATCCTCAAAAATCCTCACATGGTAGATTTCAACATTCATTTCGCTGCACTGGGTGAGGTCTGGGTGCGGCTGCTGCACGAGTACCCGACGACTCCGCGTCCCGAGCACGTGCAGCAACGCATCCTGAGCATAGAGGCCACAGCGGAGCTCTACATGAAGCGTACAGGCCTCACCACATATTGGCGTCTGTTGAAGGAAGAACCCGCTCAGGCACTGATGACGGAGAGTACGAAAATTGTCGAGGGACGTACTATCAAGTGCGAGTCTCTCATCAAGCCCATGTTCATCCTGCATCTGAACATGCGGCAGGAGAAGCCGGACACGGTCACCCTGTCTCGCATCGTCAAGATGCTGTTGCAAGAATACATCGGTCGCTGCCTTTCCAAGACTGACGATAAACCCTTTACCAATTTTTTCTCGGAGGAACTGATAGAGTATCAGCAGTGGGTTGACCGCCAGCTGGTTACTGTTAAGGAACAATTTGGAAAAAAGATATACTACAGGCTAAGTGATTTCTACAGACTAGAAGAGGTAGAAGCTGCTGCCCGAAAGGAAATAGACGAGAGATTGCTTCACTTGGAGCAGTATCTCACCGAGGGGGTGAGCATCGCTCTAGACAGAGTCAAAGTGGAGCGGCTGCGCAGAGTGGCTGGTGCCGGTGACGTGTCGTGGCCCACGCTGCGCACTTTTGTCGATGAGCTCGGACTTCCGCGAGACACGGTGGAAGAGCTCTTCAGTCAGGAGAGTATAGCGATTTATGTGGTACATGCGTTGGAGTATCGCAGCTCCCGGGACCGGCTTGCCATCGAGATGCCGGATTACCAGACCGCCATCGACAAAGCCGGCACTTCTGTTGTGAGGGAGAACTTGAATGTGATAAGTGAAGAAATTAAAAAAAGACTAGTAGGAGAGCTCACCGGTGACTGGGTACAGGCTTATACAAAGACCCACCACTCTGTGGTTGAGCTCATGATGCCGGCACGGATTGTGATCGAAGCTCGCAAACGTGGTATAGAGGTAACTGAGGCTACCTTCGACCAAGTGTATCCGCGTTATCGACAAGATGTCGGCTTACTCGGAAATGCCTGTTAGAGTCGAGACTGCCCTTTCTTCCTAGTTCCGGACCGCAGGTTCAATCAACACTTAAGTGTCGAGCGTCGCACACATGCGGCTTTTCCACACGCTTTCCATCGCACAGCTTACCTCCACCGTCGCGATAAACTGCACAAAGTACTAACTGAGATCATGTCGGGCTCTAAATCGCGCTCGCATGAAAAGATCCCGTGGGAGTCCGTTCAACCCCTCGCAAATTCTCTGGCAAAATTGATGAAATGGTACCGCCAACGGGAAAGTGGTAAGAGGGTTCTATAAATAAAATGATGTTTCATTCACCCTTAGTATTAGATATGCTTACAAGTGACTGTTATTCATTTCTTACAGAATTATCGTCCCAATATGTATCTGCACTGGGTCGGCGATAAATATATTTGCCATGTATCTACTTGCCCATGAGAAACGTATTAATATGTAAGTAATGTTTTTGGGTTTGGATATGAATGTATTTTCAAAATATCACTTTTTTTTTTTCTTCTTTTCAGGAAGTTAATGATGCTCTTGATGTGTGATAACATACTACTCTTCTTGGGAATTTTTTCTTCAACTCTGAATGGATGTGAAATGAAATCTCCAACAGAGCTGATATTGTTAGCCAATATTCCATACACATTTTTTTTATATATTTCAGTCTTGTTCCATTTTCATAATAATGATGATCTCCATGAATCGTTTTCTTGCTGTTCATAAACCATTCATAGGTAAAATAGAAAACAAATATCATGATTTGGTTATAATTTTTAAGTATAATCTTACATGTATCTGATTCTTATGAATATAACATTGTATGTGATAATGATTTATACAAAAACAATACATGTACTCATTATTATATTGATTATAATGCTTTTAGAAATGCTTACTATGGAACTATCTGGTGGTATATAAGATTCTTTCTCGGTATTGGAATTCCATTTCTACTGATTCTCTTATTTAATTTAGGATTAATAGTAAGTATTATTTATAGAAAGGTAACTAATTCTCGTTATAAAACTACAGTAATCACATCCATATATATATCCACTAGTTTTATTATGTTTTCTTCCTCTGACAATTCACGCCCACTTTTTCTCTAAAAATATAGATTTTTGCCACGGGCCATTCAAGGAAGAAATATTTAGATCAGTTGGAAATATCTTATTGATGTTAAATAGTATATCTCATGGAATTATAGTTATTCTCCAAAATAAAATCTTTAAAAATTAGAAATGTGGTTTCAATTACTCACCGTTGTCTCGATCTTTCTCCTTATATTCCAGATAGACATTTACCTGAAAACAGGAAAGAGAGAATTAAGAAAAAAAATACAGAATCAACGGATCTATAAAATTCCTCTACTAAAAGAAAAAGTTGGAAAATTTTTTTTAATTTATTCCTATCTGGTCAAAACAATTCGAAATAATTTCAAACATCCATTATGTAATGATTCAGATGCATGGTTGCATTTTTCTCTGTTTCTTCACACATTTTTATAGAATTAAAACGTGGAAAAAAATTACCCGATTCTATCCTATTATTCCTATCCCAAAAACTCGTTGATGAAGAGACTGTAAAAAAATATTTGTCTAATTTTTAATCAGGAGGAAATGCCTCATTTACAAAGACATCCTAATATACCACCGGGTTACGAGCTTAAACCTTATCATATGGCAGAAAATATTACATTTCTAAAAAACGTAGTCAATTGAGAGGCGGCGACTTATATCTTTTTGTGTTTTTTTTCTTCCGATATATATCTTGATAATGTTGGTGCATTCTTCACTGATTGGATCAAATAATCTATTTAATCCTTTATTGGTTTCACACAAACATTTTCGAATAGTGACATTATCTGTGGTAACGAGATATTCAAATTCTTCACGAGCTATTTCGATATTTGTTATAACATTGATATTTATAAAATCAGATAATGTCGTTTTTAATATTATTCTAAAGATCTCTTCTTCTTGGTATTTGTATATATCTTTTCTAGTGAGAAAAAAGGGAGCATATGTGTTTTGCACACGAAGGAAATTGTATATAATATTGTAAATATTTTGTATTGTAGTAATATTACCAAATTTTCCAATGTTATTTTTCAAGGAAGGTTTAATAAAAAGCATCAAAGCAAGTCCTAAATTTTTGGGTGTTTTTTGGTGTTCTGTAAGTCTTCGTAGATCCTGAGTGCCTCGTAGATATTTTCTTCAGAGAAGTCCATAAAATATTTCAGTTTATGAATAATAAAGAACGGATTGTTAACTTTTTTCAAATGAAATGATAATTCGGGATCATCTAATTGAAGAATAAACTGAACAAACTTAGTATCAAAGTTATATTTGCACATCTGTGGTGCAGAGAATTCATTTAGTTTTAATTGAGCTGCCATAATACACATATGTAATTGTTTTTCTGGGATTCTTATTCTCCTACGAGTTTTTGTAATGGAATTGATTAATTTTTTTTCTGAAAATGACTAGAGCCTCTTCTATTATCTCCCGTTTACGTTCTTCATTGTAAATAACCACTTCTTGTATAATGCTGACACTTATCAATCAGACTTTTAATAAACCCTTGAGAATTACATCGTTTATTATTCATAAAATATTTCTGATTTGTAACCGTTGAAAATTAAAAATCTATATTTCAGTATAATATTCCGCTTTTCCTCATCATATAATTTAAGGTATTCAGTATAATCGGGAAATCCCTCCTCCTCTTCTTTTTCTTCTTTTTCCTCTTCATCGTCATTCCAAAAATTATCGATAATTATGCTTCCATCTTCATTCAGTATTTTCGAACCTGATAGTTTGATGAAAGTCCTATTTCTAGACATTTAAAAAGAAAAAATATTCGTGCCCTAAATTGAGTGAGGTCATTCCGAAAGTGGAAAGAGAGCAATTGAAAATCGTCTTTCATGAACTTTTTTTTTTTACTTCTTTCTTATTAGGTATCTTATCAATGAAATCTCTTCTCTTTTTGGATAAAAAACTTTGAAAAAAAACCTGGAAATTTTTTTTTTAATAACTATCAGTAAAAATAGAGTTGGTGAAAAAAGCCTTTATAACCTGGAAAAGGGTAAATTCTGGGTGAGGACAAGTGGGCACCCTTTCTTCAATTATTTCTTTATATAAACCTGATAAACAGGATCCCTCACAACTACTAGTAAATAATGGTTAAATAAAATCCCTGAAAAAATTTTGATTTTGATTTAGAGCATTTTTCTCCTCTGTGTGGTGAGTGAAAATGTAAATTAGATTGCAACTTTTGATGACATTTTATCATCCTCGAGGGATTAAGAAAATTCATATTTTGAAGACATTTTGGAAGATCACTCTTTAAATTCTTAAACAGATTTTGAGCTACATAAATATCTTTTCCCAAACACATTGAATAAAGATATTCTCTCTGAGAAGAAATTTGGAATATCGATATAAAAATAAAACATAGTTACATTTAATAAAATAAATTATGCATGACTATAACTCTTGTCATAATATCAAGTTCCTCGACGTACATAAGTTTGAAAATGAAACCCTTGATAGTGGCCGAAGAATTCTCTTTCAGCGAAAGGTGAACCCTGGGTAGATGAGAGTACTCTGCGCAGGTTTTCATTGAAATATTCATAAAAATCTTGAGTATATTTACAATTTTTTTATCTTCCAGGGTTGAATGTTGTATTTTTTTGGACACTTCTTTTCGGGCCTTTTCCATATCGACATGTGCTATTCATCTCCCTCACAATGTTTGCCAGAGGTTCGAATATTTCTTCTTTATCTGCCGTGGTGGCCTTCAAAGTAGCGAGCACATCTATAAATTTCCCATCCAGGCATACCAAACTTATAAAAAGGGGAGAGAAAAAGAAATGGTTCATCTGCATTTTAGCTTTAACGGTTATCATAGAGTTCAGATCCTTATTTATAAATCTGTATATATCTATCATTGATTCGGTGATATCGGCACACAATCTCTGTATTTTTTTATTCTTGTCTTTTTCCTTAATACCGTTCTTTAGGAATATATTATAAAATAAAGAAGTTTCATCATTATCATTATATAACAATGACTTTAGAAAAGACTCTTCCATTGTTATAAGTTTATTAAAGAGAAAGGCCTCTTCTGATAAACCTCTCATAGATGTAAGATATAACCTACAGATTCCTTTCTCATCGGTGGTTTGCATTAATAATGTAAAAGGGTTGATTAGAGCTATCCCAGCCCTTCTCTGGAAATTCAGCATATCTGATAAGAAGTGTTCTTCATAACCACTTTCTGTGACATAATTAGTTATGGTTTCCTTAGCGATTTCTTCTTCTTCTGTGCAAATTCCAGCCTGCATTAATCTCATCCTGATGGCATCGTTGATGAACTGCAGGAAACTACAACTACCCGAACATATCGGCCATACAACAGCTTGGGAGGAATTTAACCTAAGAGAGATCGCATGTTCATAATTCGGTATAATTCTTACACTCAAAGAAGGGGGAATGCATTTCTTTCGTAAAGATAATTTCTTATAAAATAAAAGGCGGCTTTATTTGAGTCCAGCGATGAATCAATGTTTATCGATATAGTTTCAGTCACCACCAATAGGCTTGGCCGCATATGCTTTCTCAGATAAATCAAACCTAAGAAATCACATACGAAGAGAAAGCAGATTGCCTGGTGTTCTAACACAAGTAACTATTCCCCCTATATACAATCTCTACCAGACAACCTAAGCCACTTGTACCGTCCTTGCTTCAGTAGGGATAGGCCGGTCCTGCAGTGGAGAAAACTATAAAAATAACCTAAAAAGAAGTGTATTTATTCTGAAGAATTTTAAATAATTATTTTTAATAACTATTTTTTCTTTATACTTAAAATTAATAGATATGGAAGTTTCGAACCTAATAAAACATAAACTCACTCATACGGGGGGGAAAGCTAAAAAAAAAAAAGGATACTCTAAAAAGACACGAAATAATACACACTAAAAAAAACCTTTAACCTGTGAATATTGAGAAGATTTTCTCACAAATCAAACTTAATAAAACAAAGAAAAGGTTAGAAAATATGGCAGATGTTTTAGAAGTGCACTTTGAAGTTCTCTATGAGAAAAACCTTTCGTAAAATGGATGAGACCCATTGCTCCTATTTTGAAGCGTTAAGATTAGGATGTAGTAAATCCCTTTATTCAGGGCTATGAAAAAAATTAAATTATTCCAAAAAATGTTAACCTTCTATAATTTAGAATGTGTCATTCCTATATATTTTTTTTTTAATCCAAAATTTTTCTAAAAAAAAATGTTTTATGTAATTTCAACTAACCTATTTATCTGGCTGGTGATTATAATTAGGTTGGAGAAATTGAAAAAAATATCAGTGACCTCTTGAAAATATTGTCTCCTTGGAGTTTTTCCCAAGATGTTGGAATTCCACCATCTTGGAGTTTGGGATGTAAAAATATCTTATAAATATGGGGTGAGGATTAAAGAAACCATAATATAGAATGGAAACGGTTAAAGCAACTGCACTGATTGTAAGCGATGATAACCATTCAGAAAGTTGGGAACATGCGAGAGTCATAAAAGAACTTCTTGAAAAAAAGGAAATTGAAGTAGGAGACCCCTTCTTCGATCTCAATGAAAAAAAGTACCTGATCAAATTTGAGGTACAAGACCTTCTCTTCCATCTCAATGAAAAAGAGCTCTTGGACAAAATGGAAGCCCTGAAAAAGGATGATATAGCAGTAATGTTAGTATTCTTTTACGATAAGGGCTTTGGCGTATTTATAGATGATGGCGAGAAGCTCTTTTGTAGAGAATTATTTTAAAAAGTTGACAGCGAAAACTGGCCTTCTATGCTTTTAAATTAACCCTTTAGCGGGTAACTGGGTGTATAAGAATGTTGTTATTGAATATTATATTTTTTTATATATAAATACCTTTTGGTCCTATCACACCACAAAACCAGCCAGGAACCCATACCCGGGGCTAATTTATGGCTTGGTTTTCAACTCTAAACTACCTATAGGGTTAAAAATAATAAAAAAAAAGTTAGCCTTCTATGATTTAGAATTAACCCTTTAGCGGGCAAGTGGCTATATCAGGTTATTATCAATAAAGTTGGTTTTTGAATATTTTTTATTTTACACCTTACTATAGACAATTAATATTTCCGACAAACTTCACTCTCGTCGACGAATGGAACACGTCGAAAGTCTGCCACAGATGCAAAGGACCTCTGAATATCGTAGAGTTTAATAAGAGAGATGAGAAGGGGAAGAAGAAGAAGAAAGAGGTGTACTACCTTCGGGATCTACGTCGTTGCTCTGCCAAGAGTAATATTACCTACTACAACGACAAAGTCCCCCAGCACAGAAACATTCTCCAAACTTCCAGCTCCATCCCAGCACCAGCAGTTAAAGTAACAACAACTACCTTTTGTCCAATCGGTGGAGCCTTTCTGGATAGAGACTGTAATGCGGCAGCCAATATTGCTCAAAAACTCTTTCTAGCAGCGGCACCGTCCACCACCACTCTAGTCCGAGGAGTTAAGGTTCAAATGAAAGAGGTGTTTTGGTTGAAATATTATTGTAACAACCCAACACTAACTACTACTATCACTACTCCGTGCATTTATGACAAAGGTCCATATGGTCGTATATAACACTGAGGCGAAAAGGCTGCCCGTTAAAGGGTTAAAGGAGATAATTGGAAGTATGAACTTTTGAATTCCACCACCTTGGAATTTGGAATGTAGAAATATCTTATAAATATGGGGTGAGGAGGTATTAAAGAAACTATAATATAGAATGGAAACGTTTAAAGCAACTGTACTGATAGTAAGCGATGATAACCATCCAGAAATTTGGGAATATGTAAGAGTCATAAAAGAACTTCTTGAAAAAAAAGAAATTGAAGTACGAAACCCCTTCTTCGACCTCAATGAAAAAAAGTGCCAGATCAAACTTGAGGTACAAGACCCTGTCTTCCATCTCAATGAAAAAGAACTCTTGGACAAATTGGAAGCTCTGAAAAAGGATGGTATAGAATTAATGTTAGTATGCTTCTACGGTAAGGGCTTTGGCGTATTTATAGATGATGGCGAGAAGGTCTCTTGTAGGAAATTATTTTAAAAAGTTGACAGCGAAAACTGGCCTTCTATGCTTTTAAATTAACCTCTTAGCGTGTAAGTGGCTATATAAGAATAAAATTGATTTTTGGCTATATATTTTTCTATATATAAATACCTTTTGGGCCTATCACACCACAAAACCAGTCAGGAGAATAGCCCATACCCGGGGCTAATTTATAGCCGGGTCTTCAACTCCAAACTAAAAAATATTAAAAAAACAAGTTAGCCTTCTATGATTTATTCACTTTACACTCCTTCAGTTACTAATATGTATATATTTGACATTTGATTTTCTTTATATATTTAGAAATATCTTTTTCCGGTGTCCAGATAAACATCCAATGTTAATATTTGACATATATTACGGGATTCCATATTTAATTAATTTTTTTTATGGCAGATTGGGAAAAGGAAACTGGTATTTCCGTTTTCTCAATTTTATGGGCTACTCAGACCATCTATTTTTTTTATTGAAAAACAAAATAGTCAATTAATATTTACCCATTCCAAGGAGATATTTTTAAAAATTATTCATATACAAGAGAATTATCATCAAGAAATCTCTCATTTTTTACCATCTAGAATATCCAACAGTTATTACGCTTCAAGATAAAACCATTGAAATAATAATTAAAAACGGAATTCCTTTCAAAGTTCTTCCAAAAATACTGAAAACCCGATTATTCCAGTATTTAGATTTTCGGTATATTATCATGTTTGGTTTAGATGATGAGGATGACGATCCATGGAAGTACCCTCGACCTCCAAGATTCTATATTTAGTTAACATTTTTTTGTGAAAAAGAAACTGGAATTTTTATTTTCTCAATTTCATGGGCTACTCAGACCATCTATTTTTTACCAAAAAAAGATTTAGTTAATATTTACCCATTCCAAAGACATATTCTTTAAAATTATTTGAGAATTATTATATGAAAAATCTTTCATTTTTTTCCAAGATAAAACCATTGAAATAATAATCAAAAGAGAAACCTTTTTAAAATTATATTTGGTTTATATGATGAAGATAATGATCAATGGATGTACCCTCGACCCCCTGAGATGAAAACCAATTTCAACCCTTGCCGACCTCTCTGGTTGGCGATTGGTTGCAGAACAGAGGCCAAGGGAGAGCGTGATGAGCAGTATTTGCGTAGTCACAAGGAGAGAAGGATGGGTACAGTGAGACTCTGTAAAGGTGCCAATTTGTGAGGATAAGACCCCCCTGAGGAATTTGTGTTGCATATCTCACTTCAATTGATACTATATAACGAGAAGTGGATCCACCATAAGTGAGTTATCCTTTATTTAATTATTTATAACCCTTTAGCGGGCAGCCAACTGCCAACCAGATAGGTCAGCAATTGCCTTTTCGACCATCTGGTCATACGACTACACCTTTGTTATAAATGCACGGAGTAGTGGTAGTACTAGTAGTAGTAGTTAGTGTTTGTTTTTTGTTTAACAAAAATATTACAACCAAAACACCTCTTTCATTTGAACTTTAACTCCTCGGACTAGAGTGGTGGACGGTGCCGCTAGAAAGAGTTTTTGAGCAATATTGGCTGCCACATTATAGTCTCTATCCACAAAGGCTCCACCGATTGGACAAAAAGTAGTAGTTGTTGTTCTTGTTACTTTAACTGCTGGTGCTGATGGAATAGAATTTAATCAAGGCAGATATAAACTACAAAGTCAGCCAAGAAACAGGACTTATGTGTTAGGTAATCCCTAGGTCATGTCCTCCTCATATATTTTTTTTTTTTAGGACAGCCTATATCTTGGGCTAAAGGAGGTTAGGAAAAAGAAGAAGGTATATATATGTGAGGTTTTTATTGTTTTACTAAAAAGTGATTTTTAAACTTCCTATATTTCAGTAACATCAGAAATGAAATGTAGGTTTGTTCTACTTCAAAAGGGGTAGCTTTTTTAAATATAAATATTTTTTAATAAACTAAAAATTTTTTTTTTTCAACAGGTGACCGAGAAGTACTGTCAGCTCGAGAGCATTGAAAAAAAAAATGGGGATTCCATATGAGATAGGTAATCCTGTAAGATCATTTGTGTTTGTGTCAGGGACTGGAATTGACAAAAGGGCTAGGCCGCTATGCTTGGACCTAGCTCGGGCCTCTTCTGTGGCAGGGGCTGTTCCTGTTCACTCATCTATGACTTTCGATAACTCGAAGAAGAAGAAAAAGCAGGGGATTAAACGTAACAATATATCTGATCTGAAAGGAAAAGTGACCAAAAAAAAAAGAAGTGATGGAGAGGAGGTTGCCAAACTACAGAGAAGATGCGAGAAGCTACAGGGCGAGATTGCTGACCTGAATCGTCGTCTTGCTATGTTCCATAACCTTTTCAGGAGTAAAGGACTTGGAAACTTTGTGAAATTTTTGGAGAGTAAATAAGTTGCGCTCTTCTAGGGTATCCAAAAAAATAAAACTATTTAACACGACAGAAGAAAGATGCCTTCAAAACGCTACATAGTATTCTGCCGCCGATGTACAAACGAAAGACTCAGAAAGGTATCTTGAGATCGGCCTCTTCTTACATCGGGTCCCTGAAGGACTTGCTGGACGATAAAGCTCCTGAAGACTCCATTGAGGATCATCAGGGAAATATAAATCAAATCAGTGTTGAATGTGTGTTGCCGCAGGCCGAAATGGCCCATGACACAAAATTGTTTAAGCTGCTGGAGGAGGTCACACCTCCAAGTAACCCAGATACATTCTTGGAGGCTCAGTCGGATCCACTCAGTGATCCTGTAAAACAAATTATCGATTTAAACCATAAGATGTTATGGTAGAAATAACTCGGATATACTGTATATAACAAATAAATAAAAATTTCCGCAAAAATTAGTTTAGAAATAAAATAATATCTTTAGAAAATAAATATCGGGATGTTAATAAAATTGATTTTTTAAAGATTTTTCTAAATCTAAAGTGTAAAAAATTAAATTAGTCTGATATGATTTAGAATTTAAAATAGGCTGTCATTAAAAAAATCTGAAGTATGTCGTGTCACTAATAGATTTTTTCTGAATTTTCAAAATAAACTTTACCTCAAAACTTTAGTTCATCCTTCTCAATAATTCCCCCTTCTTAGTTAGAAAGGTTATACATATCTTCTCTGACAGTAATCACTAGTTGCAAATTCTGGAAACGAAGTAAATAAACTTTACCCTCAAAACTTTAGTTCATCCTTCTCAATAATTCCCCCTTCTTAGTTAGGTTATACATATCTTCTCTGATAGTAATCACTAGTTGCAAATTCTGGAAACGCAGTAAATAAACTTTACCCTCAAACTTTAGTTCACCCTTCTCAATAATTCCCTTTCTTAGTTAGAAAGGTTATACTGTATGCATCTTCTCCGATAGTAATCTAGTTGGAATTTTGGAAACGTAGTAAATTTGGGTGCTCTAAGGTGTAAAAAAAAATTAAGTTAGCCTTATATGATTTAGTAGGCTGTCGTTGAAAAATTTAAAAAAAATCTGAACTATGTTGTGTTACTCCCATAGTTTTTTTCTGAATTTCTCCCCCCTAAAAAAAGAATTGTGGATAACCTATTATTAAAAAAAAAAAAAATCGGAAGTATGATATATCACTCCTAAATATTTTTCTGAATCTCTAAGATGTAAAAAAAATTAAGTTAGCCTTATATGATTTAGTGGGCTGTCGTTGAAAATAAAAAAAAATCTGAAATATATTGTCTCTCTCCTAAATATTTTTTCTGAATCTAAAGGTGTAAAAAAAATTGTTAGCCTTATATGATTTAGTGGGCTGTCGTTGAAAATAAAAAAAAATCAAATATATTGTTTCTCTCCTAAATATTTTTTCTGAATCTCTAAAGGTGTAAAAAAAATTGTTAGCCTTATATGATTTAGTGGGCTGTCGTTGAAAATAAAAAAATCTGAAATATATTGTCTCTCTCCTAAATATTTTTTCTGAATCTCTAAAGGTGTAAAAAAAATTGTTAGCCTTATATGATTTAGTGGGCTGTCGTTGAAAAATTTAAAAAAAAAATCTGAACTATGTTGTGTTACTCCCATAGTTTTTTTCTGAATTTCCAAAAAAAAAAAAATTGTGGATAACCTATCATAAAAAAAAAATTGGAAGTATGATATATCACTCCTAAATATTTTTCTAAATCTCTAAGTTTAAAAAAAAAATTAAGAAAAAGAATTGTGGATAACCTACCATTAAAAAAAAAATTGGAAGTTTGATATATCATTCCTAAATATTTTTCTGAATCTCTAATGTGTAAAAAAAATTAAGTTAGCCTTATATGATTTAGTGGGCTGTCGTTGAAAATAAAAAAAATCTGAACTATGTTGTGTTACTCCCATAATTTTTTTCTGAATTTCCCCCCCCCCAAAAAAAAAGAATTGTGGATAACCTATCATTAAAAAAAAATTGGAAGTATGATATATCACTCCTAAATATTTTTCTGAATGTGTAAAAAAAATTAAGTTAGCCTTATATGATTTAGGGCAAGTGGCTATATAAGGTTATTATCAATAAAATTGGTTTTTGAATATTTTTTATTTTACATCTTACTATAGACAATTAATATTTCACATCCTTTAGTTGCAAGTGGCTATATTAGGTTATTATCAATAAAGTTGGTTTTTAATTTTACATCTTACTGTAGATCACTACTACATAGTAGACTTTTGGGGGGATCATAAATGCCTTTCAACCCTTTAGCGGGCGACTTTTTTTTATTTTTTGTATCATAAATGCCTTTTTTAAACCCATTGAAAAAAAATTAGTAGTAGATAAATGAGACAGACCTTCCCTTTTCAATTGTCAGCCAGGCTAGGCTAGGCCATGAGGTCCTCCAAGACCAAACGATACTATAAGAATATTAAATGTTCCCTGGCCAAAATACTGTTGGACCCGGAGAATGTCATTCCTCTCTTCGAAAAGGTGTAGTCGTATGACCATATGGTCGTATATAGCACTGAGGCGAAAAGGCAACCTTGCTGACCTATCTGGCTGCCCGCTAAAGGGTTCTCTGACCCCGCCTCCTTTCCGTTCTCTCTCAAAAAGATCTATCAAAAAGATTAAACTCAAAATCCCTCAGTTGTCGTTCTGCTCTCTGAGAGTTGACATATGATTTCGTTTGTATTCTATCCGAATCGTTTTCGCTCACCATTTTTAGTGGTAAGACTTTAGATAAAAAGGTTTACATTTTTAATAAAATTAATTTTTTCTTAAAAAAATATGAATTCGATAGAATTAAAGAATTTTTGTAATATATACATTATTTTTTTTTCAAGGTATTGCTATACATAATGATGATGAGTATATGGATTGTTCTTCTGATGGCGAC
Organism: Coenobita brevimanus; assembly: GCF_032717465.1. NCBI lineage: Eukaryota > Metazoa > Arthropoda > Malacostraca > Decapoda > Coenobitidae > Coenobita > Coenobita brevimanus. The sequence goes on from NC_136984.1 coordinate 10,532,158, forward strand.
TATATTCGAAGAAAGATATGCAGATGATGTATGTCCAACCCTGTTCGCCCGGGACCAGATGCCAAAAACTCGGCCCCTCCCTATTGCCTTACAACTGGAACCGACTACTACCCCCAGCTGGATGAGTTACTGGCAGATAGTTGATGGAAAAGATGTACACCCCTGGCCTGTCTGATGATAGAAGGAGATTTCAACCACACTACCATCCACTCGGCAACCACCTCCTGTGAAAATGTTTCCCACTGGAACCACTCGGTTGTCTGGCCCCCTTTTCTTCGTGGTGGTGAAAAATGGTTTAATCAGTATACAGTGTTCATAACCACAAAAAACAACACCTTTAGTGTACAATTGAACCAACGAGTCGACTCTCAGTTGATTGAATATACTATTTCGAAAACAATCGGAATTAAAAAGTTGGATATGACAACTGGGGGCCAAAGGTGAAAATATTGAACCTACGGGAACAGAAAGGTTGTCTCATCCTGACCAACTGTGATAATTGGAATGGATGGAACTACCTCAGCATTAATTCTTCTGACGACACCCTTCTCGCACCTAAAACTATCGATAAAATTGAAGTCAAGGTGACACTATCTAATTGTTTTCCTGAATACCAGTATGGTATAAATAATGTGAAAGGAAGAGATTTTCTACCTCTAGAAGTATCCTACTCTAATGTTGATCTATACCACACTCTTAGTGCTAAGGTCAACTCTAGTATCATCTCCTTAAATACAATGTATTATTTAGGGTCTAATTGTTCTTTCCAGTGGTATTTAGTGGGGGTCAAGGGTGCGGATCTGATAATAAATTGCTTTCCAGAGGAAGAAATGAAAAGGGAAGAAATAAAAGAAAATAGAAAAGGAAAATATAGAACAGAGAAACAAAAAGATATTAAAAAAAAGGATAAATTCTGCATGTCTTTTTTTTCATCTATTATAAAAATATTATTTTTAAACCTTTTACTAATTAGCCCTTTAGCGGGCAAGTGGCTATATCAGGTTATTATCAATAAAGTTGGATTTTGAATATTTTTTATTTTACATCTTACTATAGACAATTAATATTTCCGACAAACTTCACTCTCGTCGACGAATGGAACACGTCAAAAGTCTGCCACAGATGCAAGGGACCTCTGAATATCGTAGGGTTTAAGAAAGATGAAGGGAAGAAGAAGGAGGTATACCTTCGGGGTCTACGTCGTTGCTCTGCCAAGAGTGATATTACCTACAACGACAAAGTCCCCCCAACACAGAAACATTCTCCAAACTTCCAGCTCCATCAATTCTATTCCATCAGCAGTACCAGCAGTTAAAGTAATAAGAACAACAACTACTTCTTGTCCAATCGGTGGAGCCTTTCTGGATAGAGACTGTAATGCGGCAGCCAATATTGCTCAAAAACTCTTTCTAGCAGCGGCACCGTCCACCACCACTCTAGTCCGAGGAGTTAAGGTTCAAATGAAAGAGGTGTTTTGGTTGAAATATTATTGTAACAACCCAACACTAACTACTACTATCACTACTCCGTGCATTTATGACAAAGGTCCATATGGTCGTATATAACACTGAGGCGAAAAGGCTGCCCGTTAAAGGGTTAAAGGAGATAATTGGAAGTATGAACTTTTGAATTCCACCACCTTGGAATTTGGAATGTAGAAATATCTTATAAATATGGGGTGAGGAGGTATTAAAGAAACTATAATATAGAATGGAAACGTTTAAAGCAACTGTACTGATAGTAAGCGATGATAACCATCCAGAAATTTGGGAATATGTAAGAGTCATAAAAGAACTTCTTGAAAAAAAAGAAATTGAAGTACGAAACCCCTTCTTCGACCTCAATGAAAAAAAGTGCCAGATCAAACTTGAGGTACAAGACCCTGTCTTCCATCTCAATGAAAGAACTCTTGGACAAATTGGAAGCTCTGAAAAAGGATGGTATAGAATTAATGTTAGTATGCTTCTACGGTAAGGGCTTTGGCGTATTTATAGATGATGGCGAGAAGGTCTCTTGTAGGAAATTATTTAAAAAAGTTGACAGCGAAAACTGGCCTCCTATGCTTTTAAATTAACCTCTTAGCGTGTAAGTGGCTATATAAGAATAAAATTGATTTTTGGCTATATATTTTTCTATATATAAATACCTTTTGGGCCTATCACACCACAAAACCAGTCAGGAGAATAGCCCATACCCGGGGCTAATTTATAGCCGGGTCTTCAACTCCAAACTAAAAAATATTAAAAAACAAGTTAGCCTTCTATGATTTATTCACTTTACACTCCTTCAGTTACTAATATGTATATATTTGACATTTGATTTTCTTTATATATTTAGAAATATCTTTTTCCGGTGTCCAGATAAACATCCAATGTTAATATTTGACATATATTACGAGATTCCATATTTAATTAATTTTTTTTTATGGCAGATTGGGAAAAGGAAACTGGTATTTCCGTTTTCTCAATTTTATGGGCTACTCAGACCATCTATTTTTTTTATTGAAAAACAAAATAGTCAATTAATATTTACCCATTCCAAGGAGATATTTTTAAAAATTATTCATATACAAGAGAATTATCATCAAGAAATCTCTCATTTTTTACCATCTAGAATATCCAACAGTTATTACGCTTCAAGATAAAACCATTGAAATAATAATTAAAAAAGGAATTCCTTTCAAAGTTCTTCCAAAAATACTGAAAACCCGATTATTCCAGTATTTAGATTTTCGGTATATTATCATATTTGGTTTAGATGATGAGGATGACGATCCATGGAAGTACCCTCGACCTCCAAGATTCTATATTTAGTTAACATTTTTTTGTGAAAAAGAAACTGGAATTTTTATTTTCTCAATTTCATGGGCTACTCAGACCATCTATTTTTTTTTACCAAAAAAAGATTTAGTTAATATTTACCCATTCCAAAGACATATTCTTTAAAATTATTTGAGAATTATTATATGAAAAATCTTTCATTTTTTTCCAAGATAAAACCATTGAAATAATAATCAAAAGAGAAACCTTTTTAAAATTATATTTGGTTTATATGATGAAGATAATGATCAATGGATGTACCCTCGACCCCCTGAGATGAAAACCAATTTCAACCCTTGCCGACCTCTCTGGTTGGCGATTGGTTGCAGAACAGAGGCCAAGGGAGAGCGTGATGAGCAGTATTTGCGTAGTCACAAGGAGAGAAGGATGGGTACAGTGAGACTCTGTAAAGGTGCCAATTTGTGAGGATAAGACCCCCCTGAGGAATTTGTGTTGCATACCTCACTTCAATTGATACTATATAACGAGAAGTGGATCCACCATAAGTGAGTTATCCTTTATTTAATTATTTATAACCCTTTAGCGGGCAGCCAACTGCCAACCAGATAGGTCAGCAATTGCCTTTTCGCCTCAGTGTTATATTCGACCATCTGGTCATACGACTACACCTTTGTTATAAATGCACGGAGTAGTGGTAGTACTAGTAGTAGTAGTTAGTGTTTGTTTTTTGTTGTTTAACAAAAATATTACAACCAAAACACCTCTTTCATTTGAACTTTAACTCCTCGGACTAGAGTGGTGGACGGTGCCGCTAGAAAGAGTTTTTGAGCAATATTGGCTGCCACATTATAGTCTCTATCCACAAAGGCTCCACCGATTGGACAAAAAGTAGTAGTTGTTGTTCTTGTTACTTAAACTGCTGGTGCTGATGGAATAGAATTTAATCAAGGCAGATATAAACTACAAAGTCAGCCAAGAAACAGGACTTATGTGTTAGGTAATCCCTAGGTCATGTCCTCCTCATATATATTTTTTTTTAGGACAGCCTATATCTTGGGCTAAAGGAGGTTAGGAAAAAGAAGAAGGTATATATATGTGAGGTTTTTATTGTTTTACTAAAAAGTTATTTTTAAACTTCCTATATTTCAGTAACATCAGAAATGAAATGTAGGTTTGTTCTACTTCAAAAGGGGTAGCTTTTTTAAATATATATATTTTTTAATAAACTAAAAATTTTTTCAACAGGTGACCGAGAAGTACTGTCAGCTCGGGAGCATTGGAAAAAATGGGGATTCCATATGAGATAGGTAATCCTGTAAGATCATTTGTGTTTGTGTCAGGGACTGGAATTGACAAAAGGGCTAGGCCGCTATGCTTGGACCTAGCTCGGGCCTCTTCTGTGGCAGGGGCTGTTCCTGTTCACTCATCTATGACTTTCGATAACTCGAAGAAGAAGAAAAAGCAGGGGATTAAACGTAACAATATATCTGATCTGAAAGGAAACGTGACCAAAAAAAAAAGTGATGGAGAGGAGGTTGCCAAACTACAGAGAAGATGCGAGAAGCTACAGGGCGAGATTGCTGACCTGAATCGTCGTCTTGCTATGTTCCATAACCTTTTCAGGAGTAAAGGACTTGGAAACTTTGTGAAATTTTTGGAGAGTAAATAAGTTGCGCTCTTCTAGGGTATCCAAAAAAAATAAAACTATTTAACACGACAGAAGAAAGATGCCTTCAAAGCGCTACATAGTATTCTGCCGCCGATGTACAAACGAAAGACTCAGAAAGGTATCTTGAGATCGGCCTCTTCTTACATCGGGTCCCTGAAGGACTTGCTGGACGATAAAGCTCCTGAAGACTCCATTGAGGATCATCAGGGAAATATAAATCAAATCAGTGTTGAATGTGTGTTGCCGCAGGCCGAAATGGCCCATGACACAAAATTGTTTAAGCTGCTGGAGGAGGTCACACCTCCAAGTAACCCAGATACATTCTTGGAGGCTCAGTCGGATCCACTCAGTGATCCTGTAAAACAAATTATCGATTTAAACCATAAGATGTTATGGTAGAAATAACTCGGATATACTGTATATAACAAATAAATAAAAATTTCCCAAAAAATTAGTTTAGAAATAAAATAATATCTTTAGAAAATAAATATCGGGATGTTAATAAAATTGATTTTTTAAAGATTTTTCTAAATCTAAAGTGTAAAAAATTAAATTAGTCTGATATGATTTAGAATTTAAAATAGGCTGTCATTTAAAAATCTGAAGTATGTCGTGTCACTAATAGATTTTTTCTGAATTTTCAAAATAAACTTTACCTCAAAACTTTAGTTCATCCTTCTCAATAATTCCCCCTTCTTAGTTAGAAAGGTTATACATATCTTCTCTGACAGTAATCACTAGTTGCAAATTCTGGAAACGAAGTAAATAAACTTTACCCTCAAAACTTTAGTTCATCCTTCTCAATAATTCCCCCTTCTTAGTTAGGTTATACATATCTTCTCTGATAGTAATCACTAGTTGCAAATTCTGGAAACGCAGTAAATAAACTTTACCCTCAAACTTTAGTTCACCCTTCTCAATAATTCCCTTTCTTAGTTAGAAAGGTTATACTGTATGCATCTTCTCCGATAGTAATCTAGTTGGAATTTTGGAAACGTAGTAAATTTGGGTGCTCTAAGGTGTAAAAAAAAATTAAGTTAGCCTTATATGATTTAGTAGGCTGTCGTTGAAAAATTTAAAAAAAATCTGAACTATGTTGTGTTACTCCCATAGTTTTTTTCTGAATTTCTCCCCCCTAAAAAAAGAATTGTGGATAACCTATTATTAAAAAAAAAAAAATCGGAAGTATGATATATCACTCCTAAATATTTTTCTGAATCTCTAAGATGTAAAAAAAATTAAGTTAGCCTTATATGATTTAGTGGGCTGTCGTTGAAAATAAAAAAAAATCTGAAATATATTGTCTCTCTCCTAAATATTTTTTCTGAATCTAAAGGTGTAAAAAAAATTGTTAGCCTTATATGATTTAGTGGGCTGTCGTTGAAAATAAAAAAAAATCAAATATATTGTTTCTCTCCTAAATATTTTTTCTGAATCTCTAAAGGTGTAAAAAAATTGTTAGCCTTATATGATTTAGTGGGCTGTCATTGAAAATAAAAAAATCTGAAATATATTGTCTCTCTCCTAAATATTTTTCTGAATCTCTATGTAAAAAAATTAAGTTAGCCTTATATGATTTAGTGGGCTGTCGTTGAAAATTTAAAAAAAAAATCTGAAGTATGTTGTGTTACTCCCATAGTTTTTTTCTGAATTTCCAAAAAAAAAAGAATTGTGGATAACCTATCATTAAAAAAAAATTGGAAGTATGATATATCACTCCTAAATATTTTTCTGAATCTCTAAGGTGTAAAAAAATTAAGAAAAAGAATTGTGGATAACCTATCATTAAAAAAAAATTGGAAGTTTGATATATCACTCCTAAATATTTTTCTGAATCTCTAATGTGTAAAAAAATTAAGTTAGCCTTATATGATTTAGTGGGCTGTCGTTGAAAATAAAAAAAATCTGAACTATGTTGTGTTACTCCCATAGTTTTTTTCTGAATTTCCCCCCCCCCAAAAAAAAAAAGAATTGTGGATAACCTATCATTAAAAAAAAATTGGAAGTATGATATATCACTCCTAAATATTTTTCTGAATGTGTAAAAAAAATTAAGTTAGCCTTATATGATTTAGGGCAAGTGGCTATATAAGGTTATTATCAATAAAATTGGTTTTTGAATATTTTTTATTTTACATCTTACTATAGACAATTAATATTTCACATCCTTTAGCTGGCAAGTGGCTATATTAGGTTATTATCAATAAAGTTGGTTTTTAATTTTACATCTTACTGTAGATCACTACTACATAGTAGACTTTTGGGGGGATCATAAATGCCTTTCAACCCTTTAGCGGGCGACTTTTTTTTATTTTTTGTATCATAAATGCCTTTTTTAAACCTATTGAAAAAAAATTAGTAGTAGATAAATGAGACAGACCTTCCCTTTTCAATTGTCAGCCAGGCTAGGCTAGGCCATGAGGTCCTCCAAGACCAAACGATACTATAAGAATATTAAATGTTCCCTGGCCAAAATACTGTTGGACCCGGAGAATGTCATTCCTCTCTTCGAAAAGGTGTAGTCGTATGACCATATGGTCGTATATAGCACTGAGGCGAAAAGGCAACCTTGCTGACCTATCTGGCTGCCCGCTAAAGGGTTCTCTGACCCCGCCTCCTTTCCGTTCTCTCTCAAAAAGATCTATCAAAAAGATTAAACTCAAAATCCCTCAGTTGTCGTTCTGCTCTCTGAGAGTTGACATATGATTTCGTTTGTATTCTATCCGAATCGTTTTCGCTCACCATTTTTAGTGGTAAGACTTTAGATAAAAAGGTTTACATTTTTAATAAAATTAATTTTTTCTTAAAAAAATATGAATTCGATAGAATTAAAGAATTTTTGTAATATATACATTATTTTTTTTTCAAGGTATTGCTATACATAATGATGATGAGTATATGGATTGTTCTTCTGATGGCGACTATATTCGAAGAAAGATATGCAGATGATGTATGTCCAACCCTGTTCGCCCGGGACCAGATGCCAAAAACTCGGCCCCTCCCTATTGCCTTACAACTGGAACCGACTACTACCCCCAGCTGGATGAGTTACTGGCAGATAGTTGATGGAAAAGATGTACACCCCCTGGCCTGTCTGATGATAGAAGGAGATTTCAACCACACTACCATCCACTCGGCAACCACCTCCTGTGAAAATGTTTCCCACTGGAACCACTCGGTTGTCTGGCCCCCTTTTCTTCGTGGTGGTGAAAAATGGTTTAATCAGTATACAGTGTTCATAACCACAAAAAACAACACCTTTAGTGTACAATTGAACCAACGAGTCGACTCTCAGTTGATTGAATATACTATTTCGAAAACAATCGGAATTAAAAAGTTGGATATGACAACTGGGGGCCAAAGGTGAAAATATTGAACCTACGGGAACAGAAAGGTTGTCTCATCCTGACCAACTGTGATAATTGGAATGGATGGAACTACCTCAGCATTAATTCTTCTGACGACACCCTTCTCGCACCTAAAACTATCGATAAAATTGAAGTCAAGGTGACACTATCTAATTGTTTTCCTGAATACCAGTATGGTATAAATAATGTGAAAGGAAGAGATTTTCTACCTCTAGAAGTATCCTACTCTAATGTTGATCTATACCACACTCTTAGTGCTAAGGTCAACTCTAGTATCATCTCCTTAAATACAATGTATTATTTAGGGTCTAATTGTTCTTTCCAGTGGTATTTAGTGGGGGTCAAGGGTGCGGATCTGATAATAAATTGCTTTCCAGAGGAAGAAATGAAAAGGGAAGAAATAAAAGAAAATAGAAAAGGAAAATATAGAACAGAGAAACAAAAAGATATTAAAAAAAAGGATAAATTCTGCATGTCTTTTTTTTCATCTATTATAAAAATATTATTTTTAAACCTTTTACTAACCCTTTAGCGGGCAAGTGGCTATATCAGGTTATTATCAATAAAGTTGGATTTTGAATATTTTTTATTTTACATCTTACTATAGACAATTAATATTTCCGACAAACTTCACTCTCGTCGACGAATGGAACACGTCAAAAGTCTGCCACAGATGCAAGGGACCTCTGAATATCGTAGGGTTTAAGAAAGATGAAGGGAAGAAGAAGGAGGTATACCTTCGGGGTCTACGTCGTTGCTCTGCCAAGAGTGATATTACCTACAACGACAAAGTCCCCCCAACACAGAAACATTCTCCAAACTTCCAGCTCCATCAATTCTATTCCATCAGCAGTACCATCAGTTAAAGTAATAAGAACAACAACTACTTCTTGTCCAATCGGTGGAGCCTTTCTGGATAGAGACTGTAATGCGGCAGCCAATATTGCTCAAAAACTCTTTCTAGCAGCGGCACCGTCCACCACCACTCTAGTCCGAGGAGTTAAGGTTCAAATGAAAGAGGTGTTTTGGTTGAAATATTATTGTAACAACCCAACACTAACTACTACTATCACTACTCCGTGCATTTATGACAAAGGTCCATATGGTCGTATATAACACTGAGGCGAAAAGGCTGCCCGTTAAAGGGTTAAAGGAGATAATTGGAAGTATGAACTTTTGAATTCCACCACCTTGGAATTTGGAATGTAGAAATATCTTATAAATATGGGGTGAGGAGGTATTAAAGAAACTATAATATAGAATGGAAACGTTTAAAGCAACTGTACTGATAGTAAGCGATGATAACCATCCAGAAATTTGGGAATATGTAAGAGTCATAAAAGAACTTCTTGAAAAAAAAGAAATTGAAGTACGAAACCCCTTCTTCGACCTCAATGAAAAAGAGTGCCAGATCAAACTTGAGGTACAAGACCCTGTCTTCCATCTCAATGAAAAAGAACTCTTGGACAAATTGGAAGCTCTGAAAAAGGATGGTATAGAATTAATGTTAGTATGCTTCTACGGTAAGGGCTTTGGCGTATTTATAGATGATGGCGAGAAGGTCTCTTGTAGGAAATTATTTTAAAAAGTTGACAGCGAAAACTGGCCTTCTATGCTTTTAAATTAACCTCTTAGCGTGTAAGTGGCTATATAAGAATAAAATTGATTTTTGGCTATATATTTTTCTATGTATAAATACCTTTTGGGCCTATCACACCACAAAACCAGTCAGGAGAATAGCCCATACCCGGGGCTAATTTATAGCCGGGTCTTCAACTCCAAACTAAAAATATTAAAAGCAAGTTAGCCTTCTATGATTTATTCACTTTACACTCCTTCAGTTACTAATATGTATATATTTGACATTTGATTTTCTTTATATATTTAGAAATATCTTTTTCCGGTGTCCAGATAAACATCCAATGTTAATATTTGACATATATTACGAGATTCCATATTTAATTAATTTTTTTTATGGCAGATTGGGAAAAGGAAACTGGTATTTCCGTTTTCTCAATTTTATGGTCTACTCAGACCATCTATTTTTTTTATTGAAAAACAAAATAGTCAATTAATATTTACCCATTCCAAGGAGATATTTTTAAAAATTATTCATATACAAGAGAATTATCATCAAGAAATCTCTCATTTTTTACCATCTAGAATATCCAACAGTTATTACGCTTCAAGATAAAACCATTGAAATAATAATTAAAAACGGAATTCCTTTCAAAGTTCTTCCAAAAATACTGAAAACCCGATTATTCCAGTATTTAGATTTTCGGTATATTATCATGTTTGGTTTAGATGATGAGGATGACGATCCATGGAAGTACCCTCGACCTCCAAGATTCTATATTTAGTTAACATTTTTTTGTGAAAAAGAAACTGGAATTTTTATTTTCTCAATTTCATGGGCTACTCAGACCATCTATTTTTTTTTACCAAAAAAAGATTTAGTTAATATTTACCCATTCCAAAGACATATTCTTTAAAATTATTTGAGAATTATTATATGAAAAATCTTTCATTTTTTTCCAAGATAAAACCATTGAAATAATAATCAAAAGAGAAACCTTTTTAAAATTATATTTGGTTTATATGATGAAGATAATGATCAATGGATGTACCCTCGACCCCCTGAGATGAAAACCAATTTCAACCCTTGCCGACCTCTCTGGTTGGCGATTGGTTGCAGAACAGAGGCCAAGGGAGAGCGTGATGAGCAGTATTTGCGTAGTCACAAGGAGAGAAGGATGGGTACAGTGAGACTCTGTAAAGGTGCCAATTTGTGAGGATAAGACCCCCCTGAGGAATTTGTGTTGCATATCTCACTTCAATTGATACTATATAACGAGAAGTGGATCCACCATAAGTGAGTTATGCTTTATTTAATTATTTATAACCCTTTAGCGGGCAGCCAACTGCCAACCAGATAGGTCAGCAATTGCCTTTTCGACCATCTGGTCATACGACTACACCTTTGTTATAAATGCACGGAGTAGTGGTAGTACTAGTAGTAGTAGTTAGTGTTTGTTTTTTGTTTAACAAAAATATTACAACCAAAACACCTCTTTCATTTGAACTTTAACTCCTCGGACTAGAGTGGTGGACGGTGCCGCTAGAAAGAGTTTTTGAGCAATATTGGCTGCCACATTATAGTCTCTATCCACAAAGGCTCCACCGATTGGACAAAAAGTAGTAGTTGTTGTTCTTGTTACTTTAACTGCTGGTGCTGATGGAATAGAATTTAATCAAGGCAGATATAAACTACAAAGTCAGCCAAGAAACAGGACTTATGTGTTAGGTAATCCCTAGGTCATGTCCTCCTCATATATTTTTTTTTTTAGGACAGCCTATATCTTGGGCTAAAGGAGGTTAGGAAAAAGAAGAAGGTATATATATGTGAGGTTTTTATTGTTTTATAAAAAGTGATTTTTAAACTTCCTATATTTCAGTAACATCAGAAATGAAATGTAGGTTTGTTCTACTTCAAAAGGGGTAGCTTTTTTAAATATAAATATTTTTTAATAAACTAAAAATTTTTTTTTTTCAACAGGTGACCGAGAAGTACTGTCAGCTCGAGAGCATTGAAAAAAAAAATGGGGATTCCATATGAGATAGGTAATCCTGTAAGATCATTTGTGTTTGTGTCAGGGACTGGAATTGACAAAAGGGCTAGGCCGCTATGCTTGGACCTAGCTCGGGCCTCTTCTGTGGCAGGGGCTGTTCCTGTTCACTCATCTATGACTTTCGATAACTCGAAGAAGAAGAAAAAGCAGGGGATTAAACGTAACAATATATCTGATCTGAAAGGAAACGTGACCAAAAAAAAAAGAAGTGATGGAGAGGAGGTTGCCAAACTACAGAGAAGATGCGAGAAGCTACAGGGCGAGATTGCTGACCTGAATCGTCGTCTTGCTATGTTCCATAACCTTTTCAGGAGTAAAGGACTTGGAAACTTTGTGAAATTTTTGGAGAGTAAATAAGTTGCGCTCTTCTAGGGTATCCAAAAAAAATAAAACTATTTAACACGACAGAAGAAACATGCCTTCAAAACGCTACATAGTATTCTGCCGCCGATGTACAAACGAAAGACTCAGAAAGGTATCTTGAGATCGGCCTCTTCTTACATCGGGTCCCTGAAGGACTTGCTGGACGATAAAGCTCCTGAAGACTCCATTGAGGATCAGGGAAATATAAATCAAATCAGTGTTGAATGTGTGTTGCCGCAGGCCGAAATGGCCCATGACACAAAATTGTTTAAGCTGCTGGAGGAGGTCACACCTCCAAGTAACCCAGATACATTCTTGGAGGCTCAGTCGGATCCACTCAGTGATCCTGTAAAACAAATTATCGATTTAAACCATAAGATGTAATGGTAGAAATAACTCGGATATACTGTATATAACAAATAAATAAAAATTTCCCAAAAAATTAGTTTAGAAATAAAATAATATCTTTAGAAAATAAATATCGGGATGTTAATAAAATTGATTTTTTAAAGATTTTTCTAAATCTAAAGTGTAAAAAATTAAATTAGTCTGATATGATTTAGAATTTAAAATAGGCTGTCATTTAAAAAAATCTGAAGTATGTCGTGTCACTAATAGATTTTTTCTGAATTTTCAAAATAAACTTTACCTCAAAACTTTAGTTCATCCTTCTCAATAATTCCCCCTTCTTAGTTAGAAAGGTTATACATATCTTCTCTGACAGTAATCACTAGTTGCAAATTCTGGAAACGAAGTAAATAAACTTTACCCTCAAAACTTTAGTTCATCCTTCTCAATAATTCCCCCTTCTTAGTTAGGTTATACATATCTTCTCTGATAGTAATCACTAGTTGCAAATTCTGGAAACGCAGTAAATAAACTTTACCCTCAAACTTTAGTTCACCCTTCTCAATAATTCCCTTTCTTAGTTAGAAAGGTTATACTGTATGCATCTTCTCCGATAGTAATCTAGTTGGAATTTTGGAAACGTAGTAAATTTGGGTGCTCTAAGGTGTAAAAAAAAATTAAGTTAGCCTTATATGATTTAGTAGGCTGTCGTTGAAAAATTAAAAAAAAATCTGAACTATGTTGTGTTACTCCCATAGTTTTTTTCTGAATTTCTCCCCCCTAAAAAAAGAATTGTGGATAACCTATTATTAAAAAAAAAAAAATCGGAAGTATGATATATCACTCCTAAATATTTTTCTGAATCTCTAAGATGTAAAAAAAATTAAGTTAGCCTTATATGATTTAGTGGGCTGTCGTTGAAAATAAAAAAAAATCTGAAATATATTGTCTCTCTCCTAAATATTTTTTCTGAATCTAAAGGTGTAAAAAAAATTGTTAGCCTTATATGATTTAGTGGGCTGTCGTTGAAAATAAAAAAAAATCAAATATATTGTTTCTCTCCTAAATATTTTTTCTGAATCTCTAAAGGTGTAAAAAAAATTGTTAGCCTTATATGATTTAGTGGGCTGTCGTTGAAAATAAAAAAAAATCTGAAATATATTGTCTCTCCTAAATATTTTTTCTGAATCTCTAAAGGTGTAAAAAAAATTGTTAGCCTTATATGATTTAGTGGGCTGTCGTTGAAAAATTAAAAAAAAAAAATCTGAACTATGTTGTGTTACTCCCATAGTTTTTTTCTGAATTTCCAAAAAAAAAAGAATTGTGGATAACCTATGATTAAAAAAAAAATTGGAAGTATGATATATCACTCCTAAATATTTTTCTGAATCTCTAAGGTGTAAAAAAAATTAAGAAAAAGAATTGTGGATAACCTACCATTAAAAAAAAATTGGAAGTTTGATATATCACTCCTAAATATTTTTCTGAATCTCTAATGTGTAAAAAAAATTAAGTTAGCCTTATATGATTTAGTGGGCTGTCGTTGAAAAATTAAAAAAAAATCTGAACTATGTTGTGTTACTCCCATAATTTTTTTCTGAATTTCCCCCCCCCCAAAAAAAAAAGAATTGTGGATAACCTATCATTAAAAAAAAATTGGAAGTATGATATATCACTCCTAAATATTTTTCTGAATGTGTAAAAAAAATTAAGTTAGCCTTATATGATTTAGGGCAAGTGGCTATATAAGGTTATTATCAATAAAATTGGTTTTTGAATATTTTTTATTTTACATCTTACTATAGACAATTAATATTTCACATCCTTTAGCTGGCAAGTGGCTATATTAGGTTATTATCAATAAAGTTGGTTTTTAATTTTACATCTTACTGTAGATCACTACTACATAGTAGACTTTTGGGGGGATCATAAATGCCTTTCAACCCTTTAGCGGGCGACTTTTTTTTATTTTTTGTATCATAAATGCCTTTTTTAAACATATTGAATTAAAATTAGTAGTAGATAAATGAGACAGACCTTCCCTTTTCAATTGTCAGCCAGGCTAGGCTAGGCCATGAGGTCCTCCAAGACCAAACGATACTATAAGAATATTAAATGTTCCCTGGCCAAAATACTGTTGGACCCGGAGAATGTCATTCCTCTCTTCGAAAAGGTGTAGTCGTATGACCATATGGTCGTATATAGCACTGAGGCGAAAAGGCAACCTTGCTGACCTATCTGGCTGCCCGCTAAAGGGTTCTCTGACCCCGCCTCCTTTCCGTTCTCTCTCAAAAAGATCTATCAAAAAGATTAAACTCAAAATCCCTCTGTTGTCGTTCTGCTCTCTGAGAGTTGACATATGATTTCGTTTGTATTCTATCCGAATCGTTTTCGCTCACCATTTTTAGTGGTAAGACTTTAGATAAAAAGGTTTACATTTTTAATAAAATTAATTTTTTCTTAAAAAAATATGAATTCGATAGAATTAAAGAATTTTTGTAATATATACATTATTTTTTTTTCAAGGTATTGCTATACATAATGATGATGAGTATATGGATTGTTCTTCTGATGGCGACTATATTCGAAGAAAGATATGCAGATGATGTATGTCCAACCCTGTTCGCCCGGGACCAGATGCCAAAAACTCGGCCCCTCCCTATTGCCTTACAACTGGAACCGACTACTACCCCCAGCTGGATGAGTTACTGGCAGATAGTTGATGGAAAAGATGTACACCCCCTGGCCTGTCTGATGATAGAAGGAGATTTCAACCACACTACCATCCACTCGGCAACCACCTCCTGTGAAAATGTTTCCCACTGGAACCACTCGGTTGTCTGGCCCCCTTTTCTTCGTGGTGGTGAAAAATGGTTTAATCAGTATACAGTGTTCATAACCACAAAAAACAACACCTTTAGTGTACAATTGAACCAACGAGTCGACTCTCAGTTGATTGAATATACTATTTCGAAAACAATCGGAATTAAAAAGTTGGATATGACAACTGGGGGGCCAAAGGTGAAAATATTGAACCTACGGGAACAGAAAGGTTGTCTCATCCTGACCAACTGTGATAATTGGAATGGATGGAACTACCTCAGCATTAATTCTTCTGACGACACCCTTCTCGCACCTAAAACTATCGATAAAATTGAAGTCAAGGTGACACTATCTAATTGTTTTCCTGAATACCAGTATGGTATAAATAATGTGAAAGGAAGAGATTTTCTACCTCTAGAAGTATCCTACTCTAATGTTGATCTATACCACACTCTTAGTGCTAAGGTCAACTCTAGTATCATCTCCTTAAATACAATGTATTATTTAGGGTCTAATTGTTCTTTCCAGTGGTATTTAGTGGGGGTCAAGGGTGCGGATCTGATAATAAATTGCTTTCCAGAGGAAGAAATGAAAAGGGAAGAAATAAAAGAAAATAGAAAAGGAAAATATAGAACAGAGAAACAAAAAGATATAAAAAAAAAAGGATAAATTCTGCATGTCTTTTTTTTCATCTATTATAAAAATATTATTTTTAAACCTTTTACTAATGAGAGTACAGCGTTTTTTGTACTCGTCTTTCAGTTCTATAACGGTCTTCTCAATATCATCTAAAAATATTATAATCTGATTTTGACTGTAACAAATCAAAATAATATCTGTAATTGAAACGATTATATGATGTAGTTATATTACATTCCCTATCTATTTCAGAAAAAGTATCCTCATTAAATAATGTGATAAAGATAATAAATCATCAAGAAAAAGAATAAAATCATAATGACCTTTTATGGTTTTAGGGAGGGGAACGACTTGACAGTTTCTCAATGTTTTGTATGGAAAAATTAATCTTTTTTTTAATGAAATTAAGGGTTTCCTGAACAATGAAACTTTTACCTGTTCCAATTGGAAAGGCATCTAAACTATATATTTGTATAATATAAAAATATTCTATTTCATTTCTTTTCTTATTTATTATTCCTTGAAAATTTGTTATATTGTAAAAGGTAGTTATACTCATTTTAAATTATATCGAAAATCAGTTAGTTTTATAATATTGACTTGTCGTTGTTTTGGCGGAGCAGTCTTCATTTATATATAATAGTCTAAACATCCGTAAATATGCAACCACTTGTCCACTAAAGGGTTAAACGAGCAAGAGGTGGTGCAGCTCTTCGTAGTAAAGGGCAGGATGGTAACTCACAATTATGCTTTTCACATCTAGACACATGTAGACGTAGAATTTTAGAGTATATGTTTAGCACACTGCATTTATGTTCTTCTTTATTGTTTAAATGGCGATGAACACGGCGAAACATCAGGCAGAGGGGAGAGCATTTTTCGGATGGACATGAAGCGCTGTGTGCAAAACAAAGAAGCAGATCCTCCAGTTTATTCTTTTTCTTTTGGATTATCACATACTCTTTTAGCTTCTTACCGGCTTCCTCACATTCCTTTGTATTAATTTTCTCTTCTTCTAGAACTTGGGACCTTAAACGTTTGAAAGGACAGGATGGTAAATCACAATTTGTCAATCTACACCAAGCCACATATGTGCGAAGAATTGAGAGATATATAGTTAATACATTGCATTTGTGTTCATTTGTACCGTTCAAATGGCGACGAGTACGGCGAAACAACAAGCAGACGGGGGAGCACGTCTGAGATAGGCACGAGGAACTATATGCAAAACAACGAAACATATCTGATAATTTATTCTCTCTCTTTTGAATTATCACATATTGTGCCAGCTTTTGGACAATTTCATCACATTCTTCTTCTCCTTTAATTTCAGCATTATAATATTCACTTTTGGGTGGCCATAAATAACTGTACATAGCTCTGAAAATGCGAACCAAAGCTGATGCAGGGGCCGCTTCTTCGAGATTCTTCATCTCTCCATACAAACTTTCGATTTGGTTTTCCGCAAAAATATATATATTAAATTTTTAATTTATACTTATAATTAATGAAGTTCTAATAATGATAAGATAATTTCTTTATAGATATTTATATTTTTTCAATTTGTTAATTCCATTATGAATCTATCATACTATGTGAGAGATTATTCAGCAGACTTTAGACTGGAGAGTGATATTTTAAACATACAACAACTGTATGGTCCACCAGATAAACCTACATGACTTAGGTTTGCCCCAAAATGTAAACAGAATAAATGCTGGATTGTTTTTCAATAACAACACATACCTCTTAGAGAGAAATAGATTATGGGAATCGATAAATACGACGTTTGTAGCAAAAACCTCTCTGGAATGGAGCGCCCGAGGATGTAGACACTGCATTCAGTATAGTTGACAAAACCATTTATTTTTTTAAAAGGAAAATGGTGTATGAATTTGATAACAATTTGCAAAGAGTATATAGAAAATCATCTATTTTTTCGTATTTGGGGTGTTTAAATCATTCTTATAATGATTTCTTGTTGAAACGAATTATAATAATAATTTTATTATTTTTATACTTTTACCACTAGTTTATCATCTTTCGAAAAAAGAAAAATTGCCGATTAAACAAAATATCCAGAGAATGAACTAAATCGGCAACTCTCACAACAAGTTAGATAAACCAGCAACAACCTTGCTCATTTTGTTTAAAATGCCAATTTTTCTATTTCGGCACGACACACACACATATATATATATATATATATATATATTTTACATATATATAAATATATATATATATATATATATATATATATATATATATATATATTTACATATATATATGCACGTGTTTCAAACCTCGAGTTGCATTTCTCTACCTTTGTGCTAGCTCAGGTGTACGAAATACACTCTTTCTTACAAGGGCGTGGGTCACGTTTTCACTGTCTTCTCACATAAAACACAGCCAAATATATTAGTACATGGGAAACACAGTAGATATCAGGAAGAAAATATATATATATATATATATATATATATATATATATATATATATATATATATATATATATATATATATATATATATATATATATATATATATATATGAATGCACGTGTTCCAAACCTCGCGCTGCATTTCGCTACCTTTGTGCTAGCTCAGGTGTACGACACACTCTTCCTTATGAGGACGTGGCTCACTTTTTCACTGTCTTTTCACATAAAACATAGCCAAATATATCTGTACATGGGAAACAGAGTAGATTTCACCCCCCCCCCCAAATAAAACATATATATGTAAATGCACGTGTTCCAAATCTCGCATTGCATTTCGCTACCTTAGTGCTAGCTCAGGTGTACGACACACACTCTTCCTTACGAGCACGTGGCTCACTTTTTCACTGTCTTTTCACATAAAACAACCAAATCTATCAATTTATGAGATAAGCAGTATATTACACCACAACAAGTACAAGTATGTGGCCCTTACCTGTCTGCTAAGGTGTATCAGATGATGTTTCCCTTACCAGAAGACGCTGCAGTGTTTACGATTTGATTTCATAATACACGTAATCAAATCCATCATTTTATGAGACATACATGATATTTCACCACAAGAGTACCTCATCGTGCTCTGTATGTCACATCTGCGATACCTAAGGTATCGCAGACAATATTTTCTGACGAGCACGTGATGCAATGTTTACGTTCATCCATACAAGCATACGATAAACATATTAATAACACTAATGCTTTATTTCACACAGAAAGCATACAGAATAATTATAACAATGATAAAATCAAATATCCCTATAAACCTCCTATATTTGATCTCCTCCTGACAACGGCATGCCGTGGCCAGGCATACGTGACTCCTGCCCTAGCCAATACTTCATCACATACGCTCACTGCATTATACTCCTATCTATTGCACAATAACACTATCCACCATATATCAGCATAAAACAAGGACTTCATCAACACCTTGGCAAATATTCCCTTCAAGACAACGCTGTGTCGTCAGGTGGTTTCCCTCCTCCCTCAGTTAAACATTTCACCATGTCCTTCCTCAATGGCTATTGCACACTATATTCACCTGATTCACTGTCACTATTATTCAATGGTTGAATACTCACAGTGAATGCAAGGTAAAAGGAGTATTGTTGTTGGGACACGCACAATCTTCGTTGGGTCAGTGGCAGAATAAAGGCCACGAATGATCACAAAAACCTAATATCCTATTGCAAACACCAAATCTAATCACAGTAGTGCCCCAGATGTAAACATAAGCACTATTGGTATAGTGGAATATGACGTGCGTCCCGGGACGGGGTAAATAGAGTAAGATTTAAATGCCCAGCTGTGCGCTACCTTCTCGCTCGATAGCTGATGCGGAACTAATCAACCTGGCCGGGCTGCCACGCGTCTCTGGCCCCGAGGTTGCCAACCATTACTTTTGACGAGACGTGCGGGAACTATGACGTGTCCAAAAATGATGCCGGTCGGCCGAAAACTTTTTCTTTGACATAAATTTGTATGCTTTTTGACGACAAACGCGTCTTCGTGTATGGTCACAGAAACTTCCAAATGATGACAAGTGCGTCACGTGGGCGAAAGGGTTAATAGTTAGAATCACTGTATATGTGTCAATGGGCTGGGGCTGGAAGTGCGAGGCTTTTGATATTCATTTCACTTTCAGTGTCAACCGTGTGTTGGCTGTCTTGTAGGGAGCGCTGGGTTTTATCATAGGTATTTTATCCCATGTTAGCAAAGTAGGCATGAAAATCTTTGGCTTTGTTTTGTTCGTTTTATGCATGTATTGTTTGGGAGAAGGAATTAAATTTTTTACTATTTTCCAGGTTGAGGAGGTATTTTTTGAGTTTATAAGCTGACTGTGGTAATATTCTGTCTTTGTTATGCATACTAGTCTTTTAACCAGTTTAATTAAATCTTTATATTGACCCTGTACTGTTGGATTTAAGCTGTTTTTAAGATATTCTGGCCTTCGTTTTGGTTTTCATAGCTTCACGAATTTCGTCGGTCATCCAAGGAGCAGGGGGTCAGAGTATCTTTTTGGTAACCATAAGAGCTCAAAACTAAATTTTTGGTAATGATTGATGTTAATGTACGCTACATACTTATTCATTTACGTTATCTGTGTTTAGTATTTTATCTAGGTTATTGGCTTCATTGGGAATATGTGAGCAAAAGATATCCTTATCATACTGGCATGTCTCGAAAAGTGTTTAGGGTGGAGGGACGTTTTGTCTTACTAATATTTATTGTAGTAGTTATAAGATCGTGGCCTGTGACGGGATGAGGGATTGCATTGATGTTGTACTAGGTACGTTTGTTAGTAGTAATTACGTCCAGATGAGTGGCCAAGGTAGGTGTGATCTGAGTGGGTTTATTTAATATTTGTGTTAATTTATTGTTCCTGATGATACAACGTAGTTTACTATTGTTCTGAAGATCATTTAGATCGCGAAGGAGAAAGATTGATTTGTTATGTGTGCACATTGTTCATATGATCTCGACAATATAGTCAAAGGAAGGTGTCTGTACATGCAGCCAATTATAACTGAAGGTTATTTTCAGCACAGAACTCTTAGCCATTAATCCTTGATACCTGTTTGTGTGTTCCGTTTTTTTTCAATGATGTTTGAGTTTAGGGATGGTTTAACATATACACAAACACCTGATGCATGGCTATTATCACATCTGTGCGGAGTGTACTTGGGTATATTAACATACGCATTCCGTGTGTGGGGAAAAAGCCAGATCTCACTGACACAAACAACATCCATACTTCTGTCATTTATTAAAGTCTTTTCTTCTTCCAACTTGGCTAGTATGAACTGAGCATTTTTATGTTCAATAGTGAGAAAATCCTTTTTTCAATTAGAGTTTTAACCATCGGCCTGACCTTCTTTACTGTAAATCTAGCAAGTGTATAGATGGCAGAGTCGGCTTTTGTGACCATAGTTATAACACTTAGACCACTGTATTTTATTGTTGGATCTGCATCTTGACTGATGATGATTCATTTCATCACAGTTGTAACACCTAACCTTGCTACAGTCACTGTAACAGGGTAGGGTGTGAGTGTAGTGAGTGTGGTGACGGTTGTGGCGGGAGGTGAAGGGAGGTAAGGGGTGGGAGGAGGAGGGAGTCTCGGGCCTTCCAGGGGAGTAGCGTTCCTCATCTCTCTCCACTTCTATTTCCTTCCTTATGCCCTGTCGGTAGAAGGGTTTTCTGTTGTGGCGCGCATTTCGAATTGGTATTTGCCAATTTCGATCCAGGTGCTAATAGGCATTTTCATCCTGGTTTTGCGGTTTGTTGCATCTATTTTCGATTTCCTTCAGTTGCTGACTATTTCTCCTTGACTTTGCCCCAAGTAATGCAATCCTTGAAGGCGGATCAGCGCTGTCATTTCCTTGAATAGTCAGATAACCCCATCCCTGTTTAGTAGAAATCCTTGGTGTTGTCTGTGGACAGTGTAGCAGGACTTGTCAACTTCAACTGTTCCCAGGGTGAAGGCAAGGCATGGGTTTATGGTGCATAGTCCATTGTATTTGCTTCATTTTCTTAACTGATTGTTAACCCGCCGCATGCTGGCCACTCCCAGTCCTAAGTGTCACCCCCGTGCCGGCCAATTTTTTTTATTTTGGGGGGCTAATAGATTTTGATGTGAAAAAAACGAATATGACCATAAAAAAAACTCACAGGAGGCTTGAAGTGCATTTTACATAGTCTCTCTGGCCGCCAGCAGGTGTGAGTGGGTGGGGAATCCCCAGCGGAGGTGAGAGAAAACCCGTTTTCTATGCATGGTAAACACAGGTATTCTCACCAACGTGACTCAGGGAAGGTATAGGAATAGTCTTAACACTTATCTGTCCACTTCTCATCCACAAAAAAAAAAATCTTATTTCATAAAGAAATCGTGTTTTTAGGGAAAAAAAATCACTTACTCATGCAACACAATACGTATCATTGTGAATGCATTGTCTTGCAGTTACGAGAAAATATGCATAACTTGACTTCACAAAGTACAGCCTTTTCACTTACAGTAAATTATTTACAACATGCCTTCAGTATACACAGACATTACCAGAGTATTTTTGATCCTCTCACTGTGAATATATCGTCTAACACTTACGAGAACATACAGTACGTAAAACTCTACTCCACAATGTTCAGTCCTTACACTTACGTGAAAATATTTACATGTCATCACTGTATGCAGTACTTATAATAACAGTTCCTGAGCATCTTTTTTCGTATTTACAACACTTTTTGAGCATCTTTTTATTGCTCGTCGTTACCACACTATTGTTTCTCAATAGTTAGCGAGAGTGTTTGTACTCCTCGAAGCATGGGTATAAGCACAGTCCTACATCACTCTCAGCGCACACATACCTTGAGTCCTTTCTCTGAGTACGTGGCCTTACAATGCTGTTTGCACACACGTGACACCTCTGCTGGGGATTCTGACGTGTTGCACTTGGAGGGACAATTTTGGGGAAGTGTGAGGTGGAGAGGTGTGGAGGCGGTGTGGCGGTGGCGAGCAACACTTCTATCTTCACAATATTCACCCACTATCTCCAGCTCGTGAATATAGCCCTCGAATGACTCTTGATGCTAGTGGTCTGTGCGTGGAGATAGTGAGTGTTGAGGATGGTAATGTCGAGGAGATGGAAGAATAATTTTTTATACCACTTCATCGTGGGCCTGGCACAGTCAACGCTAGAAATCATGGCGTCTGATTGATCCACCTGTCGCATATTCACATTGTATGCCAAGACAGGTTCTGGTTTCCAGACGTGGCGCCGCACTTCTGCTTTGTAATCTATACTGTCTGTGCGGTGTACAAGGGGCCGATGAACAGACGAGAGGAGGAATACTTCGCGATTGTGGTGCCATGCTGATGCGAGGATATTATGTCTATCTATCTATATACCTAGGCTGCTTCCCCCAAGGAAAGGGAGGTAACCGAGACAGGACGACACACTCCCCATTTACTCATCCATTCAAACACATTCATTCGAATCTTAGCCCCAAAGGGGAGAATAGACAGATACTCACCGTATCACACCGCAAAAGGATCAACTGCGCAATGCAATCAGTGACATCCGCAGTAGGGCCCGACAGCAGAGCTGGTTTACCCCGGCCACATCATAATAGACCCATTCCCTTACCCGCACCTGACCTGACTAGCTGATCAGACCAAATGCGGGAGAATATCCCCTCAGGGCTGCGTCATCATTTATTCATTCACAATTTCCATTTATTTCTGTCACGCACAGCCACTCTTCCTTCCTCAACAGACATTCCTCTCGCATCCAGCGCTCTCTTCGCACTGTCCATCCATCCTATTCGTGGTCTTCCTCTCAGCCTTACACCTCTCACATCAGATCTAGTTATCTTTTTCACCAATCGCTCATTATCCATTCTCTCCATATGCCCAAACCATCGCAACACCCTCTGCTCAACTCTACCAGCCATCTCCCGAACAACTCTAGTTCTCCTTCGCATTTCATCATTTCGCACTCGATCCATACGCGTCACTCCACACATACTCCTCAGACACCACATCTCCATTACATTCAAACTTTTCCTCTCTGCTACACTCGTATTCCATGTTTCAGCCCCATATAATGCAGTCGGTACCACAACACCCTCATACAGCCTTCTCTTCACATCCATTCTAAGCGAACGACATCTAAACACTTTTCTCATTCCGCCCAGCACCTTTCTTACTTCATTCATTCTAAACTTCACTTCTGCATCTATTCTTCCATTCACAGCAACATGTGACCCTAGATATTTAAAACACTATACCTCCTGAAGCAACTTGCCATTCAAAACAATATTCAACCCCCTACCATCTACCAACCTCGTACACTTCATCACTTTACTCTTATTCTCATTTACTTTCAATTTCCTCCTTTCACACCCCCTTCCAAACTCCTCTACCAACTGTATCAATCTCTCTTCTGAATCAGCCACCAGTGCAGTATCATCTGGAAACAGCAGCTGCTTCAGATTCCACTCTCCATCATCAACATTCACCAGACTCAGACCTCCACCTAAAACTCTTGCATTCATCTCTCTTACAACACCATCCATGTAAATATTAAACAACCAAGGCGACATCACACATCCCTGTCGCAGCCCCACTCTCACGGGAAACCAATCACTCACAGCATTTCCCACTCTTACGCTCTACTATTTACATAAAAACTTTTCACTCCTTTTAGTAACCTACCATTAAGTCCATACAATCTCAAAACAGTCCACAAAGCCTCCCTATCAATTCTATCATATGCTTTCTCTAAATTCATAAATGCCCAAAACACATCCTTACCTTTCGCTAAATACTTTTCACACATTTGTCTCACAGCAAACACCTGATCCATGCATCCCCTCCCTCTCCTAAAGCCACACTGCTCATCACCAATCACTCCCTCTGTACCCTCTCTAACTCTCATAATTAACACTCTACCATACACCTTACCTACAACACTCAACAGACTTATAACCCTAAGGCTAGTACATTCATGCTTATCACCCTTGCCTTTATACAACGGGATCACACAAGCACTTGCCCAGTCAATTGGCACCATACCTTTCACAAAGCACACATTCAACAGTCTTACTAACCAGTCAACAATAGTCACTCCACCACCCTTCAGGCATTCCACAGCACACCCATCCATACCTGCAGCTTTCCCTGTTTGCATCTCCTTTACTGCCTTCTCCACTTCCTCCTTCGTGATCAAAGAATCATTCAACTCTCCCAACACACTTAATCTTTGCACCCTTCCATCCGCCACAATCTCAGCCACCCTTTCTTCCTCTACATTTAACAATCTTTCAAAATACTCTGCCCATCTCTTCCTTACTGCATCCATATCAGTTAACATCCTTCCATCCTCTGCTTTTACTCGTTCTTCCTTCCCAGACTCTCCCTTTCGCACCCTTTTCACCTCCTTCCAAAACATTTTCTTAATCTGTTGAAAATTCTCTGTCAGCCGCCTACCTCACCTCTCATCTGCTGCCACTTTAGCATCATGCACAGCCCTTCTCGCCCTATTCCTCTTTTCCATATACCTTTCATATGACATCTCATCCGTCCTCTGCAGCCACACTTCATATGCACGTCTCTTCTCAGCCACAGCCATACTTACTTCCTCGCACCACCATTCACTTCCTTTTCTTACACCACCACCCACACGTCTCACACCACACACCTCTTCTGCATGCCCCACCACAGCACTCTTAAACAACTGCCATTCCTCCTCCACACTGCCATTTTCCCGATCTTTCACTGCGTTCCACTCATCTTTCAATTTCTCCTGATACTCTATCTTTTTCTCTCTTTTATCCAACTCACTTTCAAAACCTCCCTTCCACACCTAACCTTCATAGCTCTCACCCATCTCTTACGTACTCAACTTTTCCTCCACCAGGTAGTGGTCAGACATACCTCCACCCTGCCCTCTCAGAACTCTCACATCCAACAATCTTCTTATTACATTCCTAGACACAACCACTTGGTCCATCAAAGCTCTATCAACAACCCTTCCACCCTCCTGTCTCACCCATGTATACTTATAAGATATTATGTGCTTTGTAAAAAGCAACCTCATTTTTCTGAAGCTTCCTCCCCACTTTCACCATATGCCAACGGTTGTTCTTTACAGTGCTGCACAGACCAGTTTCATGCAGGTGAAGGTACATGGCGAGATGGGGGTTTGTGCACCAATTATCGAGGTATAAGACGTGCCCACGATGAAGTTATTCCTCGATCATCGCTCTTACCACAGCCCCTGGGAGTACCAAACTTCTATCTTCTGTGATGTCCGTCTGAACACCTGTGTACAGGACTATGTCCTGCACATACCCAGTCTTACAGTCGCACATCACGAAGATTTTGAAGCCAAACCTGTGTCTTTTTCTGGGAATATACTGATGAAAATCAATACTACTTCTCCATAGCACTAGAATCTCGTCTATGACGAGGTCTCGGTATGGAGAGAAGGAGGTATGGAATTTCTCTCGAAGGTGATCAAAAACCAGACGTATCCTCCTCATCCTGTCCATGTTGTTTGCGTTGGCAGGGTCAAGGGTGTCAAAAAAATTAAGACAGCTCAGGATGTACTGAAAACAATTCCTTCCCATCACCTTAACAAATAATGGTGTTACCATTACTGGATCCACAGTCCAGTACGAGTGAAGCTGATTTTTTTTCAATATCCCCATCAAAAGCACAAGTGTTAGGAACACATACATTTCATCCAGGGTCATGTCAGATTCATACAATCGGCTGTGTCGTGTCTGTGTTGTTCCCCCACGTTCAAATGCAGCAAAGGCTTTGGTCAGGGCCACAATCTTCAAAACAAACTCCACAGGAAAGTAGTTCCTGAAAGAGTCAAGCCTACTGGAGGTATGGTGAAGTTCAGGGACACTACACCTGGCCTCATTTTCGTGGGTGAACGGGTGAATGTGGGGGACAAAGTCACAACCGTCCTTCCACTCCCATGTCGTTTCCTTGGGCTGTGGGGAAGCCTTTGAAAGTATGGGGAATGGGGGAAGAGTTTCATGTGAGGTGCTGGGTGTGGGGAAGGCGGGAAGATTTTGTCCTGAGGTGCTTGGCTAAGCTGGGTCACGGGGAGGCAAGGGAGAGCGCGGGCAAGATGAGTCACTCTCCCCCAACAATGGAACTTTCCCAAATCTTCCACGCTTCCTCCTCACACTTTCTTCCCCACGTGGTGAAATTCTTTGCCTCCCCAACCACCCCTCAACTGCAGGACTACCTTCCTCCTCCCTTTCCGCCTCATCATGATGTGAAAGGCAACGACGTGCAGGTGGCCTCCTACCACGTGTTGCATTAGTGTAGCTCACATAACTGGATTTTCTAGGTGAGGGAATTTCGTCATCGCTACTACTTTTCTCCTCAGGCTGGATGTAGTCCTTATCCTGCATGTCATCATTCTCCAGATCACTTTCCCTAGTGTAGAGAACCCTCAGGAGGTCCTGAATCTCCTCGTCAGAGAGACTGCGGCGAGACATCACTGCACTGTATGACTGACACAAACAGAGTGAGGCAGAGCGAGCGTGAGATGGGAGTGTGTGGGTGTATGGGCCAGGCTGCCTGAGGGCAGATAGAGAAAGGGTTGCCCTACAAGCACACCAATTTTTGCACGCCTAGCTTGAAAATTGTGGTCACAATGATTTTTTTAAATCGAAACCATTTTAAAACAGCACTGGCACTGAGCGCACAATTACATCAGACCGTTTTAAAACGGCACTGGCACGAGGCGGGTTAAATGTGTTTATTTTGTCCCACAAGGTGTCTGTTGGCTGGGGACAAGCTGACTCACACTTATGTCCACGTGGTCGTTTTTATTTTTCAATTCACTTATTTGTGCGCCCAGGTTGTCCAGTACTGGAGTGGAGTTTTCATTTCCCAACATGTCGAAAAGACCACAGTAGATCATGCAACCTCATGGGGTCCATGACAGTTTTTCCTGCACCCAACATTTTAGTAGGTTCATGTTTGTTTCGTGCAAAGTATGGATGGAACAGCTTTGTACGTCAGTTGTTTGGACGTATTTTAAGTTTATGTCTCCTAGCAGTAGGGTTTTTCCTTCATGTTGTCACTCCCTCGAGACATCACTGCGCTGGGAGTTCTCATGTCCCTGTGGTTTTGTTGAGCTTGTCAGTACTTTCATCTGCTCCTCCAATCTGGAGCCCAGATCTTCTATCGCAGTGACTTTATTGTTCACTGAGATGACCTTAGATATTTGAGGTGGTGGTGGTGGAGGTGGTGACGAAGGCAGAGCTTGGTCTTTGGTAGCAGTGGTATCAAGGGGGGTTAAGGTCACCTGGGTTGCCACGTGTACGGAGTTTCCAGTGTTGTTATAAGTTTATTAAGTTCTAGTGTTACTGAGTTTATTTGGTTTATTTCGTCTTTTAGTCGTATTATTCCCTAGTCCTTCTTTTTGTTATCATTCACGATTTCGTTTCGTTTCGTTCGTGAGAGAGAGAGAGAGAGAGAGAGAGAGAGAGAGAGAGAGAGAGAGAGAGAGAGAGAGAGAGAGCTGTGATCTGAATTAAACAAATAATACAGAAATATTATTCAAAGACCCAAGGAATTTAAGAATGGAAATGATGAGCCATGTACTCTGTTGTGTGCCAGGTCATCTTACATCTGCTTGCACTGTCAACTTTTGATGCGGATGCTGAGTGGTATTTGTTTCATGATACAGCTAATTAACCCTCTCGTGCACCATAAGTTTCCAGTAAGTTTCCATGTCCCCCCACAAAACCAAGATGCCGCTCAGGCTGCCTCTGCTTGCGTGGAAAGGAAAAAATTCTAAGGCCAAATTAACCCTTGGAAAATGCTGACATTGTTATAAATTGTAGCTCATCATCTTCGCTGATGTTTATACTATAAGCAAAAAATAAAATAAAAAATAAAACAGACGAATAAATGTACAGAAATGAAGCGAGAATAAACCTTATTAAGGTGAAAACTAGCTTCCAATAACTTCTCTACATCATTGTGCAAAATTTTTCCCAGGATGCACAGTTGCCAAGTACATGTCTATATGCAGAATTTCACAAGCTTTCTAATGAGCCTGATTGTGCTTTGATAAGTCCAATAGTTTTCAAGTTAATCGTGAAAAAATTCGCTGAAAAACGTCTGATTAGTTTATTATTTCTTATGTTATTAGCGACACTTTAACAAACATATATGTAAATTCTATCCAGTTTTGTAGCCCAAAAGTTAAGGAAGCCTATGATATAATTAACAACGTTATAACCCTCTTTGTTATTGAGAAAATGAATTTTGAAAAGTTACGATGGGTTGTGCACGGTAACAGCACATATGTTCCAGCCTGTAGGCTATGTTCGTGTTTCGGAACTTTTCCCAAAATAATTATCTGCACAAATGTTATTTTGCTTTACAAAAGTATGCAAAAAAAAAATCATCTGCTTGATCATGCTTTCTTCGGATTTTTTATGCGACCTCTACTTAAAGAGTAAAATGACTAAGCAACTAACACTTTAACCCATACCATCACAGTTTATTTGGCCCCCCCCCCACCACCTGAAAACCTGATTTATTTTCGATTTTTTTTCTTTTGCTCAAACATTCCCTTTTGGTGAGAAACTAATGACAATCACCAAGAAAGTTGCTCCCGTCACCCCCAAGTGCTCCTAAAGTGCGTCCCCCTTCATCTCAGCCATGTGTTCTGTGGCTGGGCTGGTGCAGCTGCTCTGTTTTCTACAGTGGGAAGGAGGAGGGTAACTAATCAAAACCAACCTAAATATATTTACATTTATTTGCAACAAGAGTACATACTGTATACAGCAACATTACTGTCGTATATATTGTTATCTAAGGGGATTTGCCAGTTAGGTAGTCTTGTACCTTCGAGACGTTTCTCGTACCGTAAGTTCCTGTATGAGTCATCAGAGTTGCCAATTTGCCAGCTGTTTGAGAGCGTAGTTATTACGCAAGTTGTACATTAATTTTTGTGCTCTTTTTCTTTATAACGTTTTATTTAAGGGATTGCCTGTTAAATTACTTAATTTAAGTTCGTATGGTAAATGATTTAGAGTGTTATGTAATGTAAGAAAACTTGGGTAGGCCTATGTTTTGGTTGTGTTCGAATTGGCAACTGTTGATCCCGTGGAATGTAGAACAGTCTAGAACAATGCAAGCCTATATAAGGATAGGGAAGAGATTAGTAAGTTAGTCAGTCGGTTTGGAGTTCAATCGGGCTTCAGTTCAGTTTGTGTGAAGTGCAATCGGTTTTGGTGCGGTGCTGTTAGTGAAGTTTGTGAAGAGCTGCTGGCAAGCAGTAAATGTAATTACTGTCAGTGAAGATTATTTTTGGTACTTGTGTAATAAGTGAAGTGTTAGCAAACATTGTGTACTAATAGTAAAGTATTGTTAAGTGTAATAGCAGTTAGAGTGGCTGCAGCAGAGTACAGTGCGACAATCTTAGGAAGAAGTTTCCAGGTTAAGCCCTGCAACCAAGAGTTACTGGAGTCAGTGGGACCTTCTTTATCTGAACAATGGACTACTGGAGAGTCAGTGGGAGACATCCAATTGCCTCACCAAGTATTGGCAACTGGTGGTTCCGAAGAAGATGAGGTCCGAGATCTTGGATGAGTCCCATATCCAGATCACTAATGGGCATCTGGGAGTCGTGAAAATCATAAGCCAGCTGTGACACAAGTTCTACTGGATTGGTATGCATCAGGATGTTGAAGAGTGGTGTCTGACCTGTGATGTGTGTTGTGTCAAGAAAGGACAGTCATCGAAGATGCAAAGCCCATGGGATGGGCCTTGCACTGTGTTGGACTGCCTATCAGATGTAACGTATCAGATTCGGGGAGGCAGAAGGTCTCGCCCAGTGGTGGTACACGTGAACCATCTGTGGCAGTACCATGGACCAGGACAATTCGGCTGGGACATCTCCCAGGAATCGTGCTCACCCACAGCCGGTAATGTTGAAGAGGACCAAGGAACTGAAGTTCAAGAGGATGGTGACAGTTCCCCAAGAGAAGTGAATAAAGAAGAGGACCAAGACCTTCCTTGAGGAGTGGACTGTGTGGAGGAGCAAGGACATCATCGGAAGCGGCACAGAAGGAGATCTGATAAGTTGAAGGATTATTTTGTGTATAGTTAGATGTTTCATTAGGATTTAGGTTTATGTTTACATATAGTGTGTAGTTTTGTTGGGACGACAAAGAACTAGGGAAGGGGTAGTGTTATGAAGGGGGATTTGCCAGTTAGGTAGTCTCGTACCTTCGAGACGTTTCTCGTACCATAAGTTCCTGTACGAGTCATCATAGATGTCAGTATACCTGCTGTTTGAAAGCGTAGTTATTTCGTAAGTTATACATTAGTTTTTGTGCTCTTTCTCTTTATAACATTTTATTTAAGAACAGAAAAGATGAAGGCTTGTTCACGAGATGGATAAGTGAAAGGATCCAGCATGTGTTTCACACATCACTGTTTGAGTATCCACACTCTTGCTTGGGCCCTGTTGGTGTCTGACCCATTTGCCCAGCCTGCTGGCATATACTTGAGAACCAACTAGCCTCAGTCATCTTACTCATGTTATGACTGGACATGCTGCTTCCACTACATCCTTCTCATGACTGCAGACTTCAGGAACCCGGTGTAGCATTATTAGTTATCCCCCATGGTGAATTCTTTCCTGGATGTTGTGCACATGCGCAGAAATTTATAAACTTGGAGCTGTAGCCAGATGAGAGTTTCCTTTCCCACTTCATGCTGACATTTGGGATAGGTCATGGGTTGGGATAGGTTGTGTTAGGTTAGGTATGAGTTCGTTTTGGTTTGGCTGGGTTAGATCGGGTTAAGTTAGGGTACACAATGCATAGAATTTTCAGGATATTTCACCACATGGGGACAACTCGCCACAGCTTAGAGTATTTTTTTTTTATCGCCAGCCTTTACCAAGGCAGAGCGATAATGTTCTTGCTTTCGTCTGTGTGTGTGTGTGTGTGTGTGTGTGTGTGTGTGTGTGTGTGTGTGTGTGTGTGTGTGTGTGTGTGTGTGTGTGTGTGTGTGTGTGTGTGTGTGTGTGTGTGTGTGTGTGTGTGTGTGTGTGTGTGTGTGTGTGTGTGTGTTCTTACCTAATTGTTCTTACCTAGTTGTATCTTTACAGGAATGAGTCAAGCTCGTACTGTCCCGTGTCTTAAACCATATTTATCGTACATATCCTTAAATTTGTGAATTGTTTTGGCACACACTATTTCATTAGGTAGTGCATTCCATTGATCAATTGCTCTGTTTGGGAAACTGAATTTCCTTACGTCTTTATCACCTCTCTTCTTATGCAGTTTTTTGCAGTGTCCTCTTGCTGATGCTTCTCCATATGTTAAGTAATCATTTATGTCTATTTTCTCCTTTCCTGATACGCATTTATATAGCATTATCATGTCACCTCTTTTCCTTCTCTCCTGTAGTGGTGGTAGATTCAGTTTATTTAGTCTTCCTTCGTAGCTTAGGTCCCTTAAGCTTGGTATCCATCTTGTAGCGGCCTTTTGAACTTTTTCAATCTTGCCTATATGCTTTTTGAGATGAGGACTCCAGACTACTGATGCATATTCCAGGGTTGGTCTAATGAATGATGTTATTATCCTTCTTAGCATGTCTTCATTTATGTATGTGAATGCTATTCTCATATTTGCAAGCAGTGTATACATGTTCCGTACATTCTCACTGATGTGGTCAGCCGGAGATAGTCTGTTATTGATAATCACACCTATGTCTTTCTCTCTTTCTGATGTGTATAGGGTTTTATTTCCTAACTTATAATCCCAATCAGGTCTTTTTCCACTTTTACCAAACTTGATTACATGACACTTGTCCACATTGAATTCCATTTGCCATGTACTACTCCATTCATGAAGTTAATTTAATTCTTCTTGTAGCTCTTTACAAGAGTCTGTGTTAGTAATTCTCCTTTGTGTTTCTGCATCACCTGCAAACATATTCAGATAGCTCTCATTTCCAGTGTTACTGTTTATATCATTTATATACACTAAAAACATGTTTGGTACCAGCACTGAACCCTGTGGTACTCCACTAGTCATTTCTTTCCATGATGAGTAGTTTCCTCTTAGTACTGTCCTCATTTCTCTTTTTATGAGAAAGTCTTGCATCCAACAAAACAGTTTGCCTCGAATTCCTCCTTGATGGTACAGTTTCCATAAAAGTCCTTGGTGTGGTACTGTGTTAAAAGCTTTCTTGAAATCTAAATAGATACTGTCCACCCATCCTTCCCTTTCCTGTATTGTGTTTGTTACTCTGTCATAGTGTGTGTGTATTACCATTGTCTGTGTATCTGTTAGCATTATATCTCGTGAACGGAGTGAGCTATGAACAAGAAACCTTCGGGGTATCAAGTATGGCCAAAATTTTGAACGAATTCGGAAATGGGCACTCGGAGTCAATGTCAAGGTCACCAAAATGGCTGCCAAATTTCAAGTAGTTTTTTTCATCTGCATTTAGCATCATTATATCTCATGAACAGCTTGAGTTATCATCGTGAAACCATCAAGGTATCATGATATGGCCAAAATCTTGGTCGTGTCTAAAAATGAACACTTGGGGTCAAGGTCAAGGTTACCAAAATGGCTGCCAATGATCAACTAGTTTTTTTAATGCAATGTTTTTTTTCTGAAATGCAGTGACTGAAATCCGTTGAGTTTTGCTAATTTTCTTCACGTTAGGTTTGTAGCCTAAGTAGCGTGTAACTTGGCCAACAGCATATTCTGGCAGGCGATCAGCATTTGGCTCCCGAATGCTTTTCTTTAATTTTTATTAATGCATCCAACTCTGGTCAATGGTTTCAGGGCCTATCCCTAAGGTATATCCCTGTCACGGGTTTTTTAAAAATATATAATATTAAAGGATATTATTCAATAATATTTGAGATTAGGGCAATGAACTGTATTGTGAAAATCATGCAATGATTACTTTATCGGCTTACTTCGCCGATTCTCTAAGGACGAGAATTATAAACTTTATCAATGGTACACAGCAGAGACTAATTACTCACAAATGCTGTTTAATAGTACTGTTCGCCTCTGGAGAAAGTGACTCCACCCCTGACAATCAATAACTAATGCTATTAATGATAACAGATTCTTGCTGGTGCATTAACTCCTGGTTGCACAACGGATTTTAAGCTTAATACAAAAGGACTGGCCTAAGTACCAGTTGTGAATAAGGCAAAGCATTTATGCAAACTAGGAGCTATAAGTGAAATAAGCTTAATGTGGAAAATAAAACACGAGTTTACATTACATTAAGCTCAAGAAAAAGAACTGTTAATTTATTGATTACAATAAAATAAATTAACGTTACATGAGTCTTAAGATGAAATCAAATGAGATCACACTCACTCGCTCACTCAAAATGTAATTCTTAAACCTAGGAAAAAAAACGAAAAGAAATACTGGTCAGAAAAGTGGACAAAGCGGATGACTGGGCGTCGTTGAGGAAGGACGCTGCACACGTTAAGCCTCTCGCCAATCACGCTAGGTGGGAATCCAACGGCGGCGGTGGGAACTAGGTGTTGTTGAGGAAGGACGTTGCCACACACACTACCTGCTTCCGCGGCACTCAAACCTTGACTGACTTCAAACCATGAGAAAGAGGCGAGTGTCGAGCCGCAGTTGCTAACAGCTAGAATGAGCGAAACACGCCCATAATAAATTGCTCAGCGGAAGTGCTAATATCTCGCACAAAGACGATCCCTTATGACACGGTGAAAAATTATTCTGAAAACACTCCCGACCGGGTGAATATGTGGAGGTTGAATGAGTGATAAATACTGGGATTCCACTAGAATTCGCGGTTTCCCACCAAATTAATGTTACGAGCTTATTTAAATATAAAATCGCGCCGACTCGTGACATTATGCTCCATGAAAATTAATAATTTATTTTTCTTGAGAAAAATAAAATTCAATATACATACATATAAATCCTAACTTAGTCACACAAGATTCACACTGTGGTGTGTGTGTTATCCTCCTACAGGAGAAAGTCACAGTCGCCAGTGAGAGAAAAAAAAAAAAACATTTATGTTAATAGAAGCAAATTTGAGGGTACAATTCCGTGACGACGGTGAATAATCCTGTACTCAGGTCAAACTAGGCGAAAAGTTCGCTCCATTTCCATTAACAACTAATTGTTATGTAGCGTGATGTATGTAATACATGGTGTAGGTGTGACAGTTGTTGTGTAACTGTACCTACGTGTAAAATCATGTAATACAAATTTATATTAAATAATGACGACCAGGCAGAAGAGAAGGGGTGGCAGTATGCGACAGGGACGACCAGCTGATCTGCATGACAATGCTGCACCCACCAGCTGCACCTGCAAAAACAATCAAGGTGGAGCATCAAAAGTGTCATTTCTCTCTCTCTCTGCCTAGCAATCAGTACTTATGTCATTATTAACCAGGATATGTAGTCTTAGGATTCACAAATCTCTCAGGACCCCTATAGTTTACTGGTTAATGCTTATTAACTAGGAAACGTCCCAGTTCTTGAATTGCTCAAATCTCTTAGAACGGGTAGTTTAATAGTTAACAACATTATTACCCAGGAAACGTGTCAGTTCTTGAATTGCTCAAATCTCTTAGAATGGGCAGTTTACTGGTTAACCTAATTCTACACTTATGATTAATGACAGGAAGCTGAGAATCCCTACGCAATCTCGGGCAGGTCACATTTTAACACCCACCGTGGGTGTGAACACTTATGTGGATATTATGCACTCTCCAGGAATCCTCAGAGAGGCCCACAGCTCGAGATGTTCCACAAGGTAATTCACACACAGCCTCGGACTGTCTCTGCGGGGTTCTCGAACTTCCCCCTTAACTTACGGTAAATGTATATACAAGTCCTGGATGTAACGTGTCCTGTGGGACCAACAGGCAAGACATCAGCAATTACTGATACACTTTTAACTGGGAACCAGGCTGGTCCTTGGATTACTCAAATATCTGAGAACGTGTCCCGTGTTCGTCGTTAGTTAGTAGGTGAGACATCGGATCTGCACCCACATTACCACTGCCCTGTCTCTCAACTGAATCAGAGATTTCGGGTGTGGTTTCAAACGACGCAGGAAGGACATGTCCCTGATTAGTGGTACGTGGACACAATTGCAGGAACACACAAAACTATCTATGTCTCGTCCCATCCCTGGCCAGAAAAAGTCAGCTCGGATACGGCCCTGGGTCTTCCTTTTGCCCATGTGACCCCCTGAGGCTGAACAATGACCCCATTCTAACACTGCTTGGCGGTACTTGGCGGGAAAGACAAACTGCAGTCGAACCTCGCCCTCTGGTGTTCGTAACTCATGGTAGAGCCGTCCTTGTCTGTGAAGGTAGTTGGCTTGACCTCCTTGTGAATACTTAATTATTCTACCCTTTGTTTTCTTCCGCACGGCAGCAAGTGTTGGGTGAGAATGTTGTTCTTGAACAACAACTTGGCTACACATCCGATCTTGTGGAGATTCAATGGTCACCGGGGTGACACAGTTTGGAGCCTCAGTCATGGCTCGTGTTACTGCAGCCGAAGTTTCAGTAGCGTCATCTTCGGTGCAACTATCATTGGCACCGGGAATATTGCCTATGATAAGGTCAAATAAAGGTTCTGGCATGACAACTGCGACTGTCATACCAGTGTAAAATGGAGATGCCACCTGGATACTTGCCTAAGGGAACAATCTCACTGATCCATCAATAAGGTTAGCTTGGATCTGTCGACCTGTGTACTCCTCAGGCCGAACTAGACTCTGCCTGACAGAGCAACCTGAGGGCCCGTTGTCTTTCAGGACCTTCACAGGAATGGCTCCCACAAACCCTGGCTGAACAAGAATGGCACTGTCACCTGTGAGAGGGCCTGTTGAGGAAGCAGCCAGCCACTAATGAGGCTGCTGAATAACTGATGCGGCAAACATGGTGCCCTGTGAACTAGATACTTGAGGGATTGTACTCACTGCCTGGGGAGATAGAGCATTGACCATCTGTGGAGGGGGGTTCACTGTCGCCGTGGGACTAGGAAACGGCCTTGTTGCTGGGGTTCAGTCTGAGACAGTTTCCCAATTTATCAGCTTTCCTGTTCCAGGTATGCTGCTTGCGAGTTTGATACCCGTATGTAGTAAAGAATGCATCAGCCTTCTTCACTCTTTGGCTGGCATCTCTTACCTGGCAGATCATAAGCTGAGCCATAAGTTCAGTAGGCCACGACTTTTCTAGCTGCGTGCGCAGCATAAGGTCAATTTTCCCCTCAGGCGTGGAAGGAGTTTCATCTTTCTCCATCCACTCATCTAAGTAAGCAGTAAGCCGGTCAAGAAACTGAACAGCAGTCTCTTTTTCCTGTAAACACCCTCATGAACTGACTCTTGGCGTCGTCAACTGTGAGACCGTACGCTTTGACGAGTGCAGCCTTCATCATCTCATACGTGAGATTGTCTCCACGAATTCTGTGGCGAATATCGAGGGGAAGGCCCTCAAACAGGCTAATAAACTGAAGCCGCTTAGCAGCAGCATCCAGCTGGAACAGTTGAGCCATGTCTTTAAAACGAGCTATGTATGGCTCAATTCACTCGTCTTCCTCGTATGGGGGAAACTTGATGTGTGGGGTCACCAGAACACGTGCAGGGAGAGCGCTCGTGGAGCTTGGGCCAGCTGCACCAGATGTGTCTGAAGCCAAGGAATCTCGCTTGAGCTTCAGCACTTCAAGTTCATGTCTTTTGCATGCTTCTCGCTCGGCACGTTCGTGTTCTCGTTCTCTGTCTTGTTGTTCACACTCGTATTCGCGTTGCTCTCGCTCTTGTACTAACTCGAGTTCGCATTGTTTTTGCTCGTATTCACGTTGTTGTTGCTCGTGTTCACGTTCTCTTTCGCGTTCTTCACGAGCATCTTTCTCAAGTTGTTGCTCGTAATTAAACAGTGAGAGGACGTAGTTTTGAATTTTTGGGGGGTCGCTAAGCCCCATATCTCTAGCTTCCTGTACATAGACGTTGGCAGCCATGATGCTAACTCAATCTAAGTGAACTAGCAACTCAGTACTGACTGCAATTTGCAGAGAAAGATGTCAATAATCGAGATTAAAGAATATAGGCATAGGTTAGTGGTGACCAGTTTTATCTAATTAAACTGGTTAAAAAAAAAATAAACAACTGACTGTGAAAACTATTACGTAAATCAATAGAACTGAATCAATAATCACCAATAGGATAGTGCCTATAGACTTTAATGATAAATACCTAAGTATGAGTGAGTGAGTATTATCTCGTGAATAGCTTTAGAGCTAGGAGTTAATATCCTGGAATGAGGTCGCCAAATGTCACGGGGTTTTTAAAAATATTTAATATTAAAGGATATTATTCAATAATATTTGAGATCAGGGCAATGAATTGTCTTGTGAAAATCAAGCAATGATTACTTTATTCCGGCTTACTTCGCCGATTCTCTAAGGACAAGAATTATAAACTTTCTCAACAGTACACAGCAGAGACTAATTACTCACAAATGCTGTTTAATAGTACTGTTGGCCTCTGGAGAAAGTGACTCCATCCCTGACAATTAATAACTAATGCTATTAACCTGTCACGTCCTGAGGTTTTCCGCACCTCCTACATCCTCCAGTCCCGAGGTATTTTCGATTTTTTTTTTTTTTGGCTAAAACCTTCGCTTTTGGTGAGAAACATTGAAAATTCATAGAGAAATCGCTCACCTGAGGTTTAAAATACCCAATCCAAGTAGGAGTGCCTCCTTACCTGACTGGGTTTTCTAACATGCTGGCACCAAAGAAAACGAGTTCTATGGGAGGGTAACTATTTTATCCACTCATACGCGGTATTTATTTATTTACTTGGTACGAATGTATATGTAGTATGAGAGTATATTAGTTTTCAAGCTTTAATAAAGGCATTATAAGCATTGTTTCACTCACTAACTAATCACCATACCTGACCTTTTTTTGCCACATTACCTGATCATTATTTCTGGCTGTTTCTTCTTCTAATGCTATGTAAACATTGTCCTCCACATT
The DNA here is from genome assembly GCF_032717465.1 of Coenobita brevimanus. Lineage (NCBI taxonomy): Eukaryota > Metazoa > Arthropoda > Malacostraca > Decapoda > Coenobitidae > Coenobita > Coenobita brevimanus. The sequence continues at coordinate 10,570,856 of NC_136984.1, forward strand.
GTCATCAATTGGGGAATCACTCTGGCCCTGAATATCTTTACTAGCCAGGTCATTCGTATCAGGTCCATTACCGAGACAAGGGCGTGAGGGGGGAAGGGGGGAGGTTATGCGGTGTAAAGCATTGTTCCTGCTTGGCATCTTGTAGAGGAATAGAGGAAGGTGTCCCGTGTATACATACGAAAAATCATGCGCAAAAATTGAAAATTATGCAAATTAGGGATCTTGCAATTGCACAACGTACTGGTACATCGCAGGGACTGGCAAATGCAAATCGTTGGAACGTACCCATACGTCGATGGGACGGGGCGGGTTAGTGATAACAGATTCTTGCTGGTGCATTAACTCCTGGTTGCACAACGGATTTTAAGCTTAATACAAAAGGACTGGCCTAAGTACCAGTTGCGAATAAGGCAAAGCGTTTACCCAAACTAGGAGCAATAAGTGAAATAAGGTTAATGTGGAAAATAAAACACGAGTTTACATTACATTAAGCTCAAGAAAAAGAACTGTTAATTTATTGAGTACACCGCTTCCCGCTCGATCAGCGAAGTTAAGCAACGTTGGGTCTGGTTAGTACTTGGATAGGTGACCGCCTGGGAACACCAGATGCTGTTGGCATCCCTACGTCAAGTGGGGTTGGTGGAGGATTAGTGCCCCTCCCTGTAAAACAACTAACTCTAAGCCCTTGGCCACCCTGTCTGGGATACATGGTGTCTGGCAATGAATGAATGAATGAATGAAAACAATAAAATAAATTAACGTTACATGAGTCTAAAGATGAATTCAAATAAGGAGATCACTCACTTGCTCACTCAAAAGCTAACCCTTAAACCTGGAAAAAAAAAAAAAAAATACTGGTCAGAAAAGTGGACAAAGCGGATGACTGGGCGTCGTTGAGGAAGGACGCTGCACACGCTAAGCCTTTCGCCAATCATGCTAGGTGGGAATCCAACGCCAGCGGTGGGAACTAGGCGTCGTTGAGGAAGGACGCTGCCACACACACTACCTGCTTCCGCGGCGCTCAAACCTTGACTGACTTCAAATCGTGAGAAACAGGCGAGTGGCGAGTGTCGAGCCGCAGTTGCTAATGGCTAGAATGAGAGAAACACGCCCATAAAAAATCACTCAGTGGAAGTGCTAATGTCTTGCAGAAAGACGATCACTTATGAAACAGTGAAAAATTGTTCTGAAAACATTTCCGACCAGGTGAATACGTGGCAATTGACTGAGTGATAAATACTGGGATTCCACTAGAATTCGCGGTTTCCCACCAAATTAATGTCACGAGCTTTTTTAAATATAAAATTGCGCCGACTCGTGACATTATGCCCCATGAAAATCAATATTTTTTTTCTTCAGAGAAAAAAAAAATTCAATATACATACATATAAATCCTAACTCAGTCACACAAGATTCACACTGTGGTGTGAGTGTGTTATCCTGCTACAGGAGAAGGTCACAGTCACCAGTGAGCGAAAAACCTCATATTTACGTTAATAGAAGCAAACTTGAGGGTAAAACTCCGTGACAACGGTGAAAAATCCTGTACTCAAGTCAAACTGAACGAAAAGTTCCCTACATTTCCATTAACAACTAATTGTTATATAGCGTGATATATGTAATACATGGTGTAGGTGTGACAGTTGTGGTGTAACTGTACCTACGTGTAAAATCATGTAATACAAATTTATATTAAATAATGATGACGAGGTAGAAGAGAAGGGGCGGCAGTATGCAACATGGACGACCAGCTGATCTGCACGACAATGTTGCACCCACCAGCTGCACCTGCAAAAACAATCAAGGTGGAGCATCAAAAGTGTCATTTCTCTCTCTGTGCCTAGCAATCAGTACTTATGTCATTATTAACCAGGAAACGTAGTCTTAGGATTCACAAATCTCTCAGGACCCCTATAGTTTACTGGTTAACGCTTAATAACGAGGAAACGTCCCAGTTCTTGAATTGCTCAAAACTCTTAGAAAGGGCAGTTTATTAGTTAACCTAATATGATTAACCAGGAAACGTGTCAGTTCTTGAATTGCTCACATCTCTTAGAACGGGCAGTTTACTGGTTAACCTAATTATACACTTACGATTAATGACAGGAAGCTGAGAATCCCTACGGAAACTCGAGCACATTTTAACACCCACTGTGGGTGTGAACACTCATGTGGATATTATACATTCTGTGGGAATCCTCAGAGTGGCCCACAGCTCGAGACGTTCCACAAGGTAATTCATATACAGCCTCGGACTGTCTCTGCGAGGTTCTCGAAATTCCCCCTTAACTTACGGTACATGTATATACAAGGCTTGGACGTAACGTGTCCTGTGGGACCAACGGGCAAGACGTAAGCAATTACTGATACACTTTTAACTGGGAACCAGGCTGGTCCTTGGATTACTCAAATCTCTGAGAACGCCTGTCTTTTGGAACCCAGTGTACAACAGTTGCCCGTGTTCATCGTTAGTTAGTAGGTGAGATCGCGTCTGAACTCACATTACCACTGCCCTGTCTCTCAACTGAATCAGAGATTTTGGGTGTCGTTTCAAACGACGCAGGAAGGACATGTCTCTGATTAGTGGTACGTGGACACACATTGCAGGAACACACAAAACTATCTATGTCTCGTCCCATCCCAGGCCAGAAAAAGTCAGCTCGGATACGGCCCTGGGTCTTCCTTTTGCCCATGTGACCTCCTGAGGCTGAACAATGACCCCATTCTAATACTGCTTGGCGGTACTTGGCGGGAACGACAAACTGCAGTCAAACCTCACCCTCGGGTGTTCGTAACTCACGGTAGAGCCGTCCTTGTCTGCGAAGGCGTTTGGCTTGGCCTCCCCGTGAATACTTAATCACTTTACCCTTTTGTTTCTTCCGCATGGCAGCAAGTGTTGGGTCAGAATGTTGTTCTTGAACAACAACTTGGCTACACATCAGATCTTGTGGCGATTCAATGGTCACCGGGGTGACACAGTTTGGAGCATCAGCCATGGCTCGTGTTACTGCAGCCAAAGTCTGAGTAGCGTCATCTTCGGTGCAACTATCATTGGCACCGGGAATATTGCCTATGATAAGGTCAAATGAAGGTTCTGGCATGACAACTGCGACTGTCATACCAGTGTAAAATGGAGATGCCACCTGGATACATGCCTCAGGTAACAATCTCACTGATCCACCAGTAAGGTTAGCTTGGATCTGTAGACCAGTGTACTCCTCAGGCCGAACTAGACTCTGCCTGACAGAGCAACCTCAGGACCCGTTGTCTCTCAGGACCTTCACAGGAATGGCTCCCACAAACCCTGGCTGAACAAGGACGGCATTGTCACCTGTAGGAGGGCCTGTGGAGGAAGCAGCCAGCCACTGATTAGGCTGCTGAATAAATGATGCGGCAAACATGGTGCCCTGTGAACTAGATACTTGAGGGGTTGTACTGACTGCCTGGGGAGATGGAGCATTGGGCATCTGTGGAGGGAGGTTCACTGTCGCCGTGGGATTAGAGAACTGTTGAGGAGTATCCGTACTGGTAAGGACGTGACCACCGTGCTGCTGCTGAGGAATGAAGGCTGCGTTCGCCTCCTGCCTCCTATTCACTTGAGCTGGTGCTGAAAAGGACAGTCCCGACAGTCGGTTGCGTGGCTGATACTACTGCTGGTTAGGTTACCTGTTGTACCACTTCCACTCAGGTTTCTGATTGTTTGGCCCCTGATCCATCCTCTGTGGTTTTGGACCTTGGTCATTATTCTGAGAACAGCCTTGTTGGTGGGGTTCAGTCTGAGATGGTTTCCCAAATTTATCAGCTTTCCTGTTCCAGGTATGCTGCTTGCGAGTTTGATACCCGTATGCAGTAAAGAATGCATCAGCCTTCTTCACTATTTGGCTGGCATCTCTTACCTGGCAGATCTTAAGCTGAGCCATAAGTTCAGTAGGCCACGACTTTTTTGGCTGTGTGCGCAGCATAAGGTCAATTATCCCCTCACGCATGGAAGGAGTTTCATCTTTCTCCATCCACTCATGTAAGTAAGCAGTAAGCCGGTCAAGAAACTGAACGGCAGTCTCTTTTTCCTGTAAACACGTTCTCATGAACTGACTCTTGGCGTTGTCAACTGTGAGACCGTACGCTTTGACGAGTGCGGCCTTCATCATCTCATACGTGAGATTGTCTCCACGAATTCTATGGAGAATATCGAGAGCACGGGCCTCAAACAGGCTAAGAAACTGAAGCCGCTTAGCTGCATCATACGACTGGTAAAATTGAGCCATATGTTCATAACGAGCTATGTATGGCTCGATTCGCTCACCTTCCTCGTATGGGGGAAGCTTGATGTGTGGCGTCACCAGAACATGTGCAGGTAGAGCGCTCGTGGAGCTTGGGCAGCTGCACCAGATGTGTTTGAAGCCAAGGAATCTCGTTTGAGCGTCAGCACTTCAAGTTCATGTTTTTCGCGTCCTTCTCGCTCGGCATGTTCATGTTCTCGTTCTCTGTCTCTTTGTTCACGCTCGGAATCGCGTTGCTCTCACTCTTGTACTAACTCTAGTTCGCGTTGTTTTTGCTCATATTCATGTTGTTTTCGCTCATGTTCACATTCTCTTTCGCGTTCTTCATGAGCATCTTTCTCACGTTGTTGCTCGTAATTAAACAGTGAGAGGACGTAGTTTTGAATTTTTTCGGGGTCGCTAAACCCCATATCTCTACCTTCCTGTACATAGACGTTGGCAGCCATGATGCTAACTCAATCTAAGTGAACTAATGACTTACTACTGAATGCAATCTGTAGAGAAAGATGCCAATATTCGAGAATAAAGAGTATAGGCACAGGTTAGTGGTGACCAGTTTTATCTAATTAAGCTGGTAAAAAAAAAAATAAACAACTAACTGTGAAAACTATTACATAAATCAATAGAACTGAAGTAATAATCACTAGTAAGATAGTGCCTATAGACTTTAATGATAAATACCTAAGTATGAGTGAGTGAGTATTATCTCGTGAATAGCTTTAGAGCTAGGAGTTAATATCCTGGAATGAGGTCGCCAAATGTCACGGGGTTTTTAAAAATATATATTATTAAAGAATATTATTCAATAATATTTGAGATCAGGGCAATGAATTGTTTTGTGAAAATCAAGCAAGGACTACTTTATCCGGCTTACTTCGCCGATTCTCTAAGGACGAGAATTAAAAACTTTCTCAACAGTACACAGCAGAGACTAATTACTCACAAATGCTGTTTAATAGTTCTGTTGGCCTCTGGAGAAAGTGACTCCACCCCTGACAATTAATAACTAATGCTATTAACGATGAGAGATTCTTGCTGGTGCATTAACTCCTGGTTGCACAACGGATTTTTAGCTTAATACAAAAGGACTGGCCTAAGTACCAGTTGTGAATAAGACAAAGCGTTTATCCAAACTAGGAGCTATAATTGAAATAAGCTTAATGTGGAAAATAAAACACGAGTTTACATTACATTAAGCTCAAGAAAAAGAACTGTCAATTTATTGAGTACAATAAAATAAATTAACGTTACATGAGTCTTAAGATGAATTCAAATAAGGAGATCGCACTCACTCGCTCACTCAAAAGTTAACCCTTAAACCTAGAAAAAAAAACAAAAAGAAATACTGGTCAGAAAAGTGGACAAAGCAGATGACTGGGCGTCGTTGAGGAAGGACGCTGCACATGCTAAGCCTCTCGCCAATCACGCTAGGTGGGAATGCAACGGCGGCAGTGGGAACTAGGCGTCATTGAGGAAGGACGCTGCCACACACACTACCTGCTTCTGCGGCGCTCAAACCTCGACTGACTTCAAATTGTGAGAAAGAGGTGAGTGTCGAGCTGCAGTTGCTAATGGCTAGAATGAGCGAAACACGCCCATGACAATTTGCTCAGCGGAAGTGCTGTCTCGCACAAAGACGATCACTTATGAAACAGTGTAAAATTGTTCTGAAAACACTCCCGACCGGGTGAATACGTGGCGATTGACTGAGTGATAAATACTGGGATTCCATTAGAATTCCCGGTTTCCCACCAAATTAATGTCATGAGCTTTTTTAAATATAAAATCGAGCCGACTCGTGACTTTATCTGTTTATCTATAAACCTAGGCTGCTTCCTCCAAGGAAAGGGAGGTTGCCGAGACAGGACGACAAACTCCTCATTTACTCATCCATAAAACACATTCATTCGCATCTTATCCCCAAAGGGGAGAACGGACAGATCCTCACCACACCGCACTGCACAAGGGTCAACTGCGCAATGCAATCAGTGACATCCGCAGCAGGACTTATTCATTCTCAATTTCTCTCCACCCTTTTCTGTCATGCACAGCCACTCTTGCTTGCTCAATAGACATCTCTCTCGCATCCAGCGCTCTCTTCACACTGTCCATCCAACCTATTCGTACTCTTCCTCTCAGCCTTACACCTCTCACATCAGATCTAGTTATCTTTTTCACCAATCGCTTATTATCCATTCTCTCCATTTGCCCAAACCGTCGTAACACCCACTGCTCAACTCTACCAGCCATCTCCCTAACAACTCCAGTTCTCCTTCGCACTTCATCATTCCGCACTCGATCCATACGCGTCACTCCACACATACTCCTCAGACACCTCATCTCCATTACATTCAAACTTTTCCTCTCTGCTACACCCATATTCCATGTTTCAACCCCATACAAAGCAGTCGGTACCACAACACCCACATACAACCATCTCTTCACATCCATTCTAAGCGAACGACATCTAAACACTTTTTTTCCTTCCTCCCAGCGCCTTTCCTACTTCATTCATTCTAAAATTCACTTCTGCATCTATCCTTCCATCCACAGCAACATGTGATCTTAAATATTTTAAACACTCTACCTGCTGAAGCAACTCGCCATTCAAAACTATATTCATCCCCGTACCATCTACTAACCTCGTACACTTCATCACTTTACTCTTCTCATTTACTTTCGACTTCCTCCTTTCACACACCCTTCCAAACTCCTCTACCAACTGTGCCAATCTCTCTTCTGAATCAGCCACCAGTGCAGCAGCATCTGCAAACAGCAGCTGCTTCAGATTCCACTCTCCACCACCAACATTCACCAGACTCAGACCTCCACCTAAAACTCTTGCATTCACCTCCCTTACAACACCATCCATATAAATATTGAACAACCAAGGCGACATCACACATCCCTGTCGCAGCCCCAATCTCACAGGAAACCAGTCACTCACAGCATTTCCCACTCTTACACATGCTCTACTATTTACATAAAAACTTTTCACTCCTTTTAATAACCTACCATCAAGTCCATACAATCTTGAAACAGTCCACAAAGCCTCCCTATCAGTTCTATCATACGCTTTCTCTAAATCCATAAATGCCCAAAACACATCCTTGCCTTTCGCTAAATACTTTTCACACACTTGTCTCACCGCAAACACCTGATTCACCCATCCCCTCCCTCTCCTAAAGCCACACTGCTCATCACCAATCACTCCCTCTGTACCCTGTCTAACTCTCATAATTAACACTCTACCATACACCTTACCTACAACACTCAACAGACTTATACCCCTAAAGCTAGTACATTCATACTTATCACCCTTGCCTTTATACAACGGGACCACACAAGCACTTGCCCAGTCAACTGGCACCATACCTTTCAGAAAGCACACATTCAACAATCTTACTAACCAGTCAACAATAGTCACTCCACCACCCTTCATGCATTCCACAGCACACCCATCCATACCTGCAGCTTTCCCTGTTTTCATCTCCTTTACTGCCTTCTGCACTTCCTCCTTCGTGATCAAAGAATCATTCAACTCTCCCAACACATTTATTCCTTGCACCCTTCCATCTACCACAAGCTCACCCACCCTTTCCTCTTCTACATTTGACAATCTTTCAAAATACTCTGCCTATCTCTTCCTTACTGCATCCATCTCAATTAACATCCTTCCATCCTCTGCTTTAATTCGTTCTTCCTTCCCAGACTCTCCCTTTGCACCCTTTTCACCTCCTTCCAAAACATTTTCTTATTCTGTTGAAAATTCTGTCAGTCGCCTACTCCACCTCTCATCTGCTGCCACTTTAGCATCACACACAGCCCTTCTCGCCTTATTCCTCTTTTCCTTATACCTCTCATGACATCTCATCCTTCCTCTGCAGCTACACTTCATATGCACGTCTCTTCTCAGCCACAGCCATACTTACTTCCTCGCACCACCATTCACTTCCTTTTCTTACACCACCACCCACACATCTCACACCACACACCTCTTCTGCATGCCCCACCACAGCACTCTTAAATAACTGCCATTCCTCCTCCACACTGCCATTTTACCGATCTTTCACTGCGTTCCACTCATCTTTCAATTTCTCCTGATACTCTATCTTTTTCTCTCTTTTATTCAAGTCCCTCACTTTCAAAACCTCCCTGCCACACCTAACTCTCCTAGCTGTCACTTATCTCTTACCTACTCTTAACTTTTCCTCCACCAGGTAGTGGTCAGACATACCTCCACCCTCCCCTCTCAGAACTCTCACATCCAACAATCATCCTATTACATTCCTAGACACAACCACATAGTCCATCAAAGCTCTATCAACAACCCTTCCACCCTCCTGTCTCACCCAAGTATACTTATAAATATCTTTCTTCTCAAACAGCGTATTTCCAATCACCATCTCTCGCTCAACACACATCGCTATCATTCGCTCCCCATTTTCATTTCTTCCACGCACACCATGCATACCAATTACACCTTCAACTGCTACATTTCCCACTCTAGCATTCAGATCTCCCATCATTATCATATTCACATTCGCTCCAAAACTCTGCAGACACTCATCAACATCATTCCAGAAAGACTCCATCTCTTCTTCATCCCTTTCACTACCAGGCTCATATGCACTCACAAACACCCACAACTCACGTTCAAATTTCGCTTTCACCCACATCAGTCTCGATGACACTTTCTTCCATTCAGTCACACATTGCTATACTTCCGGACTCTCTATCAAGGCCACACCTTCTCTTGCCCTTCCTCTATCAACACCTGACAATCTTCCATTCACACTTCCAAACATAGACTCACCCTTCCCTTTCATCTTCGTTTCACTCAAAAGCTAACACATCCAACTTTCTTCTCACAAACATTCTCCCAATCTCCTCCCTTTTAGCCTCAGTCGTACTACATCCACGCACATTCATAGACCCAATCTTCAGGGTACGGGGATAACCATCCTCCATCCCTTTCTCTGGCCTGTCTCTTTTTAGGAACTAAGAAACACCCTGCCCCTTTTAGTCGCCTTTTATGACACACAGGGAATACGGTGGCAGTATTCTTCTTAACACAACATGGCCACAGAGTAGTAGTACCACCCCATAGTGCGGCCAGATTGTCCCCCCCGCCACAGGGGGGACGTGACATTATGCCCCATGAAAATCAATATTTTTTTTCTTCAGGAAAAAAAAAAATTCAATATACATACATATAAATCCTAACTCAGTCACACAAGATTCACAGTGTGGTGTGAGTTTGTTATCCTGCTACAGGAGAAAGTCACGTTTGCCAGTGAGTGAAAAAACCTCATATTTACGTTAATAGAAGCAAACTCGAGGGTAAAACTCCATGACGATGGTGAAAAATCCTGTACCCAAGTCAAACTGAACGAAAAGTTCCCTATATTTCCAATAACAACTACTAAGGATTTCAGGGGCAGTGTCCAGCTGTTTTTTTTAAATAACGTCTCAATAAAGCGTCGGACAAGGATTTAACTTTGGCAGTGCATGTTTGAGACCCAGACCTAATTTTTAAAATTATGCTTTTGTACCAAATGTGTATGATTAAGGCATTTATAAGAGTAAATGTAGGGTAAACTTAGCTAAAATCGTCAGAGGCATGTAGCAAGGCTAGCTTCGGTCACGATACAAGCCCCGCCCACAATTCGGAACGTGACGTCGGTGTGACGTAGTATTAATCACCGACGCAAGTGGCATTTCTATCTTTCTAATCCCCTCCCCACATACTGTACTTTCTCTCTCTCTCTCTCTCTCTCTCTCTCTCTCTCTCTTATCTCCCTCCCACTTCCCCCTCCTCCACTCTACCCACTCTCTTCCTCTTCCTCTTCCTCTTCCACCCCTCCCAGCGGTGCCGGGTCAGGCAGTGATTACTACTCTTCAGAAGTGAATAAGTCATATTGACGTCACAATATGTGTAAGAGGGCGATGCATATACTATGTACTAATAGGGAGTCTGGAGGGATGTACAGTCACTCTTAAAATCAGCCGCAGCTCAGAAATATGAGTAACCCTGAGGCATTGAATCTGAAGCAGCTTACATAAAGACAGAACTGCCACTTGCGTCGGTGATTACTACTACGTCACACCGACGTCACGTTCCGAATTGTGGGCGGGGCTTGTATCGCGACCGAAGCTAGCCTCGCTACATTCCTCTGACGATTTTAGCTAAGTTTACCCTACATTTACTCTTATAAATGCTTTAATCATACACATTTGGTACAAAAGCATATTTTTACAAATTAGGTCGGGGTCTCAAACATGCACTGCCAAAGTTAAATCCTTGTCCGACGCTTTATTGAGACGTTATTTAAAAAAAACAGTTGGACACTGCCCCTGAAATCCTCAGCAATTGTTATGTAGCGTGATATATGTAATACATGGTGTAGGTGTGACAGTTGTGGTGTAACTGTACCTACGTGTAAAATCATGTAATACAAATTTATATTAAATAATGACGACGAGGTAGAAGAGAAGGGGCTACAGCATGCGACAGGGACGACCAGCTGATCTGCACGACAATGCTGCACCCACCAGCTGCACCTGCAAAAACAATCAAGGTGGAGCATCAAAAGTGTCATTTCTCTCTATCTGCCTAGCAATCAGTACTTATGTCATTATTAACCAGGAAACGTAGTCTTAGGATTCACAGATCTGTCAGGACCCCTATAGTTTAATGGTTAACGCTTACTAACTAGGAAACGTCCCAGTTCTTGAATTGCTCAAATCTCTTAGAAAGGGCAGTTTATTAGTTAACCTACCATTATTAACCAGGAAACGTGTCAGTTCTTGAGTTGCTCACATCTCTTAGGACGGGCAGTTTACTGGTTAACCTAATTTTACACTTACGATTAATGACAGGAAGCTGAGAATCCCTACGGAATCTCGGGCAGGTCACATTTTAACACCCACCGTGGGTGTGAACACTCATGTGGATATTATACATTCTCCAGGAATCCTCAGAGTGGCCCACAGCTCAAGACGTTCCACAAGGTAATTCATACACAGCCTCGGACTGTCTCTGCGGGGTTCTCGAACTTCCCCCTTAACTTATGGTACATGTATATACAAGTCCTGGAGGTAACGTGTCCTGTGGGACCAACGGGCAAGACTTCAGCAATTACTGATACACTTTTAACTGGGAACCAGGCTGGTCCTTGGACTACTCAAATCTCTGAGAACGCCTATCTTATGGAACCCGGTGTACAACAGTTGCCCGTGTTCGTCGTAAGTTAGTAGGTGAGACATCGGATCTGCACCCACATTACCACTGCCCTGTCTCTCAACTGACCCAGAGATTTTGGGTGTGGTTTCAAACGACGCAGGAAGGACATGTCCCTGATTAGTGGTACGTGGACACACATTGCAGGAACACACAAAACTATCTATGTCTCGTCCCATCCCTGGCCAGAAAAAGTCGGCTCGGATACGGCCCTGGGTCTTAGTTTTGTCCATGTGACCTCCTGAGGCTGAACAATGACCCCATTCAAACACTGCTTGGCGGTACTTGGCGGGCATGACAAACTGTAGTCGAACCTCGCTCTCGGGTGTTTGTAACTCACGGTAGAGCCGTCCTTGTTTGCGAAGATACTTGGCTTGACCTCCCCGTGAATACTTAATCACTCTACCCTTTTGTTTCTTCCGCACGGCAGCAAGTGTTGGGTCAGAATGTTGTTCTTGAACAACAAATTGGCTACACATCAGATCTTGTGGCGATTTAATGGTCACCGGGGTGACACAGTTTGGAGCCTCAGCCATGGCTCGTGTTACTGCAGCCGAAGTCTGAGTAGCGTCATCTTTGGTGGAACTATCCTTGGCACCGGAAATATTGCCTATGATAAGGTCAAATGAAGGTTCTGGCATGACAACTGCGACTGTCATACCAGTGTAAAATGGAGATGCCACCTGGATATATGCCTCAGGGAACGATCTCACTGATCCACCAATAAGGTTAGCTTGGATCTGTAGACCAGTGTACTCCTCAGGCCGAACTAGACTCTGCCTGACAGAGCAACCTCAGGACCCGTTGTCTCTCAGGACCTTCACAGGAATGGCTCCCACAAACCCTGGCTGAACAAGGAAAGCACTGTCACCTGTGAGAGGGCCTGTGGAGGAAGCAGCCAGCCACTGATTAGGCTGCTGAATAAATGATGCGGCAAACATGGTGCCCTGTGAACTAGATACTTGAGGGGTTGTACTGACTCCTGGGAAGAAGGAGCATTGGGCATCTGTGGAAGGGGTTCACTGTCGATGTGGGATTAGAGAACTGTTGGGGAGTACCCGTACTGGTAGGGACTTGACCACCGTGCTGCTGCTGAGAAATGAAGGTTGCGTTCGCCTCCTGCCTCCTATTTACCTGAGCTATTGCTGAAAAGGACAGTCCCGACAGTCGGTTGCGTGGCTGATACTGCTGCTGGTTAGGGTACCTGTTGTACCACTTTCACTCAGGTTTCTGAGTGTTTGGCCTCTGGTCCATCCTCTGCAGTTTTGGACCTTGGTCATTATTCTGAGAACGGCCTTATTGCTGGGGTTCAGTCTGAGATGGTTTCCTAAATTTATCAGCTTTCCTGTTCCAGGTATGCTGCTTGCGAGTTTGATACCCGTATGCAGTAAAGAATGCATCAGCCTTCTTCACTATTTGGCTGGCATCTCTTACCTGGCAGATCTTAAGCTGAGCCATAAGTTCAGTAGGCCACGATTTTTCTAGCTGCGTGCGCAGCATAAGGTCAATTATCCCCTCACGCGTGGAAGGAAATTAATCTTTCTCCATCCACTCATCTAAGTAAGCAGTAAGCCGGTCAAGAAAATGAACGGCAGTCTGTTTTTCCTGTAAACGCGCCCTCATGAACTAACTCTTGGCGTCGTCTACTGTGAGACCGTACGCTTTGACAAGTGTGGCCTTCATCATCTCATACGTGAGATTGTCTCCACGAATTCTATGGAGAATATCGAGGGCAGGGGCCTCAAACAGGCTAAGAAACTGAAGCTGCTTAGCTGCATCATCCAGATGGTAAAATTGAGCCATATGTTCATAACGAGCTATGTATGGCTCGATTCACTCGCCTTCCTCGTATGGGGAAAGCTTGATGCGTGACGTCGCAAGAACATGTGTAGGTAGAGCGCTTGTGGAGCTTGGGCCACCTGCACCAGATGTGTTTGAAGCCAAGGAATCTCGTTTGAGCTTCAGCACTTCAAGTTCATGTTTTTCGCGTGCTTCTCGCTCGGCATGTTCGTGTTCTCGTTGTCTGTCTCTTTGTTCACGCTCGTATTCGCATTGCTCTCGCTCTTGTACTAACTCTAGTTCGCGTTGTTTTTGCTTGTATTCGCTTTGTTTTCGCTCTTGTTCACGTTCTCTTTCGCGTTCTTCACGATCATCTTTCTCACGTTATTGCTCGTAATTAAACCGTGAGAGGACGTAGTTTTGAATTTTTTCGGGGTCGCTAAGCCCCATATCTCTAGCTTCCTGTACATAGACGTTGGCAGCCATGATGCTAACTCAATCTAAGTGAACTAGCGACTCAGTACTGACTGCAATTTGCAGAGAAATATGCCAATAATCGAAAATAAAGAGTATAGGCACAGGTTAGTGGTGACCAGTTTTATCTGATTAAACTGGTAAAAAAAAAAATTAAACAAACAACTGACTGTGAAAACTATTACATAAATCAATAGAACTGAATTAATAATCACCAGTAAGATGGTGCCTATAGACTTTAATGAGAAATACCTAAGTATGAGTGAGTGAGTATTATCTCGTGAATAGCTTTAGAGCTAGGAGTTAATATCCTGGAAAGAGGTCGCCAAATGTCACGGGGTTTTTAAAAATATATAATATTAAAGGATATTATTCAATAATATTTGAGATCAGGGCAATGAATTGTCTTACGAAAATCAAGCAATTATTACTTTATGTCGGCTTACTTCTCCGATTCTGTAAGGACGAGAATTATAAACTTTCTCAACAGTACACAGCAGAGACTAATTGCTCACAAATGCTGTTTAATAGTATTGATGGCCTCTGGAGAAAGTGACTCCACCCCTGACAATTAATAACTAATGCTATTAACGATGAGAGATTCTTGCTGGTGCATTAACTCATGGTTGCACAACGGATTTTAAGCTTAATACAAAAGGACTGGCCTAAGTACCAGTTGTGAATAAGGCAAAGCGTTTATCCAAACTAGGAGCTATAAGTGAAATAAGCTTAATGTGGAAAATAAAACACGAGTTTACATTACATTAAGCTCAAGAAAAAAGAACTGTTAATTTTTTTATTACAATAAAATAAATTAACGTTACATGAGTCTTAAGATGAATTCAAATAAGGAGATCGCACTCACTCACTCACTCAAAAGTTAACCCTTAAACCTAAAAAAAAAACGAAAAGAAATACTGGTCAGAAGTGTGGACAAAGCAAATGACTGGGCGTCGTTGAGGAAGGACGCTGCACACGCTAAGCCTCTCGCCAATCACGCTAGGTGGGAATCCAATGCCGGCGGTGGGAACTAGGCGTCATTGAGGAAGGATGCTGCCACACACACCACCTGCTTCCGCGGCGCTCAAACCTTGACTGACTTCAAATCGTGAGAAAGAGACGAGTGTCGAGCCGCAGTTGCTAATGGCTAGAATGAGCGAAACACGCCTATAAACAATCGCTCAGGGGAAGTGCTAATTTCTCGCACAAAGACGATCACTTATGAAACAGTGAAAAATTGTTCTGAAAACACTCCCGACCGGGTGAATACGTGGCGGTTGACTGAGTGATAAATACTGTGATTCCACTAGAATTCTCGGTTTCCCACCAAATTCATGTCACGAGCTTTTTTAAATATAAAATCGCGCCGACTCGTGACATTATCTATCTATCTATATACCTAGGCTGCTTCCCCCAAGGATAGGGAGGTAGCCGAGACAGGACGACACACTCCCCGTTTACTCATCCATTCAATCACAATCATTTGCATCTTAGCCCCAAAGAAGAGAACGGACAGATCCTCACCGCACTACACTGCACAACGGTCAACTGCGCAATGCAATCAGTGACATCCGCAGCAGGGCCTGACAGTAGAGCTGGTTTACCCCTGCCACATCATAACAGACTCATCCCCTTACCTGCACCTGACCTGAAATAGCTGATCAGACCAAATGCGGGAGAATATCCCCTCAGGGCTGCATCATCACTTATTCATTCACAATTTCTCTCCCTCCATTTCTGTCACGCACAGCCACTCTTCCTTGCTCAAGAGACATCCCTCTCGCATCCAGCGCTCTCTTCACACTGTCCATCCATCCTATTCTTGGTCTTCCTCTCAGCCTTACACCTCTCACATCAGATCTAGTTATCTTTTTCACAATCGCTCATTCTCCATTCTCTCCATATGCCCAAACCATCGCAACACCCTCTGCTCAACCCTACCAGCCATCTGCCAAACAACTCCAGTTCTCCTTTGCACTTCATCATTCCGCACTTGATCCATACGCGTCACTCCACACATACTCCTCAGACTCCTCATCTCCATTACATTCAAACTTCTTCTCTCTGCTACACCCATATTCCATGTTTCAGCCCCATATAATGCAGTCGGTACCACAACACCCTCATACAGCCTTCTCTTTACATCCATTCTAAGCGAACGACATCTAAACACTTTTTTCATTCCGCCCAGCACCTTTCTTACTACATTTATTCTAAACTTCACTTCTGCATCAATTCTTCCATCCACAGCAACATGTGACCCTAGATATTTAAAACACTCTACCTCCTCAAGCAACTCGCCATTCAAAACTATATTTATCCCCCTACCATCTACCAACCTCGTACACTTCATCACTTTACTCTTATTCTCATTTACTTTCAATTTCCTCATTTCACACACCCTTCCAAACTCCTCTACCAACTGTCTCAATCTCTCCTCTGAATCAGCCACCAGTGCAGCAGCATCTGCAAACAGCAGCTGCTTCAGATTCCACTCTCCACCATCAACATTCACCAGACTCAGACCTCCACCTAAAACTCTTGCATTCACCTCCCTTACAACACCACCCATGTAAATATTAAACAACCAAGGCGACATCACACATCCCTGTCGCAGCCCCACTCTCACAGGAAACCAATCACTCACAGCATTTCCCACTCTTACACATGCTCTACTATTTACATAAAAACTTTTCACCCCTTTTAATAACCTACCATCAAGTCCATACAATCTTGAAACAGTCCACAAAGCCTCCCTATCAGTTCTATCATACGCTTTCTCTAAATCCATAAATGCCCAAAACACATCCTTGCCTTTCGCTAAATACTTTTCACACACTTGTCTCACCGCAAACACCTGATCCACGCATCCCCTCCCTCTCCTAAAGCCACACTGCTCATCACCAATCACTCCCTCTGTACCCTCTCTAACTCTCATAATTAACACTCTACCATACACCTTACCTACAACACTCAACAGACTTATACCCCTAAAGCTAGTACATTCATACATATCACCCTTGCCTTTATACAACGGGACCACACAAGCACTTGCCCAGTCAAATAGCACCATACCTTTCACAAAGCACTCATTCAACAATCTTACTAACCAGTCAACAATAGTCACTCCACCACCCTTCATGCATTCCACAGCACACCCATCCATACCTGCAGCTTTCCCTGTTTTCATCTCCTTTACTGCCTTCTGCACTTCCTCCTTCGTGATCAAAGAATCATTCAACTCTCCCAACACATTTATTCCTTGCACCCTTACATCCGCCACAAGCTCACCCACCCTTTCCTCTTCTACATTTAACAATCTTTCAAAATACTCTGCCCATCTCTTCCTTACTGCATCCATCTCAATTAACATCCTTCCATCCTCTGCTTTAATTCGTTCTTCCTTCCCAGACTCTCCCTTTCGCACCCTTTTCACCTCCTTCCAAAACATTTTCTTATTCTGCTGAAAATTCTCTGTCAGCCGCCTACTCCACCTCTCATCTGCTGCCACTTTAGCATCACGCACAGCCCTTCTCGCCTTATTCCTCTTTTCCTTATACCTCTCATATGACATCTCATCCTTCCTCTGCAGCCACACTTCATATGCACGTCTCTTCTCAGCCACAGCCATACTTACTTCCTCGCACCACCATTCACTTCCTTTTCTTACACCACCATCCACACGTCTCACACCACACACCTCTTATGCATGCCCCACCACAGCACTCTTAAATAACTGCCATTCCTCCTCCACACTGCCATTTTACCGATCTTTCACTGCATTCCACTCATCTTTCAATTTCTCCTGATACTCTATCTTTTTCTCTCTTTTATCCAAGTCACTCACTTTCAAAACCTCCCTGCCACACCTAACTCTCCTAGCTGTCACTTATCTCTTACCTACTCTTAACTTTCCTTCCACCAGGTAGTGGTCAGACATACCTCCACCCTCCCCTCTCAGAACTCTCACATCCAAAAATCTTCCTATTACATTCCTAGACACAACCACATAGTCCATCAAAGCTCTATCAACAACCCTTCCACCCTCCTGTCTCACCCAAGTATACTTATAAATATCTTTCTTCTCAGACAGCGTATTTCCAATCACCATCTCTCGCTCAACACACATCGCTATCATTCGCTCCCCATTTTCATTTCTTCCAGGCACACTATGCATACCAACTACACCTTCAGCTGCTACATTTCCCACTCTAGCATTCAGATCTTCCATCATTACCACATTCACATTCGCTCCAAAACTCTGCAGACACTCATCAACATCATTCCAGAAAGACTCCATACCCTTTCACTACCAGGCCCATATGCACTCACAAACACCCACAACTCACGTTCAAATTTCTCTTTCACCCACATCAGTCTCGATGACACCTCCTTCCATTCAGTCACACATTGCTGTACTTCCGGACTCACTGACAAGGCCACACCTTCTCTTGCACTTCCTCTATCAACACCTGACAAACTTTCATTCACACTTCCAAACATAAACTCACCCTTCTCTTTCATCTTCGTTTCACTCAAAAGCTAACACATCCAACGTTCTTCTCACAAACATTCTCCCAATCTCCTCCCTTTTAGCCTCAATCGTACTACATCCACGCACATTCATAGACCCAATCTTCAGGGTACGAGGATAACTCCATCCCCCATCCCTTTCTCTGGCCTGTCTCTTTTTAGGAACTAAAAAAACAGAGGAAGGGGTCCCTAGTCCCCTCACCCTGCCCCTTTTAGTCGCCATTTACGACACGCGGGGAATACAGTGGCTATTCTTCTTAACACAACATGGCCACAGAGTAGTAGTACAACCCCATAGTGTGACCAGATTGTGTCCCCCCTGCCACAGGGGGGACGTGACATTATGCCCCATGAAAATCAATATTTTTTTTCTTCAGAGAAAAAAAAAATTCAATATACATACATATAAATCCTAACTCAGTCACACAAGATTCACACTGTGGTGTGAGTGTGTTATCCTGCTGCAGGAGAAAGTCACGTTTGCCAGTGAGTGAAAAAACCTCATATTTACGTTAATAGAAGCAAACTTGAGGGTAAAACACCGTGACGACGGTGAAAAATCCTGTACTCAGGTCAAACTGAACGATAAGTTCCCTATATTTCCATTAACAACTAATTGTTATGTAGCGTGATATATGTAATACATGGTGCAGGTGTGATAGTTGTGGTGTAATTGTACCTACGTGTAACATCATGTAATACAAATTTATATTAAATAATGACGACGAGATAGAAGAGAAGGAGCAGCAGCATGTGACAGGGACGACCCGCTGATCTACGCGACCATGCTGCACCCACCAGCTGCACCTGCAAAAACAATCAAGGTGGAGCATCAAAAGTGTCATTTCTCTCTCTCTCCGCCTAGCAATCAATACTTATGTCATTATTAACCAGGAAACGTAGTCTTAGGATTCACAAATCTCTCAGGACCCCTATAGTTTACTGGTTAACGCTTGTTAACAAGGAAGCGTCCCAGTTCTTGAATTGCTCAAATCTCTTAAAACGGGCAGTTTATTAGTTAACCTAACATTATTAACCAGGAAACGTGTCAGTTCTTGAGTTGCTCACATCTCTTAGAACGGGCAGTTTACTGGTTAACCTAATTATACACTTACGATTAATGACAGGAAGCTGAGAATCCCTACGGAATCTCAGGCAGGTCACATTTTAACAAACACCGTGGGTGTGAACACTCATGTGGATCTTATACATTCTCAGGGAATCCTCAGAGTGGCCCTCGGCTCGAGACGTTCCACAAGGTAATTCATACACAGCCTCGGACTGTCTCTGCGGGGTTCTCGAACTTCCCCCTTAACTTACGGTCCATGTATATGCAAGTCCTGGACGTAAAGTGTCCTGTGGGACCAACGGGCAAGACGTAAGCAATTACTGATACACTTTTAACTGGGAACCAGGCTGGTCCTTGGACTACTCAAATGTCTGAGAACGCCTATCTTATGGAACCCGGTGTACAACAGTTGCCCGTGTTCGTCGTTAGTTAGTAGGTGAGACATCGGGTCTGCACCCACATTACCACTGCCCTGTCTCTCAACTGACCCAGAGATTTCGGGTGTGGTGTCAAATGACGCAGGAAGGACATGTCCCTGATTAGTGGCACGTGGACACACATTGCAGGAACAGACAAAACTGTCTAATCTCCTCCTATCCCTGGCCAGAAAAAGTCGGCTCAGATACGGCCCTGGGTCTTCCTTTTGCCCATGTGACCTCCTGAGGCTGAACAATGACCCTATTCTAACACGCTTGGCAGTACTTGGAGGGAACGACAAACTGCAGTTAAATCTCGCCATCGGGTGTTCGTAACTCACGGTAGAGCCGTCCTTGTTTGCGAAGATACTTGGCTTGACCTCCCCGTGAATACTTAATCACTCTATCCTTTTGTTTCTTGCGCACGGCAGCAAGTGTTGGGTCACAGTGTTGTTCTTGAACAACAACTTGGCTACACATCAGATCTTGTGACGATTCAATGGTCACCGCGGTGACACAGTTTGGAGCCTCAGCCATGGCTCGTGTTACTGCAGCTGAAGTTTGAGTTGCGTCATCTTCGGTGCAAGCATCCTTGGCACCGGGAATATTCCTATGATAAGGTCAAATAAAGGTTCTGGCATGACAACTGCGACTGTCATACCAGTGTAAAATGGACATGCAACCTGGATACTTGCCTAAGGGAACAATCTCACTGATCCATCAATAAGGTTAGCTTGGATCTGTCAACCTGTGTACTCCTCAGGCTGAACTAGACTCTGCCTGACAGAGCAACCTGAGGGCCCATTGTCTCTCACGACCTTCAAAGGAATGGCTCCCACAAACCCTGGCTGAACAAGGACGGCATTGTCACCTGTAGGAGGGTCTGTGGAGGAAGCAGCCAGCCACTGATGAGGCTGCTGAATAACTGATGCGGCAAACATGGTGTCCTGTGAACTAGATACTTGAAGGGTTGTACTCACTACCTGGGGAGACGGAGCATTGGCCATCTGTGGAGAGGGGTTCACTGTCGCCGTGGGACTAGAGAACGGCCTTGTTGCAGGGGTTTAGTCTGAGATGGTTTCCCAAATTTATCAGCTTTCCTGTTCCAGGTATGCTGCTTGCAAGTTTGATACCCGCATGCAGTAAAGAATGCATCAGCCTTCTTCACTCTTTGGCTGGCATCTCTTACCTGGCAGATCTTAAGCTGAGCCGTAAGTTCAGTAAGCCACGACTTTTCTAGCTGCGTGCACAGCATAAGGTCAATTTTCCCCTTACGCATGGAAGGAGTTTCATCTTTCTCCATCCACTCATCTAAGTAAGCAGAAAACTGGTGAAGAAACTGAACGGCAGTCTCTTTTTCCTGTAAATGCGCCCTCATGAACTGACTCTTGGCGTCGTCAACTGTGAGACCGTACGCTTTGACGAGTGCGGCTTTCATCTCGTACGTGAGATTGTCTCCACGAATACTTTGGCGAATATTGAGGGCAGGGCCCTCAAACAGGCTTAGAAACTGAAGCCGCTTAGCTGCACCATCCAGCTGGTACAGTTGAGACATGTCTTTAAAATGAGCTATGTATGGCTCAATTCACTCGTCTTCCTCGTATGGGGGAAACTTGATGTGTGGGGCCACCAGAACACGTGCAGGAAGAGCGCTGGTGGAGCTTAGGCCAGCTGCACCAGATGTGTCTGAAGCCAAGGAATCTCGCTTGAGCTTCAGCACTTCAAGTTCATGTTTTTCGCGTGCTTCTCGCTCGGCACGTTCGTGTTCTCGTTCTCTGTCTCGTTGTTCACACTCGTAATCGCGTTGCTCTCGCTCTTGTACTAACTCGAGTTCGCATTGTTTTTGCTCATATTCATGTTGTTGTCGCTCGCGTTCACGTTCTCTTTCGCTTTCTTCACGAGCATGTTTCTCACGTTGTTGCTAGTAATTAAACAGTGAGAGGACGTACTTTTGAATATTTTTGGCGTCGCTAAGCCCCATATCTCTACCTTCCTGTACATAGACGTTGGCAGCCATGATGCTAACTCAATCTAAGTGAACTAGCGACTAAGTACTGAATGCAATTTGCAGAGAAGGATGTCAATAATCGAGATTAAAGAATACAGGCACAGGTTAGTGGTGACCATTTTTATCTAATTAAACTGGTAAAAAAACAAAACAAACAAACAACTGACTGTGAAAACTATTAAGTAAATCAATAGAACTGAATCAATAATCACCAGTAAGATAGTGCCTATAGACTTTAATGAGAAATACCTAAGTATGAGTGAGTGAGTATTATCTCGTGAATAGCTCTAGAGCTAGGAGTTAATATCCTGCAAGGAGGTCGCCAAATGTCACGGGGTTTTTAAATATATATAATATTAAAGGATATTATTCAATAATATTTGAGATCAGGGCAATGAATTGTCTTGTGAAAATCAAGCAATGATTACTTTATGTCCGCTTACTTCAACGATTCTCTAAGGATGAGAATTATAAACTTTCTCAATGGTACACAGCAGACTAATTACTCATAAATGCTGTTTAATAGTACTGTTGGCCTCTGGAGAAAGTGACTCCACCCCTGACAATTAATAACTAATGCTCTTAATGATAATAGATTCTTGCTGGTGCATTAACTCCTGGTTGCACAACGGATTTTAAGCTTAATACAAAAGGACTGGCCTAAGTACCAGTTGTGAATAAGGCAAAGCGTTTATCCAAACTAGGAGCTATAAGTGTAATAAGCTTAATGTGGAAAATAAAACATGAGTTACATTACATTAAGCTCAAGAAAAAGAGCTGTTTATTTATTGATTATAATAAAATAAATTAACGTTATATGAGTCTTAAGATGAATTCAAATAAGGAGATCACACTCACTCGCTCACTCAAAAGCTAACCATTAAATCTAGAAAAAAAAAACGAAAAGAAATACTGGTCAGAAAAGTGGACAAAGCGGATGACTGGGCGTTGTTGAGGAAGGACGCTGCACACGCTAAGCCTCTCGCCTATCATGGTAGGTGGGAATCCAACGGCAGCGGTGGGAACTAGGCGTCGTTGAGGAAGGACGCTGCCACACACACTACCTGCTTCCGCGGCGCTCAAACCATGACTGACTTCAAATCGTGAGAAAGAGGCGAGTGTCGAGCCGCAGTTGCTAATGGCTAGAATGAGCGAAACACGCCCATAATAAATCGCTCAGAGGAAGCGCTAATGTCTTGCACAAAAACGATCACTTATGAAACAGTGAAAAATGGTTCTGGAAACACTCCCGACCGGGTGAATACGTGGCGGTTGACTGAATGATAAATACTGTGATTCCACTAGAATTCGCGGTTTCCCACAAAATTAATGTCACAAGCTTTTTTAAATATAAAATCGCACCGACTCGTGACATTATGCTCCATGAAAATCAATATTTTTTTTCTTCAGAGAAAAAAAAAATTCAATATACATACATATAAATCCTAACTCAGTCACACAAGATTCACACTGTGGTGTGAGTGTGTTATCCCGCTACAGGAGAAAGTCACGTTCGACAGTGAGTGAAAAAACCTCATATTTACGTTAATAGAAGCAAACTTGAGGGTAAAACTCCGTGACGATGGTGAAAAATCCTGTACTCAGGTCAAACTGAACGAAAAGTTCTCTATATTTCCATTAACTACTAATTGTTATGTAGCATGATATATGTAATACATGGTGTAGGTGTGACAGTTGTGATATAAATGTACCTACGTGTAAAATCATATAATACAAATTTATATTAAATAATGATGACGAGGTAGAGGAGAAGGGGCGGCAGCATGCGACAGGGACGACCAGCTGATCTGCACGACAATGCTGCACCCACCAGCTGCACCTGCAAAATCAATCAAGGTGGAGTATGAAAAGTGTCATTTCTCTCTCTCTGCCTAGCAATCGGTACTTATGTCATTATTAACTTGGAAGCGTAGCCTTAGGATTCACAAATCTCTCAGGACCCGTATAGTTTACTGGTTAAGGCTTGTTAACTAGGAAACGTCCCAGTTCTTGAATTGCTCAAATCTCTTAGAACGGGCAGTTTATTAGTTAACCTAACATTATTAACCAGGAAACGTGTCAGTTCTTGAGTTGCTCACATCTCTTAGAACGGGCAGTTTACTGGTTTACCTAATTATACACTTACGATTAATGACAGGAAGCTGAGAATCCCTTCAGAATCTCGGGCAGGTCATATTTGAACACCCACCGTGGGTGTGAACACTCATGTGGATATTATACATTCTCCGGAAATCCTCAGAGTGGCCCTCAGCTCGAGACGTTCCACAAGGTAATTCATACACAGCCTCGGACTGTCTCTGCGGGGTTCTCGAACTTCTCCCTTAACTTACGGTACATGTATATACAAGTCCTGGACGTAACGTGTCCTGTGGGACCAACGGGCAAGACGTAAGCAATTACTGATACACTTTTAACTGGGAACCAGGCTGGTCCTTGGACTACTCAAATCTCTGAGAACGCCTATCTTATGGAACCCGGTGTACAATAGTTGCCCGTGTTCGTCGTTAGTTAGTAGGTGAGTCATCGGGTCTGCACCCACATTACCACTGCCCTGTCTCTCAACTGACTCAGAGATTTCGGGTGTGGTGTCAAATGACGCAGGAAGGACATGTCCCTGATTAGTGGCACGTGGACACACATTGCAGGAACACACAAAACTATCTATGTCTCCTCCCATCCCTGGCCAGAAAAAGTCGGCTCAGATACGGCCCTGGGTCTTCCTTTTGCCCATGTGACCTCCTGAGGCTGAACAATGACCCCATTCTAACACGCTTGGCAGTACTTGGCGGGAACGACAAACTGCAGTTAAATCTCGCCATCGGGTGTTCGTAACTCACGGTAGAGCCGTCCTTGTTTGCGAAGATACTTGGCTTGACCTCCCCGTGAATACTTGATCACTCTGCCCTTTTGTTTCTTGCGCACGGCAGCAAGTGTTGGGTCACAGTGTTGTTCTTGAAGAACAACTTGGCTACACATCAGATCTTGTGACGATTCAATGGTCACCGCGGTGACACAGTTTGGAGCCTCAGTCATGGCTCGTGTTACTGCAGCTGAAGTTTGAGTAGCGTCATCTTCGGTGCAAGTATCCTTGGCACCGGGAATATTGCATATGATAAGGTCAAATAAAGGTTCTGGCATGACAACTGCGACTGTCATACCAGTGTAAAATGGAGATGCCACCTGGATACTTGCCTAAGGGAACAATCTCACTGATCCATCAATAAGGTTAGCTTGGATCTGTCAACCTGTGGACTCTTCAGGCTGAACTAGACTCTGCCTGACAGAGCAACCTGAGGGCCCATTTCTCTCAGGACCTTCAAAGGAATGGCTCCCACAAACCCTGGCTGAACAAGGACGGCATTGTCACCTGTAGGAGGGCCTGTGGAGGAAGCAGCCAGCCACTGATGAGGCTGCTGAATAACTGATGCGGCAAACATGGTGTCCTGTGAACTAGATACTTGAAGGGTTGTACTCACTGCCTGGGGAGAAGGAGCATTGGCCATCTGTGGAGAGGGGTTCACTGTCGCCGTGGGACTAGAGAACGGCCTTGTTGCGGGGGTTTAGTCTGAGATGGTTTCCCAAATTTATCAGCTTTCCTGTTCCAGGTATGCTGCTTGCAAGTTTGATACCCGTATGCAGTAAAGAATGCATCAGCCATCTTCACTCTTTGGCTGGCATCTCTTACCTGGCAGATCTTAAGCTGAGCCGTAAGTTCAGTAAGCCACGACTTTTCTAGCTGCGTGCACAGCATAAGGTCAATTTTCCCCTCACGCATGGAAGGAGTTTCATCTTTCTCCATCCACTCATCTAAGTAAGCAGAAAGCTGGTCAAGAAACTGAACGGCAGTCTCTTTTTCCTGTAAATGCGCCCTCATGAACTGACTCTTGGCGTCGTCAACTGTGAGACCGTACGCTTTGACGAGTGCGGCTTTTATCTCGTACGTGAGATTGTCTCCACGAATACTTTGGCGAATATTGAGGGCAGGGCCCTCAAACAGGCTTAGAAACTGAAGCTGCTTAGCTGCACCATCCAGCTGGTACAGTTGAGACATGTCTTTAAAATGAGCTATGTATGGGTCAATTCACTCGTCTTCCTCGTATGGGGGAAACTTGATGTGTGGGGCCACCAGAACACGTGCAGGAAGAGCGCTGGTGGAGCTTAGGCCAGCTGCACCAGATGTGTCTGAAGCCAAGGAATCTCGCTTGAGCTTCAGCACTTCAAGTTCATGTTTTTCGCGTGCTTCTCGCTCGGCACGTTCGTGTTCTCGTTCTCTGTCTCGTTGTTCACACTCGTAATCGCGTTGCTCTCGCTCCTGTACTAACTCGAGTTCGCATTGTTTTTGCTCATATTCATGTTGTTGTCGCTCGTGTTCACGTTCTCTTTCGCGTTCTTCACGAGCTTGTTTCTCACGTTGTTGCTCGTAATTAAACAGTGAGAGGACGTACTTTTGAATTTTTTTGGCGTCGCTAAGCCCCATATCTCTACCTTCCTGTACATAGACGTTGGCAGCCATGATGCTAACTCAGTCTAAGTGAACTAGCGACTAAGTACTGAATGCAATTTGCAGAGAAGGAGGTCAATAATCGATATTAAAGAATACAGGCACAGGTTAGTGGTGACCATTTTTATCTAATTAAACTGGTAAAAAAAAAAAAATAAACAACTGACTGTGAAAACTATTACGTAAATCAATAGAATTGAATCAATAATCACCTGTAAGATAGTGCCTATAGACTTTAATGAGAAATACCTAAGTATGAGTGAGTGAGTATTATCTCGCGAATAGCTTTAGAGCTAGGAGTTAATATCCTGGAATGAGGTCGCTAAATATCACGGGGTTTTTAAATAATATAATATTAAAGGATATTATTCAATAATATTTGAGATCAGGGCAATGAATTGTCTTGTGAAAATCACAAGAATTATAAACTTTCTCGACGGTACACAGCAGAGACTAATTACTCACAAATGCTGTTTAATAGTACTGTTGGCCTCTGGAGAAAGTGACTCCACCCCTGACAATTAATAACTAATGCTCTTAATGATAATAGATTCTTGCTGGTGCATTAACTCCTGGTTGCACAACGGATTTTAAGCTTAATACAAAAGGACTGGCCTAAGTACCAGTTGTGAATAAGGCAATGCGTTTATCCAAAGTAGGAGCTATAAGTGAAATAAGATTAATGTGGAAAATAAAACATGAGTTTACATTACATTAAGCTCAAGAAAAAGAGCTGTTAATTTAATGATTATAATAAAATAAATTAACGTTATATGAGTCTTAAGATG
Organism: Coenobita brevimanus; assembly: GCF_032717465.1. Lineage (NCBI taxonomy): Eukaryota > Metazoa > Arthropoda > Malacostraca > Decapoda > Coenobitidae > Coenobita > Coenobita brevimanus. The sequence goes on from NC_136984.1 coordinate 10,597,968, forward strand.
AATTCAAATAAGGAGATCACACTCACTCGCTCACTCAAAAGCTAACCCATAAATCTAGAGAAAAAAAACGAAAAGAAATACTGGTCAGAAAAGTGGACAAAGCGGATGACTGGGCGTCATTGAGCAAGGACGCTGCACACGCTAAGCCTCTCGACAATCATGGTAGGTGGGAATCCAACGGCAGCGGTGGGAACTAGGCGTCGTTGAGGAAGGACGCTGCCACACACACTACCTGCTTCCGCGGCGCTCAAACCATGACTGACTTCAAATCGTGAGAAAGAGGCGAGTGTCGAGCCGCAGTTGCTAATGGCTAGAATGAGCGAAACACGCCCATAATAAATCGCTCAGAGGAAGCGCTAATGTCTTGCACAAAAACGATCACTTATGAAACAGTGAAAAATTGTTCTGGAAACACTCCCGACCGGGTGAATACGTGGCGGTTGACTGAATGATAAATACTGTGATTCCACTAGAATTCGTGGTTTCCCACAAAATTAATGTCACAAGCCTTTTTAAATATAAAATCGCACCGACTCGTGACATTATGCTCCATGAAAATCAATAGTTGTTTTCTTCAGAGAAAAAAAAAATTCAATATACATACATGTAAATCCTAACTCAGTCACACAAGATTCACACTGTGGTGTGAGTGTGTTTTCCTGCTACAGGAGAAAGTCACGTTCGCCAGTGAGTGAAAAAACCTCATATTTACGTCAATAGAAGCAAACTTGAGGGTAAAACTCCGTGACGATGGTGAAAAATCCTGTACTCAGGTCAAACTGAACGAAAAGTTCTCTATATTTCCATTAACTACTAAGTGTTATGTAGCATGATATATGTAATACATGGTGTAGGTGTGACAGTTGTTGTTTAAATGTACCTACGTGTAAAATCATGTAATACAAATTTATATTAAATAATGATGACGAGGTAGAAGAGAAGGGGCGGCAGCATGCGACAGGGACGACCAGCTGATCTGCACGACAATGCTGCACCCACCAGCTGCACCTGCAAAATCAATCAAGGTGGAGCATCAAAAGTGTCATTTCTCTCTCTCTGCCTAGCAATCGGTACATATGTCATTATTAACTTGGAAACGTAGTCTTAGGATTCAGAAATCTCTCAGGACCCCTATAAATTTCTGGTTAACGCTTGTTAACTAGGAAACGTCCCAGTTCTTGAATTGCTCAAATCTCTTAGAACGGGCAGTTTATTAGTTAACCTAACATTATTAACTAGGAAACGTGTCAGTTTTTGAGTTTCTCACATCTCTTAGAACGGGAAGTTTACTGGTTAACCTAATTATACACTTACGATTAATGACAGGAAGCTGAGAATCCCTACAGAATCTCGGGCAGGTCACATTTTAACACCCACCGTGGGTGTGAACACTGATGTGGATATTATGCATTCTCCGGGAATCCTCAGAGTGGCCCTCAGCTCGAGACGTTCCACAAGGTAATTCATACACAGCCTCGGACTGTCTCTGCGGGGTTCTCGAACTTCCCCCTTAACTTAAGGTACATGTACAGTATATACAAGTCCTGGAGGTAACGTGTCCTGTGGGACCAACGGGCAAGACGTAAGCAATTACTGATACACTTTTAACTGGGAACCAGGCTGGTCCTTGGACTACTCAAATCTCTGAGAACGCCTATCTTATGGAACCCGGTGTACAACAGTTGCCCGTGTTCGTCGTTAGTTAGTAGGTGAGACATCGGGTCTGCACCCACATTACCACTGCCCTGTCTCTCAACTGACTCAGAGATTTCGGGTGTGGTGTCAAATGACGCAGGAAGGACATGTCCCTGATTAGTGGCAGGTGGACACACATTGCAGGAACACACAAAACTGTCTATGTCTCGTCCCATCCCTGGCCAGAAAAAGTCGGCTCAGATACGGCCCTGGGTCTTCCTTTTGCCCATGTGACCTCCTGAGGCTGAACAATGACCCCATTTTAACACGCTTGGCGGTACTTGGAGGGAACGACAAACTGCAGTTAAATCTCGCCCTCGGGTGTTCGTAACTCACGGTAGAGCCGTCCTTGTTTGCGAAGATACTTGGCTTGACCTTCCCGTGAATACTTGATCACTCTACCCTTTTGTTTCTTGCGCACGGCAGCAAGTGTTGGGTCACAGTGTTGTTCTTGAACAACAACTTGGCTACACATCAGATCTTGTGACGATTCAATGGTCACCGCGGTGACACAGTTTGGAGCCTCAGTCATGGCTCGTGTTACCGCAGCTGAAGTTTGAGTTGCGTCATCTTCAGTGCAACTATCCTTGGCACCGGGAATATTCCTATGATAAGGTCAAATAAAGGTTCTGGCATGACAACTGCGACTGTCATACCAGTGTAAAATGGACATGCCACCTGGATACTTGCCTAAGGGAACAATCTCACTGATCCATCAATAAGGTTAGCTTGGATCTGTCAACCTGTGGACTCCCCAGGCTGAACTAGACTCTGCCTGACAGAGCAACCTGAGGGCCCATTGTCTCTCAGGACCTTCAAAGGAATGGCTCCCACAAACCCTGGCTGAACAAGGACGGCATTGTCACCTGTAGGAGGGCCTGTGGAGGAAGCAGCCAGCCACTGATGAGGCTGCTGAATAACTGATGCGGCAAACATGGTGTCCTGTGAACTAGATACTTGAAGGGTTGTACTCACTGCCTGGGGAGACGGAGCATTGGCCATCTGTGGAGAGGGGTTCACTGTCGCCGTGGGACTAGAGAACGGCCTTGTTGCGGGGGTTTAGTCTGAGATGGTTTCCCAAATTTATCAGCTTTCCTGTTCCAGGTATGCTGGTTGCGAGTTTGATACCCGTATGCAGTAAGGAATGCATCAGCCTTCTTCACTCTTTGGCTGGCATCTCTTACCTGGCAGATCTTAAGCTGAGCCGTAAGTTCAGTAGACCACGACCTTTCTAGCTGCGTGCACCGCATAAGGTCAATTTTCCCCTCACGCATGGAGGGAGTTTCATCTTTCTCCATCCACTCATCTAAGTAAGCAGAAAGCTGGTCAAGAAACTGAACGGCAGTCTCTTTTTCCTGTAAATGCGCCCTCATGAACTGACTTTTGGCGTCATCAACTGTGAGACCGTACGTTTTGACGAATGCGGCCTTCATCATCTCGTACATGAGATTGTCTCCACGAATTCTTTGGCGAATATTGAGGGCAGGGCCCTCATACAGGCGAAGAAACTGAAGCCTCTTAGCTGCACCATCCAGCTGGTACAGTTGAGCCATGTCTTTAAAATGAGCTATGTATGGCTCAATTCACTCGTCTTCCTCGTATGGGGGAAACTTGATGTGTGGGGCCACCAGAACACGTGCAGGAAGAGCGCTCGTGGAGCTTAGGCCAGCTGCACCAGATGTGTCTGAAGCCAAGGAATCTCGCTTGAGCTTCAGCACTTCAAGTTCATGTTTTTCGCGTGCTTCTCGCTCGGCACGTTCGTGTTCTCGTTCTCTGTCTCGTTGTTCACACTCGTATTCGCGTTGCTCTCGCTCTTGTACTAACTCGAGTTCGCATTGTTTTTGCTCATATTCATGTTGTTGTCGCTCGTGTTCACGTTCTCTTTCGCGTTCTTCACGAGCATGTTTCTCACGTTGTTGCTCGTAATTAAACAGTGAGAGGACGTAGTTTTGAATTTTTTTGGCGTCGCTAAGCCCCATATCTATACCTTCCTGTACATAGACGTTGGCAGCCATGATGCTAACTCAATCTAAGTGAACTAGCGACTCAGTACTGAATGCAATTTGCAGAGAAGGATGTCAATAATCGAGATTAAAGAATATAGGCACAGGTTAGTGGTGACCACTTTTATCTAATTAAACTGGTAAAAAAAAAAAATAAACAACTGACTGTGAAAACTATTACGTAAATCAATAGAACTGAATCAATAATCACCAGTAAGATAGTGCCTATAGACTTTAATGAGAAATACCTAAGTATGAGTGAGTGAGTATTATCTCGTGAATAGCTTTAGAGCTTGGAGTTAATATCCTGGAATGAGGTCGCCAAATGTCACGGGGTTTTTAAATATATATAATATTAAAGGATATTATTCAATAATATTTGAGATCAGGGCAATGAATTGTCTTGTGAAAATCAAGCAATGATTACTTTATGCCCGCTTACTTCAACGATTCTCTAAGGACGAGAATTATAAACTTTATCAATGGTACACAGCAGAGACTAATTACTCATAAATGCTGTTTAATAGTACTGTTGGCCTCTGGAGAAAGTGACTCCACCCCTGACAATTAATAACTAATGCTATTAATGATAATAGATTCTTGCTGGTGCATTAACTCCTGGTTGCACAACGGATTTTAAGCTTAATACAAAAGGACTGGCCTAAGTACCAGTTGTGAATAAGGCAAAGCGTTTATCCAAACTAGGAGCTATAAGTGAAATAAGCTTAATGTGGAAAATAAAACATGAGTTTACATTACATTAAGCTCAAGAAAAAGAGCTGTTAATTTATTGATTATAATAAAATAAATTAACGTTATATGAGTCTTAAGATGAATTCAAATAAGGAGATCACACTCATTCGCTCACTCAAAAGCTAACCCTTAAATCTAGAAAAAAAAAAACGAAAAGAAATACTGGTCAGAAAAGTGGACAAAGCGGATGACTGGGCGTCGTTGAGGAAGGACGCTGCACACGCTAAGCCTCTCGACAATCATGGTAGGTGGGAATCCAACGGCAGCGGTGGGAACTAGGCGTCGTTGAGGAAGGACGCTGCCACACACACTACCTGCTTCCGCGGCGCTCAAACCATGACTGACTTCAAATCGTGAGAAAGAGGCGAGTGTCGAGCCGCTGTTGCTAATGGCTAGAATGAGCGAAACACGCCCATAATAAATCGCTCAGAGGAAGCGCTAATGTCTTGCACAAAAACGATCACTTATGAAACAGTGAAAAATTGTTCTGGAAACACTCCCGACCGGGTGAATACGTGGCGGTTGACTGAATGATAAATACTGTGATTCCACTAGAATTCGCGGTTTCCCACAAAATTAATGTCACAAGCTTTTTTAAATATAAAATCGCACCGACTCGTGACATTATGCTCCATGAAAATCAATATTTGTTTTCTTCAGAGAAAAAAAAAATTCAATATACATACATATAAATCCTAACTCAGTCACACAAGATTCACACTGTGGTGTGAGTGTGTTATCCTGCTACAGGAGAAAGTCACGTTCGCCAGTGAGTGAAAAAACCTCATATTTACGTCAATAGAAGCAAACTTGAGGGTAAAACTCCGTGACGACGGTGAAAAATCCTGTACTCAGGTCAAACTGAACGAAAAGTTCTCTATATTTCCATTAACTATTAATTGTTATGTAGCATGATATATGTAATACATGGTGTAGGTGTGACAGTTGTGGTGTAAATGTACCTACGTGTAAAATCATGTAATACAAATTTATATTAAATAATGATGACGAGGTAGAAGAGAAGGGGCGGCAGCATGCGACAGGGACGACCAGCTGATCTGCACGACAATGCTGCACCCACCAGCTGCACCTGCAAAATCAATCAAGGTGGAGCATCAAAAGTGTCATTTCTCTCTCTCTGCCTAGCAATCGGTACTTATGTCATTATTAACTTGGAAACGTAGTCTTAGGATTCACAAATCTCTCAGGACCCCTATAGTTTACTGGTTAACGCTTGTTAACTAGGAAACGTCCCAGTTCTTGAATTGCTCAAATCTCTTAGAACGGGCAGTTTATTAGTTAACCTAACATTATTAACCAGGAAACGTGTCAGTTCTTGAGTTGCTCACATCTCTTAGAACGGGCAGTTTACTGGTTAACCTAATTATACACTTACGATTAATGACAGGAAGCTGAGAATCCCTACGGAATCTCGGGCAGGTCACATTTTAACACCCACCGTGGGTGTGAACACTCATGTGGATATTATACATTCTCCGGGAATCCTCAGAGTGGCCCTCAGCTCGAGACGTTCCACAAGGTAATTCATACACAGCCTCGGACTGTCTCTGCGGGGTTCTCGAACTTCCCCCTTAACTTACGGTACATGTATATACAAGTCCTGGACGTAACGTGTCCTGTGGGACCAACGGGCAAGACGTAAGCAATTACTGATACACTTTTAACTGGGAACCAGGCTGGTCCTTGGACTACTCAAATCTCTGAGAACGCCTATCTTATGGAACCCGGTGTACAACAGTTGCCCGTTTTCGTCGTGAGTTAGTAGGTGAGACATCGGGTCTGCACCCACATTACCACTGCCCTGTCTCTCAACAGACTCAGAGATTTCGGGTGTGGTGTCAAATGACGCAGGAAGGACATGTCCCTGATTAGTGGCACGTGGACACACATTGCAGGAACACACAAAACTATCTATGTCTCGTCCCATCCCTGGCCAGAAAAAGTCGGCTCAGATACGGCCCTGGGTCTTCCTTTTGCGCATGTGACCTCCTGAGGCTGAACAATGACCCCATTCTAACACGCTTGGCGGTACTTGGCGGGAACGACAAACTGCAGTTTAACCGCGCCCTCGGGTGTTCGTAACTCACGGTAGAGCCGTCCTTGTTTGCGAAGGTACTTGGCTTGACCTCCCCGTGAGTACTTAATCACTCTACCCTTTTGTTTCTTCCGCACGGCAGCAAGTGTTGGGTCACAATGTTGTTCTTGAACAACAACTTGGCTACACATCAGATCTTGTGACGATTCAATGGTCACCGCGGTGACACAGTTTGGAGCCTCAGCCATGGCTCGTGTTACTGCAGCTGAAGTTTGAGTTGCGTCATCTTCGGTGCAACTATCCTTGGCACCGGGAATATTCCTATGATAAGGTCAAATAAAGGTTCTGGCATGACAACTGCGACTGTCATACCAGTGTAAAATGGAGATGCCACCTGGATACTTGCCTAAGGGAACAATCTCACTGATCCATCAATAAGGTTAGCTTGGATCTGTCAACCTGTGTACTCCTCAGGCTGAACTAGACTCTGCCTGACAGAGCAACCTGTGGGCCCATTGTCTCTCAGGACCTTCAAAGGAATGGCTCCCACAAACCCTGGCTGAACAAGGACGGCATTGTCACCTGTAGGAGGGCCTGTGGAGGAAGCAGCCAGCCACTGATGAGGCTGCTGAATAACTGATGCGGCAATCATGGTATCCTATGAGCTAGATACTTGAAAGGTTGTACTCACTGCCTGGGGAGACGGAGCATTGGCCATCTGTGGAGAGGGGTTCACTGTCGCCGTGGGACTAGAGAACGGCCTTGTTGCGGGGGTTTAGTCTGAGACGGTTTCCCAAATTTATCAGCTTTCCTGTTCCAGGTATGCTGCTTGCGAGTTTGATACCCGTATGCAGTAAAGAATGCATCAGCCTTCTTCACTCTTTGGCTGGCATCTCTTACCTGGCAGATCTTAAGCTGAGCTGTAAGTTCAGTAGGCCACGACTTTTCTAGCTGCGTGCACAGCATAAGGTCAATTTTCCCCTCACGCGTGGAAGGAGTTTCATCTTTCTCCATCCACTCATCTAAGTAAGCAGTAAGCCGGTCAAGAAACTGAACGGCAGTCTCTTTTTCCTGTAAATGCGCCCTCATGAACTGACTCTTGGCGTCGTCAACTGTGAGACCGTACGCTTTGACGAGTGCGGCCTTCATCATCTCGTACGTGAGATTGTCTCCACGAATTCTTTGGCGAATATTGAGGGCAGGGCCCTCAAACAGGCGAAGAAACTGAAGCCGCTTAGCTGCACCATCCAGCTGGTACAGTTGAGCCATGTCTTTAAAATGAGCTATGTATGGCTCAATTCACTCGTCTTCCTCGTATGGGGGAAACTTGATGTGTGGGGCCACCAGAACACGTGCAGGAAGAGCGCTCGTGGAGCTTAGGCCAGCTGCACCAGATGTGTCTGAAGCCAAGGAATCTCGCTTGAGCTTCAGCACTTCAAGTTCATGTTTTTCGCGTGCTTCTCGCTCGGCACGTTCGTGTTGTCGTTCTATGTCTCGTTGTTCACACTCTGATTGACGTTGCTCTCGCTCTTGTACTAACTCGAGTTCGCATTGTTTTTGCTCATATTCATGTTGTTGTCGCTCGTGTTCACGTTCTCTTTCGCGTTCTTCACGAGCATGTTTCTCACGTTGTTGCTCGTAATTAAACAGTGAGAGGACGTAGTTTTGAATTTTTTTGGCGTCGCTAAGCCCCATATCTCTACCTTCCTGTACATAGACGTTGGCAGCCATGATGCTAACTCAATCTAAGTGAACTAGCGACTCAGTACTGAATGCAATTTGCAGAGAAGGATGTCAATAATCGAGATTAAAGAATATAGGCACAGGTTAGTGGTGACCACTTTTATCTAATTAAACTAGTAAAGAAAAAAAATAATCAAACAACTGACTGTTAAAACTATTATGTAAATCAACAGAACTGAATCAATAATCACCAGTAAGATAGTGCCTATAGACTTTAATGAGAAATACCTAAGTGTGAGTGAGTGAGTATTATCTCGTGAATAGCTTTAGAGCTAGGAGTTAATATCCTGGAATGAGGTCGCCAAATGTCACGGGGTTTTTAAATATATATAATATTAAAGGATAATATTCAATAATATTTGAGATCAGGGCAAAGAATTGTCTTGTGAAAATCAAGCAATGATTACTTTATGCCCGCTTACTTCGCCGATTCTCTAAGCACGAGAAATATAATCTTTCTCAACGGTCCAAAGCAGAGACTAATTACTCACAAATGCTGTTTAATAGTACTGTTGGCCTCTGGAGAAAGTGACTCCACCCCTGACAATTAATAACTAATGCTATTAATGATAATAGATTCTTGCTGGTGCATTAACTCCTAGTTGCACAACGGATTTTAAGCTTAATACAAAAGGACTGGCCTAAGTACCAGTTGTGAATAAGGCAAAGCGTTTATCCAAACTAGGAGCTATAAGTGAAATAAGCTTAATGTGGAAAATAAAACATGAGTTTACATTACATTAAGCTCAAGAAAAAGAGCTGTTAATTTATTGATTATAATAAAATAAATTAACGTTATATGAGTCTTAAGATGAATTCAAATAAGGAGATCACACTCACTCGCTCACTCAAAAGCTAACCCTTAAATCTAGAGAAAAAAAACGAAAAGAAATACTGGTCAGAAAAGTGGACAAAGCGGATGACTGGGCCTCGTTGAGGAAGGATCCTGCACACACTAAGCCTCTCGACAATCATGCTAGGTGGGAATCCAATGGCAGCGGTGGGAACTAGGCGTCGTTGAGGAAGGACGCTGCCACACACACTACCTGCTTCCGCGGTGCTCAAACCATGACTGACTTCAAATCGTGAGAAAGAGGCGAGTGTCGAGCCGCAGTTGCTAATGGCTAGAATGAGCGAAACACGCCCATAATAAATCGCTCAGAGGAAGCGCTAATGTCTTGCACAAAAACGATCACTTATGAAACAGTGAAAAATTGTTCTGGAAACACTCCCGACCGGGTGAATACGTGGCGGTTGACTGAATGATAAATACTGTGATTCCACTAGAATTCGTGGTTTCCCACAAAATTAATGTCACAAGCTTTTTTAAATATAAAATCGCACCGACTCGTGACATTATGCTCCATAAAAATCAATATTTTTTTTTCTTCAGAGAAAAAAAAAATTCAATATACATACATATAAATCCTTAGTCACACAAGATTCACACTGTGGTGTGAGTGTGTTATCCTGCTACAGGAGAAAGTCACGTTCGCCAGTGAGTGAAGAAACCTCATATTTACGTTAATAGAAGCAAACTTGAGGGTAAAACTCCGTGATGACGGTGAAAAATCCTGTACTCAGGTCAAACTGAATGAAAAGTTCTCTATATTTCCATTAACTACTAATTGTTATGTAGCATGATATATGTAATACATGGTGTAGGTGTGACAGTTGTGGTGTAAATGTACCTGCGTGTAAAATCATGTAATACAAATTTATATTAAATAATGATGACGAGGTAGAAAAGAAGGGGCGGCAGCATGCGACATGGACGACCAGCTGATCTGCACGACAATGCTGCACCCACCAGCTGCACCTGCAAAATCAATCAAGGTGGAGCATCAAAAGTGTCATTTCTCTCTCTCTGCCTAGCAATCGGTACTTATGTCATTATTAACTTGGAAACGTAGTCTTAGGATTCACAAATCTCTCAGGACCCCTATAGTTTACTGGTTAACGCTTGTTAACTAGGAAACGTCCCAGTTCTTGAATTGCTCAAATCTCTTAGAACGGGCAGTTTATTAGTTAACCTAACATTATTAACCAGGAAACGTGTCAGTTCTTGAGTTGCTCACATCTCTTAGAACGGACAGTTTAGTGGTTAACCTAACTATACACTTACGATTAATGACAGGAAGCTGAGAATCCCTACGGAATCTCTTACAGGTCACATTTTAACACCCACCGTGGGTGTGAACACTCATGTGGATATTATACATTCTCCGGGAATCCTCAGAGTGGCCCACAGCTCGAGACGTTCCACAAGGTAATTCATACACAGCCTCGGACTGTCTCTGCGGGGTTCTCGAACTTCCCCCTTAACTTATGGTACATGTATTTACAAGTCTTGGACATAACGTGTCCTGTGGCACCAACGGGCAAGACGTCAGCAAATACTGATACACTTTTCACTGCGAACCAGGCTGGTCCTTGGATTACTCAAATCTCTGAGAACGCCTATGTTATGGAACCCGTTGTACAACAGTTTCCCGTGTTCGTCGTTACTTAGAATGTGAGACATCTGGTCTGCACCCACATTACCACTGCCCTGTGTCTCAACTGACCCAGAGATTTCGGGTGTGGTGTCAAATGACGCAGGAAGGACATGTCCCTGATTAGTGGCACGTGGACACACATTGCAGGAACACACAAAACTATCTATATCTCGTCCCATCCTTGGCCAGAAAAAGTCGACTCAGATACGGGCCTGGGTCTTCCTTTTGCCCATGTGACCTCCTGAGGCTGAACAATGACCCCATTCTAACACACTCGGCGGTACTTGGCGGGAACGACAAACTGCAGTTAAACCTCGCCCTCGGGTGTTCGTAACTCACGGTAGAGCCGTCCTTGTTTGCGAAGGTACTTGGCTTGACCTCCTCATGAATACTTAATCACTCTACCCTTTTGTTTCTTCCGCACGGCAGCAAGTGTTGGGTCACAATGTTGTTCTTGAACAACAACTTGGCTACACATCAGATCTTGTGACGATTCAATGGTCACCGCGGTGACACAGTTTGGAGCCTCAGCCATGGCTCGTGTTACTGCTGCTGAAGTTTGAGTTGCGTCATCTTCGGTGCAACTATCCTTGGCACCGGGAATATTGCCTATGATAAGGTCAAATAAAGGTTCTGGCATGACAACTGCGACTGTCATACCAGTGTAAAATGGAGATGCCACCTGGATACTTGCCTAAGGGAACAATCTCACTGATCCATCAATAAGGTTAGCTTGGATCTGTCAACCTGTGTACTCCTCAGGCTGAACTAGACTCTGCCTGACAGAGCAACCTGAGGGCCTGTTGTCTCTCAGGACCTTCAAAGGAATGGCTCCCACAAACCCTGGCTGAACAAGGACGGCATTGTCACCTGTAGGAGGGCCTGTGGAGGAAGCAGCCAGCAACTGATGAGGCTGCTGAATAATTGATGCGGCAAACGTGGTGTCCTGTGAACTAGATACTTGAAGGGTTCTACTCACTGCCTGGGGAGACGGAGCATTGGCCATCTGTGGAGAGGGGTTCACTGTCGTCGTGGGACTAGAGAACGGCCTTGTTGCGGGGGTTTAGTCTGAGACGGTTTCCCAAATTTATCAGCTTTCTTGTTCCAGGTATGCTGCTTGCGAGTTTGATACCCGTATGCAGTAAAGAATGCATCAGCCTTCTTCACTCTTTGGCTGGCATCTCTTACCTGGCAGATCTTAAGCTGAGCTGTAAGTTCAGTAGGCCACGACATTTCTAGCTGCGTGCACAGCATAAGGTCAATTTTCCCCTCACGCGTGGAAGGAGTTTCATGTTTCTCCATCCACTCATCTAAGTAAGCAGTAAGCCGGTCAAGAAACTGAACGGCAGTCTCTTTTTCCTGTAAATGCGCCCTCATGAACTGACTCTTGGCGTCGTCAACTGTGAGACCGTACGCTTTGACGAGTTTGGCCTTCATCATCTCGTACGTGAGATTGTCTCCACGAATTCTGTGGCGAATATTGAGGACAGGGCCCTCAAACAGGCTAAGAAACTGAAGCCGCTTAGCTGCACCATCCAGCTGGTACAGTTGAGCCATGTCTTTAAAATGAGCTATGTATGGCTCAATTCACTCGTCTTCCTCGTATGGGGGAAACTTGATGTGTGGGGCCACCAGAACACGTGCAGGAAGAGCGCTCGTGGAGCTTAGGCCAGCTGCACCAGATGTGTCTGAAGCCAAGGAATCTCGCTTGAGCTTCAGCACTTCAAGTTCATGTTTTTCGCGTGCTTCTCGCTCGGCACGTTCGTGTTCTCGTTCTCTGTCTCGTTGTTCACACTCGTATTCGCGTTGCTCTCGCTCTTGTACTAACTCGAGTTCGCATTGTTTTTGCTCATATTCATGTTGTTGTCGCTCGTGTTCACGTTCTCTTTCGCGTTCTTCACGAGCATGTTTCTCACGTTGTTGCTCGTAATTAAACAGTGAGAGGACGTAGTTTTGAATTTTTTTGGCGTCGCTAAGCCCCATATCTCTACCTTCCTGTACATAGACGTTGGCAGCCATGATGCTAACTCAATCTAAGTGAACTAGCGACTCAGTACTGAATGCAATTTGCAGAGAAGGATGTCAATAATCGAGATTAAAGAATATAGGCACAGGTTAGTGGTGACCACTTTTATCTAATTAAACTGGTAAAGAAAAAAAAAATAAACAACTGACTGTGAAAACTATTACGTAAATCAATAGAACTGAATCAATAATCACCAGTAAGATAGTGCCTATAGACTTTAATGAGAAATACCTAAGTATGAGTGAGTGAGTATTATCTCGTGAATAGCTTTAGAGCTAGGAGTTAATATCCTGGAATGAGGTCGCCAAATGTCACAGGGTTTTTAAATATATATAATATTAAAGGATATTATTCAATAATATTTGAGATCAGGGCAATGAATTGTCTTGTGAAAATCAAGCAATGATTACTTTATGCCCGCTTACTTCACCGATTCTCTAAGGACGAGAATTATAAACTTTCTCAACGGTACACAGCAGAGACTAATTACTCAGAAATGCTGTTTAATAGTACTGTTGGCCTCTGGAGAAAGTGACTCCAACCCTGACAATTAATAACTAATGCTATTAATGATAATAGATTCTTGCTGGTGCATTAACTCCTGGTTGCACAACGGATTTTAAGCTTAATACAAAAGGACTGGCCTAAGTACCAGTTGTGAATAAGGCAAAGCGTTTATCCAAACTAGGAGCTATAAGTGAAATAAGCTTAATGTGGAAAATAAAACATGAGTTTACATTACATTAAGCTCAAGAAAAAGAGCTGTTAATTTATTGATTATAATAAAATAAATTAACGTTATATGAGTCTTAAGATGAATTCAAATAAGGAGATCACACTCACTCGCTCACTCAAAAGCTAACCCTTAAATCTAGAGAAAAAAAACGAAAAGAAATACTGGTCAGAAAAGTGGACAAAGCGGATGACTGGGCGTCGTTGAGGAAGGACGCTGCACACGCTAAGCCTCTCGACAATCATGGTAGGTGGGAATCCAACGGCAGCGGTGGGAACTAGGCGTCATTGAGGAAGGACGCTGCCACACACACTACCTGCTTCCGCGGTGCTCAAACCATGACTGACTTCAAATCGTGAGAAAGAGGCGAGTGTCGAGCCGCAGTTGCTAATGGCTAGAATGAGCGAAACACGCCCATAATAAATCGCTCAGAGGAAGCGCTAATGTCTTGCACAAAAACGATCACTTATGAAACAGTGAAAAATTGTTCTGGAAACACTCCCGACCGGGTGAATACGTGGCGGTTGACTGAATGATAAATACTGTGATTCCACTAGAATTCGCGGTTTCCCACAAAATTAATGTCACAAGCTTTTTTAAATATAAAATCGCACCGACTCGTGACATTATCCTCCATGAAAATCAATATTTGTTTTCTTCAGAGAAAAAAAAAATTCAATATACATACATATAAATCCTAACTCAGTCACACAAGATTCACACTGTGGTGTGAGTGTGTTATCCTGCTACAGGAGAAAGTCACGTTCGCCAGTGAGTGAAAAAACCTCATATTTACGTCAATAGAAGCAAACTTGAGGGTAAAACTCCGTGACGACGGTGAAAAATCCTGTACTCAGGTCAAAATGAACGAAAAGTTCTCTATATTTCCATTAACTACTAAGTGTTATGTAGCATGATATATGTAATACATGGTGTAGGTGTGACAGTTGTGGTGTAAATGTACCTATGTGTAAAATCATGTAATACAAATTTATATTAAATAATGATGACGAGGTAGAAGAGAAGGGGCGGCAGCATGCGACAGGGACGACCAGCTGATCTGCACGACAATGCTGCACCCACCAGCTGCACCTGCAAAATCAATCAAGGTGGAGCATCAAAAGTGTCATTTCTCTCTCTCTGCCTAGCAATCGGTACTTATGTCATTATTAACTTGGAAACGTAGTCTTAGGATTCACAAATCTCTCAGGACCCCTATAGTTTACTGGTTAACGCTTGTTAACTAGGAAACGTCCCAGTTCTTGAATTGCTCAAATCTCTTAGAACGGGCAGTTTATTAGTTAACCTAATATTACTAACCAGGAAACGTGTCAGTTCTTGAGTTGCTCACATCTCTTAGAACGGGCAGTTTACTGGTTAACCTAATTATACACTTACGATTAATGACAGGAAGCTGAGAATCCCTACGGAATCTCGGGCAGGTCACATTTTAACACCCACCGTGGGTGTGAACACTCATGTGGATATTATACATTCTCCGGGAATCCTCAGAGTGGCCCTCAGCTCGAGACGTTCCACAAGGTAATTCATACACAGCCTCGGACTGTCTCTGCGGGGTTCTCGAACTTCCCCCTTAACTTACGGTACATGTATAAACAAGTCCTGGACGTAACGTGTCCTGTGGGACCAACGGGCAAGACGTAAGCAAATACTGATACACTTTTAACTGGGAACCAGGCTGGTCCTTGGACTACTCAAATCTCTGAGAACGGCTATCTAATGGAACCCGGTGTAAAACAGTTGCCCGTGTTCGTCGTTAGTTAGTAGGTGAGACATCGGGTCTGCACCCACATTACCACTGCCATGTCTCTCAACTGACTCAGAGATTTCAGGTGTGGTGTCAAATGACGCAGGAAGGACATGTCCCTGATTAGTGGCACGTGGACACACATTGCAGGAACACACAAAACTATCTATGTCTCGTCCCATCCCTGGCCAGAAAAAGGAAGCTCGGATATGGCCCTGGGCCTTCCTTTTGTCCATGTGACCTTCTGAGGCTGAACAATGACCCTATTCTAACAATGCTGGTGGTACTTGGCGAGAACGACAAACTGCAGTCGAACCTCGCCGTCGGGTGTTCGTAACTCACGGTAGAGCCATCCTTGTTTGCGAAGGTAATTGGTTTGACCTCCCCGTGAATACTAAATTGCTCTACCCTTTTGTTTTTTCCGCACGGCAGCAAGTGTTGGGTCACAATGTTGTTCTTGAATAACAACTTGGCTACACATCAGATCTTGTGACGATTCAACGGTCACCGCGATGACACAGTTTGGAGCCTCAGCCATGGCTCGTGTTACTGCAGCCGAAGTTTGAGTAGCATCATCTTCGGTGCAACTATCCTTGGCACCGGGAATATTGCCTATGATAAGGTCAAATAAAGGTTCTGGCATGACAACTGCGACTGTCATACCAGTGTAAAATGGAGATGCCACCTGGATACTTGCCTAAATGAACAATCTCACTGATCCATCAATAAGGTTAGCTTGGATCTGTCAACCTGTGTACTCCTCAGGCTGAACTAGACTCTGCCTGACAGAGCAACCTGAGGGCCTGTTGTCTCTCAGGACCTTCAAAGGAATGGCTCCCACAAACCCTGGCTGAACAAGGACGGCATTGTCACCTGTAGGAGGGCCTGTGGAGGAAGCAGCCAGCAACTGATGAGGCTGCTGAATAATTGATGCGGCAAACATGGTGTCCTGTGAACTAGATACTTGAAGGGTTCTACTCACTGCCTGGGGAGACGGAGCATTGGCCATCTGTGGAGAGGGGTTCACTGTCGCCGTGGGACTAGAGAACGGCCTTGTTGCGGGGGTTTAGTCTGAGACGGTTTCCCAAATTTATCAGCTTTCCTGTTCCAGGTATGCTGCTTGCGAGTTTGATACCCGTATGCAGTAAAGAATGCATCAGCCTTCTTCACTCTTTGGCTGTCATCTCTTACCTGGCAGATCTTAAGCTGAGCTGTAAGTTCAGTAGGCCACGACTTTTCTAGCTGCGTGCACAGCATAAGGTCAATTTTCCCCTCACGCGTGGAAGGAGTTTCATCTTTCTCCATCCACTCATCTAAGTAAGCAGTAAGCCGGTCAAGAAACTGAACGGCAGTCTCTTTTTCCTGTAAATGCGCCCTCATGAACTGACTCTTGGCGTCGTCAACTGTGAGACCGTACGCTTTGACGAGTTTGGCCTTCATCATCTCGTACGTGAGATTGTCTCCACGAATTCTGTGGCGAATATTGAGGACAGGGCCCTCAAACAGGCTAAGAAACTGAAGCCGCTTAGCTGCACCATCCAGCTGGTACAGTTGAGCCATGTCTTTAAAATGAGCTATGTATGGCTCAATTCACTCGTCTTCCTCGTATGGGGGAAACTTGATGTGTGGGGCCACCAGAACACGTGCAGGAAGAGCGCTCGTGGAGCTTAGGCCAGCTGCACCAGATGTGTCTGAAGCCAAGGAATCTCGCTTGAGCTTCAGCACTTCAAGTTCATGTTTTTCGCGTGCTTCTCGCTCGGCACGTTCGTGTTCTCGTTCTCTGTCTCGTTGTTCACACTCGTATTCGCGTTGCTCTCGCTCTTGTACTAACTCGAGTTCGCATTGTTTTTGCTCATATTCATGTTGTTGTCGCTCGTGTTCACGTTCTCTTTCGCGTTCTTCACGAGCATGTTTCTCACGTTGTTGCTCGTAATTAAACAGTGAGAGGACGTAGTTTTGAATTTTTTTGGCGTCGCTAAGCCCCATATCTCTACCTTCCTGTACATAGACGTTGGCAGCCATGATGCTAACTCAATCTAAGTGAACTAGCGACTCAGTACTGAATGCAATTTGCAGAGAAGGATGTCAATAATCGAGATTAAAGAATATAGGCACAGGTTAGTGGTGACCACTTTTATCTAATTAAACTGGTAAAAAAAAAAAATAAACAAACAACTGACTGTGAAAACTATTACGTAAATCAATAGAACTGAATCAATAATCACCAGTAAGATAGTGCCTATAGACTTTAATGAGAAATACCTAAGTATGAGTGAGTGAGTATTATCTCGTGAATAGCTTTAGAGCTAGGAGTTAATATCCTGGAATGAGGTCGCCAAATGTCACGGGGTTTTTAAATATATATAATATTAAAGGATATTATTCAATAATATTTGAGATCAGGGCAATGAATTGTCTTGTGAAAATCAAGCAATGATTACTTTATGCCCGCTTACTTCGCCGATTCTCTAAGGACGAGAATTATAAACTTTCTCAACGGTACACAGCAGAGACTAATTACTCACAAATGCTGTTTAATAGTACTGTTGGCCTCTGGAGAAAGTGACTCCACCCCTGACAATTAGTAACTAATGCTCTTAATGATAATAGATTCTTGCTGGTGCATTAACTCCTGGTTGCACAACGGATTTTAAGCTTAATACAAAAGGACTGGCCTAAGTACCAGTTGTGAATAAGGCAAAGCGTTTATCCAAACTAGGAGCTATAAGTGAAATAAGCTTAATGTGGAATATAAAACATGAGTTTACATTAAATTAAGCTCAAGAAAAAGAGCTGTTAATTTATTGATTATAATAAAATAAATTAAACGTTATATGAGTCTTAAGATGAATTCAAATAAGGAGATCACACTCACTCGCTCACTCAAAAGCTAACCCTTAACTCTAGAGAAAAAAAACGAAAAGAAATACTGGTCAGAAAAGTGGACAAAGCGGATGACTGGGCGTCGTTGAGGAAGGACGCTGCACACGCTAAACCTCTCGACAATCATGGTAGGTGGGAATCCAACGGCAGCGGTGGGAACTAGGCGTCGTTGAGGAAGGACGCTGCCACACACACTACCTGCTTCCGCGGCGCTGAAACCATGACTGACTTCAAATCGTGAGAAAGAGGCGAGTGTCGAGCCGCAGTTGCTAATGGCTAGAATGAGAGAAACACGCCCATAATAAATTGCTCAGAGGAAGCGCTAATGTCTTGCAGAAGAACGATCAATTATGAAACAGTGAAAAATTGTTCTGGAAACACTCCCGACCGGGTGAATACGTGGCAGTTGACTAAATGATAAATACTGTGATTCCACTAGAATTCGCGGTATCCCACAAAATTAATGTCACAAGCTTTTTTAAATATAAAATCGCACCGACTCGTGACATTATGCTCCATGAAAATCAATATTTGTTTTCTTCAGAGAAAAAAAAAATTCAATATACATACATATAAATCCTAACTCAGTCACACAAGATTCACACTGTGGTGTGAGTGTGTTATCCTGCTACAGGAGAAAGTCACGTTCGCCAGTGAGTGAAAAAAACTCATATTTACGTTAATAGAAGCAAACTTGAGGGTAAAACTCCGTGACGACGGTGAAAAATCCTGTACTCAGGTCAAACTGAACGAAAAGTTCTCTATATTTCCATTAACTACTAATTGTTATGTAGCATGATATATGTAATACATGGTGTAGGTGTGACAGTTGTGGTGTAAATGTACCTACGTGTAAAATCATGTAATACAAATTTATATTAAATAATGATGACGAGGTAGAAGAGAAGGGGCGGCAGCATGCGACAGGGACGACCAGCTGATCTGCACGACAATGCTGCACCCACCAGCTGCACCTGCAAAATCAATCAAGGTGGAGCATCAAAAGTGTCATTTCTCTCTCTCTGCCTAGCAATCGGTACTTATGTCATTATTAACTTGGAAACGTAGTCTTAGGATTCACAAATCTCTCAGGACCCCTATAGTTTACTGGTTAACGCTTGTTAACTAGGAAACGTCCCAGTTCTTGAATTACTCAAATCTCTTAGAACGGGCAGTTTATTAGTTAACCTAACATTATTAACCAGGAAACGTGTCAGTTCTTGAGTTGCTCACATCTCTTAGAACGGACAGTTTACTGGTTAACCTAACTATACACTTACGATTAATGACAGGAAGCTGAGAATCCCTACGGAATCTCTTACAGGTCACATTTTAACACCCACCGTGGGTGTGAACACTCATGTGGATATTATACATTCTCCGGGAATCCTCAGAGTGGCCCACAGCTCGAGACGTTCCACAAGGTAATTCATACACAGCCTCGGACTGTCTCTGCGGGGTTCTCGAACTTCCCCCTTAACTTATGGTACATGTATATACAAGTCTTGGATGTAACGTGTCCTGTGGCACCAACGGGCAAGACGTCAGCAATTACTGATACACTTTTCACTGCGAACCAGGCTGGTCCTTGGATTACTCAAATCTCTGAGAACGCCTATGTTATGGAACCCGGTGTACAACAGTTTCCCGTGTTCGTCGTTACTTAGAAGGTGAGAAATCAGGTCTGCACCCACATTACCACTGCCCTGTCTCTCAAATGACTAAGAGATTTCAGGTGTGGTGTGAAACGACGCAGGAAGGACATGTCCCTGATTAGTGGCATGTGGACACACATTGCAGGAACACACAAAATATCTATGTCTCGTCCCATCCCTGGCCAGAAAAAGGCAGCTCGGATATGGCCCTGGGTCTTCCTTTTACCCATGTGACCTCCTGAGGCTGAACAATGACCCTATGCTAACACTGCTGGCGGTACTTGGCTAGAACAACAAACTGCAGTCGAACCTCGCCCTCGGGTGTTCGTAACTCACGGTAGAGCCGTCCTTGTTTGCGAAGGTACTTGGCTTGACCTCCCCATTAATACTTAATCGCTCTACCCTTTTGTTTCTTCTGCACGGCAGCAAGTGTTGGGTCACAATGTTGTTCTTGAACAACAACTTGGCTACACATCAGATCTTGTGACGATTCAATGGTCACCGCGGTGACACAGTTTGGAGCCTCAGCCATGGCTCGTGTTACTGCAGCCGAAGTTTGAGTAGCGTCATCTTCGGTGCAACTATCCTTGGCACCGGGAATATTGCCTATGATAAGGTCAAATAAAGGTTCTGGCATGACAACTGCGACTGTCATACCAGTGTAAAATGGAGATGCCACCTGGATACTTGCCTAAGGGAACAATCTCACTGATCCATCAATAAGGTTAGCTTGGATCTGTCAACCTGTGTACTTCTCAGGCTGAACTAGACTCTGCCTGACAGAGCACCTGAGGGCCTGTTGTCTCTCAGGACCTTCAAAGGAATGGCTCCCACAAACCCTGGCTGAACAAGGACGGCATTGTCACCTGTAGGAGGGCCTGTGGAGGAAGCAGCCAGCAACTGATGAGGCTGCTGAATAATTGATGCGGCAAACATGGTGTCCTGTGAACTAGATACTTGAAGGGTTCTACTCACTGCCTGGGGAGACGGAGCATTGGCCATCTGTGGAGAGGGGTTCACTGTCGCCGTGGGACTAGAGAACGGCCTTGTTGCGGGGGTTTAGTCTGAGACGGTTTCCCAAATTTATCAGCTTTCCTGTTCCAGGTATGCTGCTTGCGAGTTTGATACCCGTATGCAGTAAAGAATGCATCAGCCTTCTTAACTCTTTGGCTGGCATCTCTTACCGGGTAGATCTTAAGCTGAGCTGTAAGTTCAGTAGACCACGACATTTCTAGCTGCGTGCACAGCATAAGGTCAATTTTCCCCTCACGCTTGGAAGGAGTTTCAGATATATGGACACCATGAAAAGGCTTGTCTGTCTTCTAACCTAGTATGTGGCAAGTGTTCGGCTGTAGGCCATTCTGCTGACCACTGTACATCAGAGAATGAATGTTGCTTTCACTGCCAGGGCGCTCACCCCACTTCCTCTCGGGTTTGTCCCAAATGGAAGGAGGAGAAAGAGGTCTGCACAGTGAAGGCAACTGAGGGCATATCCTTTTACGATGCTAGGAAGAAGGTGAAGGAGTTGCATGCAACTCCCAAACCTAATGTCTCCTATGCATCGGCGGTTGTGTCCCGTCCTGTGATGTGCACGGTGGAGACACAGACTGACCTTACATTCGCTCCTCATGCCCCACGCAATACCTCTCAGCCTAAGCCTCCTGTACGTTCCAACTCTCTGACAGACATCCCTATTGCCACTTCATACTCTCAGGCTGCTGCTGCTCCTTCACAGTCAGTGCGGCCAAAACAGAAGCCTGACAAGTCAGATAAAATTAACTTGACCACCCTCACCAAACAGTCACGTTCTCAAGTCCTTCACACTCCCGGTCCAGCGAGGGAGAGGAAGAATAGCTCTTCCTCGGTGGATTCTGGGAGCCTTGTTATTGATGAGAATATGGAGATCTCCACGAGTAAGCACCGGGAAAGGTCCCCCGGTAGCCACTCGCCTGGTGGCGGGCGGCATAAAAAAACTAAACACACTGGCCCCCCTCGTAAATCTTAAACCGCCGCATTCACTATACTACAGTGGAATTGTAGAGGTATTGGGAATAAGTTACACAATATAGCAATCTTGCTTTCTATACACAGGCCAGACGTTGTTTGTTTACAGGAGACGCGCCTGGAGGATCACCCTGATCCTCCACAGTTCAAACACTACCACTCGTATAGAAGATATGAAGGTCACGGAGTAGCCATATACACACACAAATCACACCCACAAACGGAAATGATTCTAAATTCTACTCTGGAAGCTGTCGCGTGCAGAGTAAAATTTAATAACACGTATCTGTCTATTTGGTCTCTCTATTGTCCTCCACATGGCCCCATTGATAGTGATGCTTTAAATTCACTAGTTGAACATCTACCTGGGAATAAGTTAGTACTGGGCGACTTTAACGCCCATCCATATCAATGGGGTAGCTTGAGGATTGATGGTCGTGGGGAGCAAGTAGCCGACCTAATACTACAGTCCAACCTCTGTCTTCTGAATGATGGTAGAGCGACTCGTGTAGATGATCGTACTGGTAACTTTTCGGCCATTGACTTATCTTTGGCCTCCCCTGGTATATATACATCAAGATCTCTCATGGGACCCTTACGACGACTCCTTGGGAAGTGATCATTTACCCATCTGTCTTTCTTATACACGCGACATCATTTCAGACCCTCCACCTCCAAAATTTAACTATAAGAAAGCAGATTGGGGATCCTTCTCAAGGATCGCCAATTTAGATATATCTGGGGAGACCATAGATGTTAAGGTCGAAAATATAACTACTTCCATATTACACGCAGCTGAGGCTGCTATTCCCAAGACTTCTACAGTTCATGCGAAGCATAGAGCACATTGGTGGACGCTGGATTGCCAACAAGCATTAAGAAAACGCAATAGGAGATACAGGATTTTTGATAGTCAGCCCACTGAGGAAAATTTTATTGCATACAAACAGGCACGGGCTGAGGCAAGGAGAATAATAAGAAGGGCTAAACGTGACTCCTGGCGGTCCTTTGTGTCCACGGTGACTCATACAACACCATTACATAAAGTCTGGTCCACTATAAGATTATTAAATAATAAACGCCCATACTTCCCTGTCACCACCTTGCAGGTGAATAACACCACCTATGACGAGCCCGTGGACGTTGCTAACATCCTCGCCAGGAGTTTTTCTCATGTAAGTAGCTCAGCCAATTATGACCCGCGTTTCCAACATCATAAACGCACGGCTGAGCTACAGATATTAGACTTTGCCACAGAAGACGTAGACTCCCCGTACAACCAAGAGTTTATGCTAGATGAACTGCTCCTTGCCCTTAAATCCTGTAAAGACACCAGCCCTGGACCAGACACCATCACGTACGGTATGATCCAGCATCTTAATCAGGACAACCTGATTAAGATGTTGCATTGTACAATGAGATTTGGGAGTCTCGAACGTTCCCAAACTCATGGCACTTTGCGCACGTCATACCGATACCCAAAGAGGCTGGTCGTCTTATGAATCCCACTTCATTTCGTCCTATTGTGTTGACTTCTTGTTTATGTAAGGTCATGAAACGTATGGTTAACAATAGGCTTCTTTTTGTTTTAGAGTCAAAGAATTTGTTAATTGATCAACAATGTGGCTTCCGTAAATACAGAAGTTCACTAGATCATTTAATGAATTTGGAGCATTGTATTGCAGAGGCATTTGGCAATAAAGAATTCATGATAGGGGTGTTCTTGGACATCCATAAAGCCTATGACATGACCTGGCGACGCGGTATACTAATGAAGCTCTATGCTTATGGTTTAAGAGGAAATTTGCTTGTTTTTATTTCAAATTTCTTAAGGGACAGAACTTTCTCTGTCAAATTGCCCCGTAACGTAACATCGGATATATTTATCCAGGAAAACGGGGTGCCACAGGGAAGTGTGCTTAGTCCTACTTTATTTAGTATTATGATCAATGATATTCTGTCATCAGCTCCCATCCCGAGGAATCTTAAATACTCACTCTACGCTGACGATTGTGCAATATGGCACTCTTCCTGTAATGCACAATTTTCGGCTGGGCGGATTCAAGCAGCCCTTGACTCCGTCCACCAATGGGCCTTGCAGTAGGGATTTAAGTTTTCCGTCCGTAAGTGTGCCGCTATAGTCTTCACTAATCGTAACGTACCTAATTTGTGCTTAACTTTGGATAATCAGGCGGTACCTTTTCAAAATTCTGTAAAATTTTTAGGAATACATTTTGATCGAAGAATGAATTTTAAACTTCACGTTAATACTTTGCTCGCTCGTTGTGATAAACCGTTAAATGTCCTCAAGTACCTAGCAGGTACTACCTGGGGTGCCGACAGAAAATCTTTATTAATGGTGTATAAGTCCCTTATTCGATCAAAGCTAGACTATGGCGCACAGGTGTATGGCTCGGCATCCGATGCCACTCTGAAAGGATTGGATGTGCTACAGAATAAATGCTTGCGAATGTGTCTTGGAGCCGTCCGGTGTACCCGTGTGGCTCGTATGGAAGTGGAGGCGAATGTGCCTCCCCTCCGTAATCGCCGTGACCACCTGGCATTATCGTATGGGTTAAGAACTTTAAGGAAAAGTAATATCGGCAATGTGGCCTGTACCCCCCTGCATCAATACCACCACCTTCTGCGGGGGGTGCGTCGGCCACTTGCCACTCGCCTCCACTTACTGACTCAGGAGCTTGATGTGGACCCCAGTAACTGTGACAAGTTGGTGCTTAAAAATATAGCGTCTTGGGAGCCACCCGGCTTTACAGTGGATGTCTCATGGCTCCCAGCACCAAAGGCCAAGGCGCCGGAGGCGGAGGTCCACCACTTGTTTCGTAACATCATTGTTCATCACTTGGGGTCCCATCAATTGTACACCAACGGCTCCAAGTCGAGTGAATGTGTGGGTGCAAGTGTGTGGTCGACTGAATGTGCACTTAGGTATCGGTTGCCGACTCATACATCTGTGTTTACCTCCGAACTTTTTGCTATTGACAAAGCCATTGACTATGCTCTCACTTCTAGGCATGACTCATTTGTCATATTTTCAGATTCAAAATCAGCCCTTCAGGCAATTGCATCTTGTACTACGGACTCTCACGAGATCCAGGGCAGCATCATTAATAAGTTGCATTCATGCAACAAGTCATTCACGCTGATCTGGGTGCCTGGTCATTGTCGTATCTACGGCAATGAGCAGGCTGACTTACTTGCAAAGTCGGCTGTAGAGCTCGAGGAGACTTGGGACGTTCCTCGTGATCTACGGTCGATTCTATCTCTCGGAAAGAAATCAATAAATCTTCTGTGGCAAGGTCAGTGGACCAGACTAAATGTTCCAACTTGTAAGCCGTACCTGGGCGACTGGGACACCGCCAACCGCCCCAGTCGCCTGGAAGAAAAAGTGTTGGCACGATTACGGCTTAATGCCACCGTTTTAACACATATGAAACCTTATATGGAAAGAAGCTTCCCACCGCACTGTGACATCTGTGATGCGGTGTTATCTATCAGTCATATCATCCTGCACTGTCGGCGATTTATTCGTGAACGTGCTTCACTTATAAATTACTGCGGCGCAGCAGACGTCCCCTTCACCCTTTCCACCATCCTGGGTGATGGGGACATTGTTATGACTGATAAATTGATGGCTTTCTTGAGAGAGACCGGACTGATCAGAGTGATGTGACTTTTTTATTGTGTGGTTATGGTTTTTATCAACGGTAAATATGTATATATTGTAATATTAATTAGGGTTGACAGTTGACATATTTGAAATAGTTCCTCCTCCCACTGATCTATTTCTAATATAGATGTCCCTTACATTAAACCCCGTTCCTCGACTAACAGTCACCAGCTGATGAGTGCAAGTGTGAAATATAGAAAGGTATTGGACACTTGCAGTCGATGGTGGTCTGCTGGGCGAGGTTCTTCACTTTTTGTACAAATTATGTAAATACATTATACCATCTTGCTTAAGTTATTCTAATTAGGGCCGACAGTTGACGTATATGGAAATGTTCCTGACTCATCTGGTTCCCTTTCATATATTGATGTCTCCTATATTAGGTTGTGCCTCGACTGACAGTCACCAGGGGATGAGTGCAGGTATGTCATGTAGAAAGGCATTACATATCTGCAGTCGATGGTGTTCTGTTAGTCGAGGTATTTTTACCATTAGTGTAGGTCTGGCTATTTGTCTCTGTAGGATTTAGTATAGGTTAGCGATTTGTCTGTTAGGTGATTAGTTTTAGGGTCTTTACATTAGGCATTTTAGTTTATAAGTAATATAAGGTTAAAAATATTAAAAAATAAATAAAATAATAAAAATAAAACTACAAAAAAATAATAAAATTAAAATTATTATATATATATGTATGTGTGCATGAAAGTGTGTATGTTCATATGCATGGATGTTTGTATGTATGTAAGTATGAATATATATATGTTCGTATATATATGTGTATATATGTCAATATATATACATATATATATTTTGCCTTAATGACCAGGGGCTCCGGCCCCAATGGTCGATAGGCAAAAAAAAAAAAAAAAAAAAAAAAAACTGGTGGATAGGAGGCAAAGATGAGACAAGTCTTCCTGTGTGTGTGTGTGTGTGTGTGTGTGTGTGTGTGTGTGTGTGTGTGTGCCCTTGAGAACACAAATTTATCTAGTAATGTAAGGCAGAAAATACTTGTCCATATTCTGAGTTGTGGAAGACTCAGAGTTGCAGTGAGTAGTGATGGTGGTGGTGGTGGGGGGGGAAGGGGAATGTTTGGGAGGTGTCATTAAGTCGAGATCGAATGATTACTGTCTATGAATACACATAAAACATTTTATACCTGTGCAGATGATTTATTGCTTATAACAACACTCAGTCCTAAAACCACCTTACAAGCCAATGATAAAGCCCGGATGACGAGCAAAGTAAACCATTTTTCGTATTACCGAAAAGGTTAACAACACTGTAAGTAGTCACTTAAGAAATACATTAATTTACCGAAGGTAATGCACACATCTGACATGAGTGTTTCTCAGGTACTTGACACAATTTAAGAGATATAATGCGAGTAGTGTATTACAGTATTATACCTAACTTCCAAATAATGTCCATCGTCTATATTTATACCCCACGCACATGCGCTCATAACCATATAGTATAAACAAACAACAATAATTTTTACGTAGCAAATATATATATATATATATATATATATATATATATATATATATATATATATATATATATATATATATATATATATATATATATATATATATATATATATATATATATATATATATATATATATATATATATATATATATATATATATATATATATATATATATATATATATATATATATATATATATATATATATATATATATATATATATATATATATATATATGTATATATATGTATATATATGTATATATATATCTCTACACTATATATATATAAAATAGTTTATATATACCATATAACCATTTACTCTGGGTGATAACCATATGTATATATATATACATGTCCCCCAGATTTCCCTAGCCAAAATCACTTAATCATAGCAGTTGTTTCAGACAGCCTCGCAGGCCCCAGTACCTGCCCTGGGCCCCAATCAAATAGGCAGATTCGTATGGCCATGTGGAATATGAGGGGTGCAAATGAGGAGAGCAAGAGGGTGGAAGTGGTGAATGTGTTCAACAGTGCGAGATATGCTGTGATGGCACTGTGTGAAATGAAGACGAAAGGGTGGACGTGAAGGAGAGGGAGAGTGTGAAATGTGTAAGATCAGGAGTGAATGGTCGAGGAAGATGCAAGGAAGGAGTTGCTTTGTTGATGAATGAGGTGTGGCAGAGTGGAATGAGAGACTACATATGTGTCAGCTCAAGGTGTATGTATGTCAAAGTCAAGTTTGAGAAGGTGAAAGTGGCGGTGATTGTGGCGTATTGTATGCACCGTGTGAGGACAGGACTGAGAGAGAGAAAGGCAGGTTTTGGGATGACCTTGATGAAGTAGTGGGAGAAATGCCCAGGACCTATAAAGTGATCGTAATGGGGGATATGAATGGAAGAGTAGGCACTGGTCCTGAGGATGACATAATGGATTGTAATGAAGTACCAGGAGAAAATGACAATGGGAAGTGACTAAAGGATACGTGTCTGGAGAGGAGGTTGTGCATTTGTAACTCGCATTCCAAACACAAAGATGCACATAAATATACATGGTATAGAGGGGACGGGGACCGTGTTGAAAGAAGCCTGATTAATTATGTGCTCGTAGAGAGGTCGATGATGGAAATGGTTGCTGATATGAGGGCTGTGAAAGGACAATGTGGAGGTCTGTCAGATCATATGACTGTGGTATATAAGATAAGCTGGGAGGAGTGAGGTGGATCAGGAGAGAGAGGAGCAGTCAGGAAGAAAAACTGAAAGTTGAGAAGCTGAGGATCAAAGAAATGATAGATGATTACAGGACCATAGTAGAGGATGAGTTAGAATCAGTGAATTGGAATGAAATGGATCTAGACAGCCTGTGGAATGCATAAAGGGATTGCTTTAGGAATGCTAAAGTGGTGTGTGGTGCGGCAACAGTAACGACAAAGAAGAAAGGTTCGGCATGGTGGGATGATGAGGTTAAGAGAGTGGTGGAGGAAAAGAGGATGAAAGGGTTAAAGTGGTTACAGGACAGTGGTTCAGCTGGAATGAGAACTGAATATATTGAGAACAAGAAATACGTAAAGAGACTAGTGGAATGGAAAAAGAAAGAGGCAGATGATGATATAGGAAGAAAAATGAATGCAAACTACTCTGAAAATAGGAAGCTTTTCTGCAAAGAGGTGCGGAAATGTAGAAGTGAAAGCAAAAAGAAAGTGATGGTGTGAAGGATGTAGGTGGTAGATTTTTAACCATGGGGATGAAGTAAGGACCAGTATGGAAAGAATATTTTGAAAGCCTAATCAATGGAAATAGAGAGAGCAGAGCAGCTGTAAACATGATTAGATCTGGAGGTGCACAGAGAAGGAATGCAGTGCCAGGAGATGTGACACTCGCACAGGTGAAGAGTGCTGTGAAGCGGCTGAAAAATGGGAAAGCAGCTAGGGCTGATTAGACGTATGCAGAGATGATTAAGTGCAGTGGAGAGAGTGGAAAGAAGTGCTTGCTGGAGATATGTAAAAAGGCATGGATGAATGAAACTGTGCCAGCATAGTGGAAAAAGACTGTGATTGTACCCCTGTATAAAAACAAAGGTGAGTGATGTGAGTGCATGAAATATCGTGGCATAAGTTTGAGTGTGGTAGGGAAGGATATGGAAGAGTTATTATAGAGAAAGTAAGAAAGGTATCAGAAGTCCAAGTGAGTGATGAACAGGGTGGCTTTAAGAGTGGGAGAGGATGTGTGGATCAAGTATTTGCAGTGAGACAGATAGCAGAGAAGGCTTGTGAGAAGGATCATAATGTGTTTATGGCATTCATGGATCTGGAAAAGGCATACGACAAAGTGGACTGAGAAGGATTGTGCAAAGTTTTGTGCATGTATGATGTACATGGTAAGCTGATAGGTGCTGTCAAAAGTTTTTATGATGGTAGTGAAGCATGTGTAAAGGTTAATGGGCATATAATTGAATGGTTCACAATCGGTGTGGGCGTGCAACAAGGTTGTGTGATGTCTCCATGGTTGTTCAGTATATATATATATGGATGTAAAAACACGAGTAATGGAGAGAGGGATGGCGTTGTTAATGAAAGGTGATGGATGGAATATCTCAAATTTGTTCAGTGCTGATTATGCAGTACTGCTTGCAAAAATCGGACAAAAACTTGGTAGGCTAGTGCAGTTTTGCTGATGTCTGTGAGTGTCGTGCCTTGAGAGTAAATATAGAAAAGAGTAAAGTGATGGTTTTTGGGAGAGAAGATGACTCCCAGTGCGATGTTACAGTGAATGGAGAGAGACTGGAATTGGTGAGAGAGTTCAAATACCATGGGTACGGTGAAAGAAAAGAGAGGAAAATGTGCAAAAGAAGTGGAAAGTAGACTGACACAAGGAAAAAAAAGTAGCTGATGCAATGAAAACGTTGATAAGAAACACAGGCTTCACTATTGCAGCCGCACGAGTTTTACATGAAGGAGTGTTAGTGCCAGCTTTAACATATGGACGTGAGACTATGGTGTGGCATGAAAATAAAAAGTCAAGAGTAAGTGCAGTGGAGATGGGACTGCTGAGGAATTTATGTGGAGTACAGAGGGTGGATAGGATACGAAATAATGTGATTCGTGAAAGATGTGGAGTGAGGAAGTCGGTGGACACTAAATCAAAGAGAGTGTACTGAGATGATATGGTCATGTGAAGAGAATGGATAACAATAGAGTGGTGAAAAAGGTATATCTGAGAGAATTTTAAGGAGGGGGGAGGTGAGGCAGGCCAAGGAGAAGGTGGAGAGATACTGTGGATGAGTGTGGGAGGAAGAGAGGTTTGAAGTCAGTGAGGCTAGGGAATTGACAGGAGATCGAGCTGGATCGATGAATGTTGTGAGAAGTGCATGATCAGGGATTTGGCACCCCTTTTTAATGTGACAGTGTCCGGATTGACTCTGTTGGATACATTTATGTGAAGCTACACAACGTGGTGAATGTTCTTGGTGTATCTGGTAGAGCCAGGATTCCGGGGGCTTGAATGATGAGTGAATGTTTTGGACTGGGCAAATTTGGGTTGTCTGGGCATTGCTACTACTCACCCTACCCTACGGTGTATATATACATACATACATATATATATATATATATATATATATATATATATATATATATATATATATATATATATATATATATATATATATATATATATATATATACAGTATATTTGTAAATAATTATTTGTACACAAGCTTTAATTATAACACTTTAGTATCAGGTCCGGCCACCCATCCAATTGTTTGCTTCATTTATTCTCGCAGGCACTGATTCAACTAGATTCTGACAAATGGTAGGCCGTTGTCTTTTAGATTCCCACACCTCCAGTGCATTCCTTTCACTAGCATGCAAGCTCTCTCCTCTCCCACATTCCATGCTCTACTCATTATATTCCAGATATATTCTGTGGGGTTTAAATCACACCTCTTTATAGGCCAATTTAAGTTGAATTTATTGATGTTGGACAAACCATGCTCTCACCACATTGCTGGTATGATTTGGGTTGTTATCTTGAGCTGGTCTAATTTTCTGTGGGTGTGGAATTGCCATTACCCAAACTGATGGTAACATTACCTCCTCCAAAATGTTTGTGTAGTCTTTCCCTGTCAGTCCTCCATCTATTTTAAAGAGCTCCCCTGGACTATGCACCCACATCCAGCCCCAGAATGAAACACTAACTCTCTCACTTGTTGCTCTCTCTTGGATGCTCCCAGGGTTGAACCGGGTGGGGGTTTTTTGGTATACAGCACTGCCGTTTACCTGATTCAGTAGAGCAGAAACATGTTTCATCAGCAAAAAGTGCCGACTTCCAAAATTCATCTTATATGGCTAAATACTGCAATGCAAACCCGGGTCTGCAATCCCTATGAGCCTGGATTAGCCTTTCCCTTTTGAGTGGGACGTAGCAGTGGATCTGCCATTTGTGTAGACGACGTTGCACTGTGAGAGGGTTGCAGGGAAGGTGCAGTTGTTGCACAAGGTGACCAGCGGAGGTGATGGGATGCTCTACAACTGCCTCAACAGTTCCATACAATTCTATTATCCTGCTCACGAGTGGTGACACATGGTCGACCCCTACAGGGACATGACCGGAGGTGCCCTTCTCACCTCTGAAACCATCTTCGCACTGTTTTGACCGACACTCCGGTTTGTTCTGCGATCTGTCTTGCTGGGATCCCACTCTGCCACACACCAACTATGAACAAATGAAAAAGATAAATACAGTAGAGATGCCCTAATATCAGAATGAATCCTAATTTTTAGAAATATCATTTTTTTTTTAGGTATTTAATTATATAATGCAAACCTTCATATAGTTGACATTATTTTATACTTCCACCTACTGTTTACTGATGCATGTCTTTATAGAGTATAACATTAGTTCCGAATATTAATAACCAGTAATAATGTTATAATGACATTAACTTTATATCTTAAATTCATAAGTAACAATTCCATACAGCACAATACTTACTCCGGAGCAATGTGAGCACTCTTCAGGATTTTGTTGCATGTGGTTCGTCTCTCTTCACCTCTCCAGCCTAGCTTCTCGACAACCCCCTGCTGCTGAGAGGCTGACTAGTACCCCTTACCTTAACCCCATTTATCCATTCTGATACGAGGTGTGTGGTGGCACTGACACGAAATTTTATATCAAATACCACTT
This sequence comes from Coenobita brevimanus, assembly GCF_032717465.1. Lineage (NCBI taxonomy): Eukaryota > Metazoa > Arthropoda > Malacostraca > Decapoda > Coenobitidae > Coenobita > Coenobita brevimanus. Next base: position 10,630,150 of record NC_136984.1, read on the forward strand.
ATATATGTGCTTACATATCAGTCAGCACTCGACCCAGTAATAAACTCAACAACCCACACATTAATCACCCGTGCCCTCATATCCCCTACACCCCCTCGCACCCACCAACCAAGTCTCATCATTGCCTCCTATTCCCCAGTCCTCTTACTCCTCCTCACACTTCACTGCACCATCTGTTGGATCACCCATGAACCACATCCAGATGATTCACCAACACTGCATCAGTGGCTTCGGGTTTAAGATAGCGCAAGGCCACAGGCATTGCTTTTGTCAGGCACTGTACAACACAATTAGAGGATCACAGAGTATGACAGAGTGGATGCTAAACATGAAGTCAGATCTTAGCATTCTCTGCACATGATTAGGATCATTCGAGTCTTCCTTTGCGGGACTGGCGTGCTAACACATCTAGTATTTTATCAGTAAAAAATTATCCAAAGTGGTGAACTCAACAACCCCGGTAGTTAAGGTGCGGTCAGATTCGGACCTCTCTCTGACCGAGCCTTGACCGAAACTTTTAGGAGTGGGGTGAATTGTGTTAAGTTCAGTGCATGAGGATACGAGGATATTAAATCTATGGCCACAGTGAGTTAACATTACGAGTACTTGAATAAAATCGTCCTTGGTAAATTAACATATAATACAAAGTTACTGTATTCCTGGGCAAAGCTTCAGTCCTGGTGGTTTGTAATATTCTGGATGCCATAGATTTATTATGGGCGAAGGGAAAACATCTGACCTTAGCCGGAATTAAACACAAATTAGGTTACTGGCAGCCAAAGAGTAACAAGGCTCATTCATTTAATCCTGAACAGCAAAGAACAGGCGTTACATTGTATGCCAGCTAACGTCAGATGTTTTTTCTAAGCTGAAGAGAAACATAGGAAGCTGAGAAAGATAGAAACAATACTTATTAATACTGTGACTGAGATTTTATTCAGCCAAGAGAAAATTCACTTTAGCTAAAAGATGAAACTGATCATGTTATTGCAAGTAATTTTCCCCTGCTAAAAATTACAAAAATAAGGAAAATAATGAGTGCTGTTCTTTTGCACTATGTCCCAGGAAAGGTGTGCCAAACGTTAGGAGGTTATCCTTAAGATAACTGAGAATGATAACTGTTGTATCGTGCTGGATTCAGTTCTAATCCATTATGTGGGAAATATTTTTCCCCAGAGCAGTTGCGCTCTCTACCTTTTATAATAGTCGTCCCTGGTTAGAAGCAGAGGAAAACTAGAAACTGTTATCACTTGTTCAAGCGGTTTTTATAACCCAGAAATTATATTATTTTTAATAATTCTTTTTATTCATAAATTAAATGCTACTGCATTTAACCCTCGTGGACAATTGTATTGTAAATACATGTAATTATATGGAAATTTCCACGGACCTAATCTGGATCTGCGCATTAGATGACGTGGCAAGGATGAAAAGGTCTTCATGTAAAGCAGATGTGGATTTAAGATATTCAATAGTTAAAGGGAATATTTGGTTTAACTTTAGTTTAATTAACCAGCCGCATGCCAGCTATTTTTAGCCCTCTGGGTCGCCCCAGTGCCGGCCATTTTTCGGCCTTTTTTTTGGCTTAAATTACAGATTTTGATGTGGAAACAATGAATTTCGCCATTAACCATTTCAGGTCTCAAATACGTCCCAAGGTCATGTTTGACAGACGCATTTTTTTGAAAAATGTCAAAGTTTGCAAAAAAAGAAAAATATCATTCATGCACAAGGGAGTAATACACATCTGCCTATAAAACATTAGAGCTCTACTCATCATACAAGTGCTGCAAAAATGAGGGGAAGTTGTGTAGCTAGTGGTGTGTGGGAGCGTGGTTAGTATTGCCGTCTCAGTGGGTAGGTGATTAATTTTCTTGATTAGTAGGCGACATGATTGCATTGTTTGTTTCCATGTTTTCCATAAGAACCGCTTGTCTACAAGTCTAATATATATAACTTCACTACAAGTAACTACAAAGTCTTTTTATGACATTTGGTGGCAGCGAACGTATACGAACCTCGTCTACGAATCAACAGTGAATTCCTACAAATATCAAGATTGAAAACAAGAATACCTCTCACAACCAACAACTCACAAATAGCTCCTGATAGTATTCTCTCCAACCCCCCCCTCCGTCTCCCCGATCATCACGCTGATGTAGAGGTGAATAGGTCACAGGACGCCTTGCAAGTAGTTTAACAAAGTGCTGATCTTGAAATTTCTACGACGAACCAACGAACTACAACCATCTACAATCAGCTACAAGTAACAACTCTACGAGTCGTCTGTATAATCTTCTACACGCACCTACAAGTAGCGGCAGTCTTCATCCTACAACGAGTAAATCACAAGAAAAAAGGACCACGAATACCTCTAGGAAGAAAAACAAAACAAACAAACGGAAAGTGAGACACGACTCACAATTCACAACTACCAGACCTCACCCTCCTCTCTCTGCTACATCCACCCAACCTCCACCGCTGATGCAGGAGTGAAGAGGTCAAGACGACGAAGCAAATACCAAGTCCATATTCACAACTCATCTTAGTCACTCGTCTTCACTCAAGTTACTCATCGCTACTCATTCACTCACCACAGCTACCAGTGTGGGAAGTCGACGTCATCATGTGTGCTTGCTGAAAAGACGCCACGTCAGTCAACTCACCACCTGCACCATCACTAACACCATTGCCACCACGGTAAAAATTAGTGAGTTACATAGTTACTTCATTTATACATTACACAGTGATAGACAATAAGCTTCTGCACAAACATATAAAATGTGCTGTATAGTTACAGCTTAAATATACATACTTACTTCAGTTATCTGCATAACTCAAACACTAAATAATCACCAACAATAAATATTCTACACTGTATATATTCATTCATTTATTATAACATTTATTTACTACCAACGAGTGTTACCATTTATACCTACATAAAATACGTGTTTCATACATACAGCTATACATTATTATATCTACAAAGTGATAAAGAAAATATACCATCACAGTTACTCAGTGAGCGATTAAAAGAACTGTATTAAACATTTATTAATTAAAGCTACCTAGTGGAAACATATAAATTAAGTTACAAGGTAAACTAGAGAAAAAAAAATGGCCAACACAAATGACGTTAGCAAGAGTGAACATCTTCAACACAATCGTGAAGACAATGATTTCCACACAGTGCTGACACACATATTACCCACGATAGGTACAAGTGAACAACAAGTCAATGTATATAGTTAATACTGTATATAGTGTATACAGGGTGTAACGCGACGTATGACAAAAACTTACACCAATGATCTATCATGTAATTTTGAGTATATTTTGTTCTATAAACATATGCTCTCTGCGACCCCAGTTCAGTACCCAGCATTCGGCTGTTTTGTGTAAAAGCTTCGTCTCTTGCATGTGCCATTGGGTGAGAGCTTGGCAGGGCGACGGGAGACGAGTAGCTTATACTGCACTATACATGAAAATCCCATATCCTATCAGTACACACGAGTTTAAAGAAGAAACTTGACGTAGTCTATTGATTCTTTAACATCAAGTCATGCATTCATGCAATTCTTTTGCACAAATCGACTGTAATTAAGGATTAAATTCAAATTTGATGACTTGCAAGGGAGTAGGGAGGGAGGGAGGACAGGATGGTGTGTTGTTGCCAGTTATGTAATCTTTGGTTTGTAGGATGTTGCTACCAGCATTATCATAACACCCACAGCTCATTTAGTGAAAGAACATTACTTTACTGAGTGACTAGCGTCACTTTAAATCATCAGTAATATTATTATTTATTAAAAATTTTCTGCTGCAAGTAAACGTGGCACCATTATTTTCATATGATGTTGACGTGAGAACAGTGATACAGGATTGCCAATGTAACGACTATGCAGCTAGACCTATTTTTTTCTTCTACTTGCAGCACTAACATCTGGCAACATGATATCTAGCTACATTCTGGATACTTTTGCCATTTTTAGGTGATATTCTAAAGATTTTATCGTATTTTCTAGCGATGTTTTGCAGTGTTTATTATCTAGCTACATTCTAGCAAGTTTTCAGAACTAAACTAGCGAGATTGATAATGACTTGGCAACCCTGCGCCCACTGTCATTTGAACGGGAACATTTGCAGGGGAGGCACACACTTCAAATACTGTTCTCTGCGTTCTGTTGTTCACCGGGTTCAGCTTCACATGTTCATGAAACAGCATGCTACGTACGTACAGCAATGAAGAATATGCAAATATCGTGTATTTTGTTTTTCGGATTCTGCGATGGTAATGCCAGTCTGCAGAGACGAACACAGGTGGAGATACCCAAGGGCGCCACGTTTACTTGCAGCAGAAAAATTGTGATAAATAATATTCTTCGTGACTTAAAGTGAGGCTAATCTCCCTTTAGAATAACGTTTTTTCACTGAATGAGCTGTGGGTGTTATGATAATGCTGGTAGCAACATCCTACAAACCAAAGATTACATAACTGGCACAACACACCAGCCTGTCCTCCTTCCCTCCCTACTCCCTTGCAAGTCATCAAATTCGAATTTAATCCTTAATTACAGTCGATTTGTGCAAAAGAATTACATGAATGCATGACATGATGTTAAAGAATAAATAGACTACGTAAAGCTTCTTTAAACTCGTGTGTACTGATAGGATATGGGATTTTCATGTATAGTGCAGTATAAGCTACTCGTCTCCCGTCGCCCTGCCAAGCTCTCACCCAATGGCACATGCAAGAGACGAAGCTTTTACACAAAACAGCCGAATGCTGGGTACTGAACTGGGGTCGCAGAGAGCATATGTTTATAGAACAAAATATACTCAAAATTACATGATAGATCATTGGTGTAAGTTTTTGTCATACGTCGCGTTACACCCTGTATATATATTTCTTTAATATAAAATAACAAAATATGGGACTATATAATATCATTTTCAATAATATCTGTGCAATATAAACTAAACCTTAAAAAAGGGTCCCAAGGGATTTAACTAGCAATTATGCAACCATGAACAACACAGAAAAAGCGTAGACAAACGAAGACAAACAAACTATAGAAAAAACAAAAAGAAGAAAGAAAGAAAAAATAATAGAGTAAGATCACATATGTCAGGACTGCAATTATTACAATTATGTAACTACAAACGATATGTAACAATTATGTAACGACAAACGATTGCATTATGTTACACTTTGCCAATTATGTAACAGTTGCATTAACAAGATGGAACTTTTATGTAACTTTACAATTATGTAACTACAAACATTATGTACCATTTATGTAACAGTTGCATTAACAAGATGTAACTTTTATGTAACTTTAACTACAATTTTGTAACTACAAACGATATGTAACAATTATGTAACGACAAATGATTGCATTATGTTACACTTTACCATTTATGTAACAGTTGCATTAACAAGATGTAACTTTTATGTAACTTTAACTACAATTATAAGGCCAACACAATTATGCATTACCACAATATTATGTAACAATTCATAAAATATTACAATTATGTATTACCACAATATTACTACAATATTATGTAACGTCATACCATTATACAATAATTCTGTATTACCAGAATCATCTTACAAGTTAGGTGAAATATTAAACATTACTAAAGGGATAACTCAATATGTAATGTGTAACCTAGCAGTATTGCCACTGCACAATTATATGCGTACATCTGTTGTACATGCACGTCTTACAAAGTGTTATACAACAACCATTGCATTTATTCAAATATGTATACAACTTGTTTAAAATGTAATATTACTGAATAATTACTATTTACTATGAATATTATATGTATACAATATTATAATCAATATTATGTACTAATAGATTAGCATGTGTCAATGATAATTGCTGTCGGAGGACCTTCAGCTGCGTGGACCGGGCAATGTTATGAGTCCATATTATATTTACAAATCATACTAGATAGATAGATAAATAGACAGACAGACAGCTCTATGCGAGCCTGGGAATGGGAAATGATCTTGCAAGTTACTCTGAGGAAAAGCTGACGACAGATTACGAAGTAGCAATGTCAGGAGATGATGCAGTTAGTTTGTCAGCGAGATAGCAGGGGAACAAAGCCTCGTGACCATACAAACACATACACACATACTCACACAGGCTTCTAGAACTTTCCAACCACAATGAACACACGTGACACGACTCCTGTTTCACCAGAATTTAGGAAACAGAGCTCAGAAGGAGACAGGCCATAGAACAGGCAGGTAGTAGGGAGAAGGGCTTAGCAACTTGGGAGAGAGAGAGAGAGAGAGAGAGAGAGAGAGAGAGAGAGAGAGAGAGAGAGAGAGAGAGACAAGGAGGTAACTAGCTGGGCTCTACTTATACTCACTCGTGTGTGAGAGATTCTGTTAATATTTCCAAAACTAATAAAAATAGTCCCATACTATTCTTTACCTCTCCTGTCATTGCATGACAAAAGGGAACCAAGATTATCTACTTACAAAAACTCAAGTATAACAACTGCTCGTCTACAAGTCTAATATATATAACTTCACTACAATAACTACAAAGTCTTTTTATGACAAGATAAATGACTTGCTGGATGAAAATATTGAACCTGTACACAAATTGCAGGACCTGGACAGTGTAGGAATACACTCTGAGGAACCAACCCCTGAAGATAAAATAACTTTGGATTTGTATAATCAGTCATTGGAGTTAAAGGATGGACAGTATTGGGTAGGATAACCATGGAACCTAAACCATTCGGATTTATCAACAAATTACCAAGCAGCTAAGGCTCAGTTAATTTCCCTTCAAAGGAAGTTGAGAGATAGATCGGAACATCTGACCATATATGATAATATTATACAGGATCAATTGAAGAATAAATTTATAGAAGAGGTAGAATTCTCTGTTAACCACAAAGAACATTACTTACCACATCATGCTGTAAGCAAGGATTCAGTAACTACTCCCATAAGGATAGTATTCAATAACAGTAGTAAAGCATCCAAGGGATCAGCTAGTTTAAACAATTGCCTATACTCTGGACGTACACTAACAGAGAAGTAAGGGAATGTGTAACTAAGATTTAGAGAGAAACCTTATGCTTATACAGCAGACATTAGTAAGTTTTTTTTTTCAGAATAGGACTGAGAGAGGAGGACAGGAAATTCACAAAATTCCTCTGGCCTCATGATCCTCAAAATGAAGACATTGTTTCCGATCGCTGCTCTTTGGCTCTTGTGCTAGTCCTTTCCTACTTTGCAACACTTTACGGCATCATTTTGACAATGCCAAATGCCCAGAAATAGGACAGGCTTTTTTCTTGGTTAATTTCCAAGGTGTTGCTGATACAGAGTCGGAAACATTGAAGGCTTATGAAGTAGCCAATTCCGAATGTGGAAAGGCAAATTTTGCCGTTACAGAGCTGGAATACAAATTCACCGCTTTTGAGGAATAAATACAGGAGGACTATCCAAATTCTGACGTGCCCAAAGTTCAAAATATGTTAGGTATTAACTGGGATACAACAGCTGATGTAATAAGTTTGAAACCAATTAAGGTCTCTGATGTCACTCTCATCAAGAGGTCGTAGTTAAATCAGGTATCCGTGTTATTTGACCCATTAGGGTTGGTCAGTCCTATAGTTATTAGGGGCAAATGTTTAGTACAGGAGGCTTGGCGAGAAAGGTTAGACTGGGACACTGAATTGGGTTAGACATATGTGGAACAATGGGAACAGATTAGAAAGGAGTTTGAGACCACATCAAGCATATGTATTCCCAGGGAAATAAACAGTAATGAGAAGTTGTACCCACACATATTTTGTGATGCTTCTCAAAGGGCCTATGGAGCAGTAGCTTATTGTGTAACAGGAGAGGATTGTAAGATTATTATGTCCAAAGCCAGAGTTGCGCCAATTAAAGGAAGAACCCTACCTTAAATGGAATTGGATTCCATAGAAGTAGGAACTAAATTGGCCTGGTATATAACAACTGCTCTTAATACTCAGTTTGAGGATATTTACATTTGGACTGACAGTGAGATATGTCTTTACTGGATAGGAAAGGAAGACAGTAAAGTTCCTCTTGTCCGTAATAGAGTGAAGACTATTAAAGAACTGTCTTCCAAATTTAACTTCATGCATGTATCCTCCGAACAACTTCCAGCTGATCTGCTCACGAGAGGTTCGATCATAAGGAGACTGATCAAAGATAACTTGTGGTTTAAAGGTCCTAAATAGTTACTCATTAAGGATTGACCTGAGCAAAAACAGTACAGAATTGCTGAGGTTAGTGTAGGGAACTTGGATCCTGTAATATCTGAGCCAGAAGTAAATGACGTCACCCAATTCTCATCAATAAGACAACTTATAAACACTACTAATTTGGTTGTAATTTTTAAAATAAGAAAGTGGAGTTTCAGAAATTAGATCCCCTAGAATATTGGTTGAAAAAAATACAAAAGAACTATTATGGGTAAATATATAATCTTTTAGCCAAGGCACTGTGAATAGGAATAAGTTGATAAAGGATTTAGGCTTGTTCTTAGACGGAAAAGGTCTGATTAGATGTCGGGGCTGATTAGTAAAGGCTGATTTGCCTCTCCAAACCAAACACCCCATTTTATTACCCAAGAGCAGATACTTTGTTCATTTAATTATAAAGGAAGCCCATGATTCCACTCTCCATGGAGGTGTGCCGCAGACCTTGGCTCCAATTCGGGAAAGGTATTGGATTCCTAAGGGTAGACAGGTCATGAAAAATATCTCAAAGACTGCATCATTTGTAGGAGGTATGAACAACGACCATATTACTATCCAGGACCACCAAGTGATAGGGTAAATGTAAGTCGGCCCTTCCAAGTAACAGGAGTGGACTACACAGGGGCTATAACTGTTACAGGTGAGGGATCTGCCCATAAAGTTTACATTTGTCTATTTACTTGTACCTATACGAGGGCAGTCCATCTAGAAATAGCGGAAGATCTGAGCTCAGAGACATTCCTCAATGTCTTTCAAAGATTTGCCACTAGAAGGTCTCGTCCTGGCTAGTTAATAAGCGACAATGGAACTAATTTCGTTGGAGCAGCATCTTTACTGTTGAACATAATGAATGATCCAAAAGTTAAATTGGCGCTGGGAATCTGAAATTGTACCTGGCAGTTCACAGCTCCAAGAGCTCCATGGCAAAATGGATTTGCCGAACGAATGATTGGTATTGTCAAGAACTGCTTGAGGAAAACATTACAAGGAACTAAGATCAAGAGAGAAGAATTAAGAACAGTAATAACTGAAATTGAAACTAGGATTAATAATGGACCCCCGACTTATCTAGATGACACTAGTGTCTTGCTAGAGGCTTTAACAACAGCTCATATGTTATATGGCAGGAAGCTCCGTTCAGTGCCTTGTGTGGATATCCAGGAAGAAGTAGATGATCCTACCATAGAAAATAATGATTTAGGACAACATCTGCAGGAGGGATATCAATGTCTTAAAAGGGTGTTGGATACTTGGAATAGACATTGGAGCGAGGAATATCTTTTGACCCTTCAAGAAAGATTTTATGGGGCTCAGGCTGCCAGCAACAAATCTGTCATAAAAATAGGGGATGTAATCTTTGTGAAAACTGAACAACCAAGATCCCCGTGGCCATTAGCTAAAGTGATCTCCACGCACCCAGATTCAGAGGGGGTGCTGAGACTCGTAAAAATAAAATGTAGGGGACATACCAGTATAAAACTATTGATAAACTGATACCCCTTGAGTTAGAGGTTACTCCTGATACTGGGGATGGTGAAGATCAAACGGATCAGGATGCGCGACCTAGAAGGGCTGCAGCATAGGGTTCTCGAGATCTATGGAGGGAACTCCTGGCTAAGGGTCACATTATATGATGCAGCGTATCATTTTCCGCCCGGCCCCAAAACTGTGAGAAATATTTTCCCCCAGAGCAGTTGTGCTCTCTACATTTTATACTAGTAATCCCTGGTTAGAAGCAGAGGAAAACTAGAGACCGTTGTCCCATGTTCAAGCGGTTTTTATAACCCAGATTTTACGTTCTCTTTAATAATTCTTATTATTGATAAATTAAATGCTACTGTGTTCACCCCTTGTGGACAACTATATTGCAAATACAAGTAATTATATGGAAATTTCCATGGAACTAAACTGCATCTGCGCGTTAGATGACGTGACGAGGATGAAAAGGTCTTCCTGTACAGTAGATGCAGATTTAACCCCTTAACCGCGGGGCGTCACTTTCGTGATGCATGGGTGCAAGGCATCATACCGTGGGGCGTCGCTTTTGTGAGTCTGTGTTATTTTGAATTCACCCGGGCTTCCAAGTGGTGGCTTGTATCATCTATCAGTACTGCCAATGTCCAACACTAGTAAGCACTCCTAATCTCATCTGTACTCCCATCCATTGTTGACAATTTAGCCATTTCTCCCCGTTCTTGACTCCCCTCCCTACCCCCCCTCCATTACCCTATCGTCTCGCCTGCCCGGCCGTGCTACGCTAAGTAAATCTTCCCTGGAATTTTTCACTGATTTCATCCATTGAAATAAGCCCTATGCCCTATTCTTATACCAAATAATATATACAAGAAAAAATAAGGTAAGTGAGAGTGCCATACAACTGGAATTAGCTAATTATCACCTGGCAACACCTCACGTGCACTCATTCGCTAATTTTCGCTGTTTATTTCCCCTTCAAATATGCCGTATAATCTATTTTCGTAATATATATATATATATATAAGGAGGGAAGGGAGAAGCCAAAGTGATATTTACATTCACCTGGAACTACCTAATTTATAATGTATTGTCTAGATTTCCTGCCAATCATTTCACTGCTATATATTAGCTTCTGTCAAGAGGCTAACATTGGCAGTAATGCATTTCCCTAGGTAGGCCACCATCCCGGCCCACCCTTATCAGTTCACTCTCATCTTCCAATGTGGAGGTACGTCCGTTTGCTCTTGCTGACTTCAGGAACTTTTCACCCCCATGCAGAGGGCCCTGTGACCTTTACCCCCTACTAAACCTTGTGTGGAAAGAGGTACAGGGCTGACACTTGATAAAAGAGTGACTACGATCTTTCTATTGAGTAAAACAGCGCAAGTGGAATTGTAAATAATGTGTAAATAATGTGCAAACAGCAAGTGAAAGTAATGAATGTAAATATACGTGAACAGTGAAAAATAGTTTTATAGATTACTTCAAGTGACAGTGCATAACACAGTGTAAATAAAATAGAAATGTAAATAACGTCAATAAAATAGAGAACGTAAATAGAAATGTAAATGAGTAGTATTATAAGAATACGAGTATATACCGTAGGAGTAATGAAAGTGAAAGTTTCACTCTAGCATGTCTGAATCCTATGAGTTATGAGAGTGAAGGTGAAAGTGACATTCACTCTCAATGCTAGTATACAGGACGAGAAAGTGAATGCTACATATTTTACTGAAAGAAATTGAATGCCTACAGTGACAATAAACTAATACTACTGAAGGAAACTTATGGATAAAGACTGTAGATATATATAAGTGTTATATAGTAACAGAAATATAAAGTGTGAGGGGTTTTATGAATAATAAATGACAGAATACCAACAGTGAACTAGCGCAAGTGGGAAGGTCATACGCGCTCGTAATTTTCATTGCTTTCACAGTGGTGTTTATTTGGAGTATGGATCCCAAACTACTTGATAATCATAGATTAGTGTTTATAGTGTTAATATCTGGCTGTGGTAATCATATTACGGGTTGTCAGGAAGTGTTAAGTGGAGATTTCGTTACCCAACTTCAGAGGTCTCCACAAGTCCTACGGTAATCGACGAAGGCTCAACAAACATCCCAGGAGAAAGCTGAAGGTATGTGCCATACTCATATATAGTTTTAATATTCTAGGACTAATAACTGATTTTTGGCAAATATTTTTTGAGAGTCTGTCGGAGCCCGAATAACCCCGCTGGAGACGCAAAACATTGGGAAACATGCCCGCGGTGTAAGGGTTAAGATATTCACATAGTTAAAGGGAATATTTGGTTTAACTTTAGTTTAATTAAAACTAAGATTAATTTGTTAGATTCGCCCTGTATATATCATGACGTAATCTAACTGTATTCAGTACTGTAATTTATTAATAGTTGGCACCCCTACAATTCTATGAGGAACTAGGGCCTGCCATATTCTTTACTCTGTTCCTAGACAAGGTTCAAGCAGCACGTTGTACAGTCAGGGAAAGTTCCGCATTACCCACTGTTCGGAGCATTGGTGGTCATCGAATAGTCATGAAGCAGCAGCCAGACCCCATCTGTCTGTTAACTGTGAGTGGGATGGAGGGTGGCTGGGGTGGGAGAGTTTGGAGAGTTGATCATGTCACATTATCAATATATGTTTACTGGTAAAGGTATGCTTCTCTGCCTTCGTTTTGTAATGATCAATTGGAATGATAGTTACAGAGACTGATATTACAATTAGGAATTCTTGTCATTCTGTCTAGACTCTAGAGGAAAACGAAAAACCTATTAATCGTTCATATAGATTTTTTTTTTATTATTACTATTACACACTACCGAAGACTCTATGTTCGAGATGAATAATTACCAGAATAACAGTGGAAATGTTTGCAGGCGGATGTTTACAGTGCGATGACAGGATAAATAAATTAACAAATAAGAATTAATATATAGATATATAGACAGATAGATAGACAGACAGACAGATAATATAGTGGTTTTGTTTTCGAGTCAACACAAAATATAAATATATGTTATATAGTTACGAATATCTCCTGGGGAAACGTCTCATGTTATAGAGGGACTAAAAGCATTCAAACCTCTGTTCGGACCTAGCAGACTTCTATAACTTTCCTGACAACACTATACAGACATTCAAGAATTTTTTCTTAAAGAATGTTAGCATCATATAGCCATCTACCCTCACTAAAGTAACTCAAACACACCGTCCAAGTCATACACTGCAGACCTACACTTGATTCCCAATTTATCACTAAACCCTCCTCTGCCCCCAGTCCCCCGCCTCCCCCTTCTTCACACTCACAGTTACCAAACACTTGACATTTGGCTGCCGCTTCACATTCGTCTGTATCACATCAGTGCTTCGGGAGGTGGGTTATGTGAAACTTTTCCTGACTGTACATACACACCTTAAGGACGCTTGGTTGCCCAAGCAACTACAGAAAAGCAGCCTCATCGTCATCGGTTGTCCGACACTCCCTCTCCTCTAGCTAAGTAACCTTTAAGAACTGGCCAATTCAAGGGGGGATTAGCTAGGAGATAGAAGAGAATTAGTTAGGTGAGTTAAGATGTAAGTTACGGTTCACCTAACTCTGTGAGACTTGTTTGAATATACTTAAGGACAATTCTAGGGACGAGTAAGGACCTACGAGTTGTTTACTAGGAAATACTAGAAATTTCTCACATTTTGGTGCCTGAGAGAGGAGCCCCGATTTGTTTACCAGAACCTCCAAATATTTTTCACATCTTGATGCCCCGAGTGAGGATACCGACTTGTATACATTAAATATTTTTCACACGTTATGAAAATACAGGCTGATGGCTTAATGGGCATATTATGAGGTTGACCATTTTTCACTCGCCTATTTTTCCATCTCTTGAGAGGTATATCACTTTCACTCATCTATCTTTGTGCCTCTTCAGTTAGGAACGACTTTTCCTCGTCTGTTCCATTGCGTATACCTCCCATTTAGGGCATTTTTTATTTTTTAAGTTCTTCATGCATCATAACAAACAGTTTAATCTATGAGCAGGGAGACATACCAAGCCCCTCTCAGCATAGGAGATATGAGGGGATGTGAACAGAAGGCAGCGTTTAATCCTCACTGTACACTGCTGTGAAAACAAAGTATGAACAAGCAACGCACCTGTAGGGCTGTAGGACGTGAGGATGCTGTTGATCCAGTGACTGTGGCAGCTCCTGCTGTGTAAAGGCAAAGTTAAGATCAATGACCTCTTGATATGGGAGAGTTTGGAGAGTTGATCATGTCACATTATAACTGAAATGTCTGACGATTGTAAGGTCTGGTGATTTTATGGTCTCCTGGATTTAGCTCCTACACAATGGCTAAGGTCCTGGCTAAACTACTTTTCACATGCATGGATGAATTCAGTAAACAACGGCCACACACAATAATTTTCACCTCAAAATGTGAAATGCATCACAATGGCCATGTACAGTCACGCGTACTAATTTCTGCTCAGGGGTTACCCCTTCCTTCCCCCCTCTACCCTGGACAGAGGGAAGGGGGGAATCGCGAACAAGTCTACCCCGCCTTCTGCCCCCAACTCCCCCACCCTCCACCTCCAGCTGCCAGTTACTGATTAGACGCAAATTTTCTCATGTCCTGTAAACATGACTAAACACTCGTCGCACACGCTTTCAACGGCCAAGATGTGGACTATATTTTTAGAATAAATTATTACCGTATTGAACTGCATTCTCAAATTGAAAATATTCACTATCATTGTAATCCAGTGTCGTCCGCTGCACAATTCTGGGTTCCAGTGCTTGCCTTTTCACTTTCCCCAGCTCTCTCTCTCTCTCTCTCTCTCTCTCTCTCTCTCTCTCTCTCTCTCTCTCTCTCTCTCTCTCTCTCTCTCTCTCTCTCTATCTCTCTCTCTCTGAATTTACTTTTCCCACTCACTCTTTCTTTTTAAATTTATATAACTTTCTCTTTGCTTCTCTCCCCCTCTCCCCCTTCTCTCTCGTTCTTTGTCTTAAGTCTTCCCCGCCTCTCACCCCTCCCCTCCCCCCACCTTAGGCCTGATCAGCAGTCAGTTATACCGTCACCGCTCCTTCGTATATCGTGTGCAGGCAACATTTATCACACACACTTAGGTCAGATGTATGGAAAGCTAATTTTTTTTTTTTATACATAATTGTATTTCTCATTATGTGCCAAGTTCAAATAAAGAACACCAGACCAATATTCGTAATTTTTATTAGAGTGACCGTTCCACTTCACATAGCTGGGTAGCTGGGCACAGACACACACACACACACACACACACACACACACACACACACACACACACACACACACGACTTAAATTTTGCACTGACAGTGTGGCGACTACAAATATAGTCATTCTAACAACTGGATCTGCTGGCTCCAAACCATCCATGTCCCAGTCAAACTCCTCATTCAATAACCGGTTATTGAATGAGGAGTTTGACTGTACTTACGTACGTTTTACAGGTGTTTACCTGGCATTTGCACCATGCTGACCAGGTCCAAAGTTAGTTTAGTTAGCACCTAATAGTAATTTCATTATTTAACCGTTATTGCTATGTAATATTTGTCCCACACGTAATTCAACTTATTATTTTCGAGTGGAAGTCTTTCAAGTGACGCATTTTGTTGTTGATCAGCCCAAATCTGTTTTGGCCAAGCAGACTCACCAACCGCAGGCAAGTAAGAGCCCCTGCAGGGTTGTCACGTGCAGTGGGAAGTTGTTCCCTTGAGGATGACAGTGCCTCGACACAGTGAGGCGTGGGAAAGAGGGTAGAGGTTTGGTTCCTGGATGGATGACGCATGTGCATGTCTCCATCCAGTTTACAGGGGGCACTATAGCAAGCTTCACTTCACCCCGTAAACTGCTTAAATGGTTAAGACCCAGCATTGTAAATGATTTCCTGGGTTACAGGAAACCATTAGGCTTGTCACTCAGTGTACAGCTACCTGAAATGGAATGAAGGGTGACTAGAAGGAAAGGGAGAATTAAGAAGATATGAGGGTAGACAGAAAGACAGAAAAAGAAAGAGGAAGGGAGTATGCAGCACTATATTAGGTGTGTGGATTATGGTGGCCACCACTTACCAATATTGACACATGTAGAAACTGTATACCATTTTATTATACGTAAATGTCATGCATTCTTTAATTAGAGCAAATATTTTTAATGGTTAGTCTTCTTGAAAAAGACATAACAGTCATACTATTGTCACAAACCTCATTAAATATGTTTGCTTCACTCATTTCTCACGTATCATTCTCTTCTAATAAACTTGTTCAGCACTCAAATGAAGTAGTGGTGCCAGCAGTCACGCACATGCTCCCTCTTTCGTAGACTCATGGACACTGACGAATGTTAGTGGCACTTGGAAGAGTTAGAGGGAGTGTTTGACACATTTTCCATGCCGATCTAGAACTAAGCAACATAAAAATCTGGCACAGAACGTCATACCTTACATATACGGTACCCGAAACATTGCACATTCCTGCTACTGCTGTATGTGTATGGCATCCGAAGAATGATTAACATTTGATTTAATGAATGGTTGTAAAACCTATGTAATTTTTATGCGAGGAAGAAGGAACCAAAGGCCAGAAACGCACAAGATTGTTCCCTTCAAGAAAAGATAAGAACCAAACAACAGAGAGCCATATGCAAGAATCGATCATTTCAAGACATCTGGACACATTGCGTTTAAAAGACAGGAGGTCATAGGCAGTAGGAAATACAGAGAATGACAGTTCCAGTGTTGACCTGATGCATACGTGAAGGATTGGAAGTAACAGTTAACTCTTGCATTAGAGGGCTGGAGAGAAAAGGGATGAAACTTTGCTGCCAGATGGGTACTATGCACCCATCGTGGTGGTGGAGGGATGCAAGCAGACAATTCAGAGGAGCAGTGACCACTGAAGTAGTGATAGAAGAAAGATAAAGATGCGGCATCGCAGTGATGAGACAGAGGTTGAAGGGAGCCAGCATGAGGAGGAAAATTAATAAGAAGAAAAAGATTCTGACCCATCTTGTTAAGATGAGCAGTACGTGGGGAACCTTCCCACACATGGGAGTTGTACTCTTCACAGGAGCGAATAAAACCCGTGTATAAAGGCAACGACTGTCCGGAGGTAAAGAAGGCACAGAGTCGCCTGAGTGCACCGAATCCCTTGGAGGCATGTTTTACAAGAGAGCTAATACTATCTTTCGAAAACACCTTGAGAGAATGAAATTCCAAGAATGTTCAAAGATGATGCAGGATTCAGCTGGATATTGTTGAAATTTTGAGGGTACTCCTGCAAACGATTTTGTCACGTTGATAGATGTAAGAAATGATTTTTTTTATTCATTAAAAAATACAAGATTACTATTACCCCAATCAACGATATAAGCCAAGTCAGACATTAACAGTGTCCCTTGTTTGTTGATATACCTGCTGAGATGGATGCTGTGGGAAGCGAATGTAAAGGTGAAGGGTGGGGTCATCAGCTTATGAGTAGATAGGGTTGGATGTAGAGTATAGAAATCACTAATGAATAAAAGACAGTTGATGGTAGGGCAGAGTCCTAAGGAACACTAGGAATTATAGCTTTAGGAGAAGAACGGTGGCCATCTACAACAGCAGCAATAGAACGACCAGAATGGAATGGAAGCTAGAGATGATGGCAATGATAGAAGGATAGAAACCGTGAGAGGGCAGTTTGGAAATAAGACTTATGCCAGAATTGATCGAAAGCCATTTAGATTTCAAGTGCACTGGCTTTTGGCAGTCCTGGAGGGAGGATGACCAGAGGTCTGAAAGGTAGGTGAGAAGATCTCCAGTGGAGCGTCCCAGGCAGAACCCGTACTGACGATCAGAAAGTAAGTTGTAATAGGAAGTATGTTTTATATACTTTTGTTAAGAATAATCACAAAAACTTTTGAAACACAGGATGTTGAACCAATTGGGCGATAGTTAGAGGGATGGGAATGGTCACCCATTTGGGGGGACAGACTGAATGAAAGCAAACTTCCAGCAAGAAGGAAAGATACAAGTTGATAAACAAAGACGAAAAAGTTTACCCAGGTAAAGTATAAGAACAGCAGCACAGTTCTTCAGCACAACAGAAGGGACCCCATCAGTCCCATATGCCTTGTTAGTAAAGAGACAGATGATGGCAGAAAAAACATCAGTTGAAAATTTTAGTGTCAACAATGAGGAAGTCAGAGGGGGGATGTGATGGAAGAACAGCACCGGAATCATCCAGTGTGGGATTGGAGCAGAAAGTCTGAATGAAGAGTTCAGCATTATCAGTCGAAGAAATAGCTACAGAGACATTAGAGTGGAAAAGAGGAGGGAAGGATGATGAGGTAAAGTAATTAGACAGGTTTTTGTTTTTTGGCAAGGTGCCAGAAGAAGCGGGAAGAATTTGAGCTGGAGAGATCAGATCACTTAGTACGAATGAAATTATTTTTAGCAGACCGAAGAACAGACTTAGCATGACTGCAGGCAGAAACATAAGAGAGATGACATTCAGTGGTGGGTTGGCTCCAATACCTTTTGTAGGCATTCTCCCTGTTGTGGGCAGCATCAGAACAAGCGTGATGAAACTTTTTTTTTTTTTTTTTTTTGCATTAGTCATAGCATATGGGAAAGGAAGGTATGCTTCCATGTCCGAAAGAATAACCTCCATAATTCACAAGTCACACTTAGATGGCTCTCGGCCATGGAAGCATTAATCATTCCACGAAAAATCAAGGAAGCACTGTCTGAGGGTCTCCCAGTCAGTACCTCCTAAGTGCCAAAACCGTCACTTCTTGGGAGGATCCCCTGGCCTTACTGGAGCATTAGGACAGATTAAGGTGGTAAGGTTGTGATAAGGTGAGCAAAACAGAGAGGAAAGATTAACAGTGCAAGCAGATGGATTTGGTTTTAAGAATGAGGTCAAGTATGTTGGAACTCTCTACAGGGCTATAACAGTTTCCTCCCTTCATCTGATTTGCCATCTTAAATACCACATTCTTCCTTCTAATACCATTTAGGTTATCCAGCAAAAGTCTCTAAAGTCTCTAAGACTCAGATTTGCTCTATATACTTTTACCTCCTTTCTGGCCCTACGCTTGATTGCCAAGTCGTCAATGGTATAAGGTCTGGTGGCTGTAAGATCTAGTGGTTTTAATGCCTGGTGGTTATAAGATTCGGTGATTGGAAGTCTGGTGGTTGCAATGCCTGGTGGTTGTGAGAATGAGTGGTTGTAAGATCTGGAGGTTGTATGACCTGGTAGTTGTTTTGTCAAACTTTTAAGATTTGGTGGTTGTATGTTTAGGTGATTGTAGGTGATTCTGATGTATGGTGATTGAAAGGTGTGGTGGTTGTAAGATTTGGTGGTTGTAAAGATTGTAGGTTGTACGGCTTGATGGCTGTAAGGTTCATCGGTTGTATGGTTTGGTGGTTGTATGATATGGTGGTTGTATGGTTTGGTGGCAGTATGGTTTTCTGGTTGTATGGTCTGGCGGTAAAGGTTTTGGTGGTACTATAGTTCTGCGACTGCATGGTTTTGTGGTTGTATGGTTCAGTGGTTGTTTGGTTTGATGGTTTATGGTATGGTGGTTGTAAAATATACGAATTGTTACACTTAAACATTTCTTTGTTTTTCCCTTGCCTTTAGTTATAAAGCTGCACAATTCTTACACACTGTCTTCAGTTTTCTCACTGTGTTCAAAGTGTGCTTAAAAAGCTCTAACTTACCACCAAACTCGTCCTTCTTCGACTATAAATATAACATTATAGATAAACAAACGTGCTTCTTTGCCTTTACACTTTGCTTAACTCACCATTAACATGACCATCTTTGCTCTCGTCCCTCTCGATGTCTACTGAGTCTGCTTGTCCTTTGCATTGGACGGTAATGTCCTCAGCGGAAGACTCCACACTTGCATCATACTCCTGTAAATACAGCATATGTTGATGGTACTTAAAAGATAATGAATGGATATGGTATACTGAAGTCGCTTTCTTTTCACTTCACGAAACTGGGCCACTCATACAATCTAGATACCATTTCATAAGTTCATGTAATTCGCAACTCTTTATGACACAGGAATGAATCAGTTTGGTGTTGGCCAACTCGTTCGCCAGTCTAACTACATTTGGCTATAACCTAATTTGAGGAGGTTTAGTGATGTTCATTATTTTAGAACCAATGCACCATAATATGAACATGATAGGTAGGTATAGAAATGCACGAATCAAGGAAAGTGGCAGGGAATTGAACTGGTTAGATTAGTTAGGTATATCTATCTAAGTGAATATCGAAGGCTGTGTGTTGAAACTAGTGCCATTATCTTACGCTCATGATGAGTCTGTTATTTTATTACACCTAACGCCAGATGATTATAATCAGCTGAAAAGGAGTTATGAAGTGAGTGTCTTTGTGCAATCACTGCCAATCAACATGTTTTCAAACTGACGTTGGTGGTTTCGTAACACCTCTCCATTGGCTAATAATCTGCATAGTACACCTCGATAACCTCTTGTATAATACGAATGAAAACTATATCTTTTATGAAGCATACAATGAATAACATATAAGAGAATGTTAATGATGAGTATGTTAAGTAAATAGCAAAGGAAGAGGTGCTATGAATGCTTTTATTCCACCTTGTATATATTCTTTGTCTAGCATGCTTAAGCAAATATCATGAATAACGAAAAATATCAAACTGTCTGATTTTGTTCAATCACCTGCGGACTCATTACCGTATACTCATGGCAGACAAACAATACAATCCACGAGGCAACAGACGACATTACAACATAAACTTACACGGAAGACTACCCACCTCATAATACAATGCAACCCACGTAAAACACAACACTCCTCTCCCTCATTCACACAACACCATAACAAGGGTCCAAGAACTACAGAAAGGGACGAACAACCAAATTAGCACACATAAAAATGAAAAACCGGAAGGCCTTTGTAACAACACTTAGTCACTTTACAAACACCTCTTGACTGTACAAAATATTTAACATTATCAAAATAACTACAAACAAGCACCTCCACAACCTACCCCGCTATCACGTCCAACTCCCAACACATCACCTGCAACTACGAACTAGCAAACACTCTTGTGAACCACTACATAGCGTAAGTCACTTACCACGAACACTCAATGAGTCTGAAAAAAAAAAAAAAAATCCTAAGACACACAATCCTTTTCCTTGGACCACATTGCAACTCTCTTCGCTCCAGGACAGACAAGAAACATTATCAAGAAACCAAAGAGCTCCACAAGCACAGGATCGGATGGCATCAGCAGCCTGCACCTGAAACAATTACGAACTTCTGGTATCCAGACCCATACAAACATCAGCACCTATTCATCGGCACACTTTAACCTGACAATGAATATACAATGGTATTATATATTATATGGTGGTGGGTTAGTGCCCCACCCCATAAAAAGAACCAACTAAAAAAGCGAATAAAGCGCCTCGGACCCGGACGGACCATACGTTGACGACTAAGGAATGGACAAAGGACATTCTTAGGGTGGGAACATGGAATGTGAGAGGAGTGAATGATGAAGTGAAAGAGAGAGAGAGATTGTTCAGGTGCTTGAGAATGCAAAAGTGGATATATGTGGATTGAGTGAAACTAAATGGAAAGGTGAAAGGGTGAGAGAATGGGAATATGGTGTAGGTATATGTGCGGGAGTCAGTGAGAATGAGAGGGCAAGAGAACGAGTATGTCTGATGATAAGCAAGAAGTGGAAGGAGAATATAAGAGAGTATGGAACAGTGGGTGCAAGGATTGTATGGGTGAGGATGAAAGTAGGTATACAAGCATGGGCGATTGTATGTGTGTATGCTCCAACAGAGGATCGAGTGGCAAGAGTGAAAGATGAGTTTTGGGCGAGAGTAGAAGCATGTATGGACAAGTTTGAGAGGAGCGAGAGAGTGCTGTTGATTGGAGACATGAATGGCAAAGTTGGGAATGTACGAGTGGGTGGAGTGGTTGGTCAGTGGGGTGTGCCTTCTGAAGTAGATGGGAATGGTAGTGCTTTGGTGGACATATGTGCTTGTAAGGGGTTGGCAATAGCCAACACCTACTTTCGTCATAAGATGATCCACCGGTATACATGGAGAGTAATGAGGAGGATGGATGGTGAACATGTGAACGAAAGGCAATGATAGACTACGTGTGTGTGGATGAGCGAATGAGAGGACAAGTGTTGGATGCAAGGGTGTGGAGAGGGTGGGGGAATGGAGTCTCGGACCATCACTTAGTGATGGCCAAGGTAAAGATGCAAAGAAAGTGGTTGAGGAGGCAAAGGGGAAGACAGGAGGAAGCAGCTCTTGTGAGAAGAGTGGAGAAATTGCAAGATAGTGAGAAAATGACAGAGTATAAGAGCATAGTGGAAGAAAGACTGGAAAGGTATGAGCTAGAGCAGATGGAAGGGGTGGAAGACGTATGTAAGATATTCACGGAAGAGATAGGCGCAGTGTGTGAGGAGGTTTGTGGAGTGAGGAGGAGATGCAAGGGTGTGCAAGGGACAGCATGGTGGAATAATGAGGTGAAACGAGCTGTGGAACAAAAGAAGAAGGCATATGGTGAATGGTTGGTGAGTAGAGGTAGGGGAGAAGATGAGAGAGAGAAGAGAGAGGTATATGTGAGCAGGAGAAGGGAGGTTAAGGGACTGGTGAAGGAGAGTAAGAAGAAAGTGGATGAAGAATTTGGGAGGAATCTGAGTGTGAAATGGAGGGAGAGTAAGAAATTGTTTTGGATGGAGGTAAAGAAAGTAAGGCAATGTGAAAGGGGAAGTAATAGGGGAGTGAAAGATAGGAATAATAGATTGTTGGTGGAGAAGAGAGAGAAACTGAGGAGATGGAAGGAGCACTTTGAGGATTTGTTGAATGTAGAGAGTGAGAGCAGTGCGAGTATAAGTGGTTGGGGAATGGCTGGGAGAAGAAGAGATGAGAGGAGGGAGGGAGAGATCAGTAGGGCGGAAGTAGTGGAAGCTATGAAGAAGATTAAGCTGGGAAAGGCCCCAGGAATTGATGGAGTGTGTGGTGAAATGCTTAGGTATGGGGGTGAGATTGTTGTGGAGTGGATATGGAAGTTGTGTAGATTGGCTTGGGAAGAGGGAAGGGTTCCAGAGGACTGGAAATCAGGTATAATTGTTCCTCTGTACAAAGGAAAAGGGGAGAGAGAAGTATGTGGTAGCCGTAGGGGTATTTGCCTTCTTAGTGTGACTGGTAAAATATATAGTAGAATACTCATCGATAGGGTTAGGCATATGATAGAGGAGCTAGTTGGAGAAGAACAAGGGGGATTTAGGAAGGGAAAAGGGTGTGTAGATCAGATATTTGTTCTAAGATTTTAGTGGAGAAGTATCTAGAGAAGGGAAGGAAAGTGTATGCTGCCTTCATGGACTTGGAGAAAGCTTATGACAGAATAGATAGGCAAGGTATGTGGAAGGTATTAAGAATATATGGAGTGGAGGGGAAATTGTTGAGCGCTGTGAAGAGTATGTACGAGGGAGCTAGGGCTACGGTGCGAGTGGATGGTGAGCTGAGTGAGTTCTTTGATCTCAATGTGGGACTGAAACAGGGGTGTGTGATGTCTCCATGGCTGTTTAATATATATATGGATGGGGTTGTAAAGGAGGTGCAAGGTAGGGCAGTGGATGTGGGGCTGGCCCTAATGAATGAGGGTGAGATTTGGAAGCTTCCTGTGTTGCTGTTTGCTGATGATACAGTATTGTTGAGTGAAGATTAATGGGAGTTGCAAGGTTTGGTGAATGAATTTGGGACAGTGTGTAGGAGGAGGAAGCTGAAAGTTAATGTAAACAGAAGTAAAGTTATGGTGTTTGAGAGGAATGAAGTCACAGAGTGTGCAGTGAGGTTGGATGGTGAGGATATGGAGAATGTGAGTGCATTCAAGTACTTGGGCAATGTGATGAGTAAGGATGGAACTTTGGGGGATGAAGTACGTGAAAGGGTACAGCAGGGAAGGAAGGTTGTTTTACACTGAAAGCAGTGATGAGAAATAGGGAGGTGAGTATGGAAGTTAAGAAGTCACTGCATGATGGTATTGTGATCCCTACCCTGACGTATGGAAGCGAGGCGTGGACCTTGCAAGAGGGGAACAAGTCAAGAGTGAGAGCAGTGGAAATGAGTTACTTGAGAGGAGCATGTGGAGTGACGTGGAGGGACAGGTTGACGAATGAAGAAGTGAAGGAACGTTGTGGGGTAGATGTGAATGTGGTTGAGAAGATTAGGAGAAATACACTGAGGTGGTTTGGACATGTGGAGAGAATGGAGAATGAAAGACTGACTAAGAGGGTGTATGTAGGTGAGGTGGAGGGAGGGAGAGGGAGGGCTAGACCGAGGATGAGATGAAGGGATGGAGTTGAGAGGTATATGAGGGAGGGGGGGGTGAGTTGGGGGGAGGGTAGTCAAATGGTGGGTGACAGAGTGACTTGGATGCGTTTTGTCTGCGGCCACCCTTTGCGGGATTAGGGCGTCGGGGTATAGATAGATAGATAGATAGATTATATGAAGACGAAATCAGTATACAGTGGTATAGCAATAAATATTATTAAATCCCTGATATTGTAATGACTTCATTAAGCAGTTAAGAATTAACAGTGTACAATGAAACTACACTGAATTCAACCTGTAGTTACTTGATGAAGAAAATAAACATCAGCAATACTTCAATGTAGAATGGTACTATACCGGTAATATTATTTTATGATTACTTTATTGGGCAAGTAACCATTAACGTCAAGCTTTAAATATAACAACCAGTATTAAACTTCAGTGTGATGGCTGTGCTTGTTTTGTGCAAACAATTTTCTCATTCCCATAAGCAGTATTAGAGACATACTAGAAGGGCATGTTCAAATTGCATCGCCCCACTGAGGGGGGTCACCTTGACGTGGTGGCGGAGCTTGAAACGTGGCTGGCAGTACCACCTACTTTGGAGGCATACCTACCTTTGTAGGGTCGGCATTTGTCAGTCTTGTGGACCAAGCACCCCCTACATCACTGGTGGAGGAGGCCTGCTGATGATGTTAGTCCCTGCCCACTTGCCATCTAGGGCTAGACTGTTGCCTCCCCACGTGTTTGCTGTGCGTGGTGTCCCGTAATGCTGGGAGATGGGAGTCCTGGGGGTTGAGTGATGCCTTGCAGCTAGCAATACACCTGTTTGGTCCCTTATTCTGGCTAGATGGGCAGCCTGGTTGGGCCTGACAAGGTCAATCGGCTGGTCATGCGTTGACTAGGGTCAAGTGGGCACTGGGGGGCCTGGTGGCTCCTATCGTCCTGGGGTCACCCTAGCCCAGGTCCCTCTGTAGTTATCTGTGTATAGTCC
The DNA here is from genome assembly GCF_032717465.1 of Coenobita brevimanus. Lineage (NCBI taxonomy): Eukaryota > Metazoa > Arthropoda > Malacostraca > Decapoda > Coenobitidae > Coenobita > Coenobita brevimanus. The sequence continues at coordinate 10,655,308 of NC_136984.1, forward strand.
CCTGCTACACCTGAGGTCATCTGTG
>NC_136984.1:10655432-10701712 GCF_032717465.1 Coenobita brevimanus
ATAGTAAGACGTAAAATAAAAAATATTCAAAAACCAACTTTATTGATGACAACCTGATATAGCCCTTTGCCCGCTAAGGGGTTAATCTTTAGGACAGGCTTCCCTTCTAAAGCCTGATGGTCAGTGGGGATTGCTACAGGTGAATGTGCGGGGCTTTATGTCGTTGCTATGCCAAAGAGTTATTTTTCAAAGGAACATTGTTGTTGCTCTCCTAAACTTGGCAAGCATTGGCAGCCACTTGTTCGATTGGTGGAAGTACTTTGGATAAACACTAGATGATTGTATCTTTTCTTCTTCTTAGTTGCTAATACTAAATACAAGAAAAGATGGTAAAAAATGGAAACCCCTCTGCTTTATATGAGCATCCAGCTTGATGTATATAAACCTCTTAAACCCCAGCGAAGTGAGTGCACACCTCTTAGTCCGTCCAGCCTCCTAACCCCCCCCATTCCTCACTTTATCTGGATGTTTTCGTCTCTATTATTTTTTCTTCATTTAATTTTAGGGGTAAGATGTGCTTTTTAGTATACAACTCTGATGGATTCCAAAAAAAAACATTGAGATACGAAAAAATTAGAAATAACCAACAGCACTGAGCGGTTTGTTTGTTTTTTTCAATTAGTGTTGTCAACTTTTGATTTTGTTTCTAGATTTGGAGACTTTTGATGCAAGCAACTCTCCTTTTTTTCTTTCAAATTAGCTATATTTTGTGACTTTTTGTTGTAGGTGGCGACATTTTTAGATATTTTCTTGTAATCAAAGATCTAAATGTTATTGTTTCTTTAACTAAAAAATATTAGTTGAATCTTAAAATCCTTGCTCACTAACTTCAATTCTAAAATCCAGAGATTACCACTTTTGGCGCTGTTTCTCAATAACTTACATAAAAACATTTCTAGTTTACCTATATGAAACAGTCATTTATCAGTAATTTTTTTTCTGTGTAGTATTTTTTGAAGTTTCAGTATACCAGTGAAACATTACAAATCTCTTTTTTCTTGTACTTTTCAAGATTGTGTTGTGTGTGTTGTTCTGATGAGTATATTTGCTGTTCTTCTGAGATTTGTGTTAGGATAGAAATACCGCAGACGGCAAAATCTCATCACAGCTGATACCTTCCAATATCAGAATCTACAGAAGGAATGAATCGCCCTTGGCATTCTCTATGCCGGAATAAGGAAAGGAATATTCGTTTCCTTAGAGAAAATGAGCTTTCAACTGGAACTTCAAAATGCCATAACATTGTCAACATCTACGATTGGAGAAACTAAACTAGTCGAAGGAAACTACAAGAAAAAACACTGAAATCGTGAGTCAGAAGAGTGAGGATAAAGCCTTGAGCCAATGGAAACTAATGTTATATCTTCTCCCCCTTTTCCATTTGTGTGTAGATGTATTTTTTTTGTTACCTTATAAAGTATAATTTGTTTTTTTATGGGTTGTAAGAGTGTTATAATAAATAAGGGATATACTGAAGAACTTGCAGACAAACCGCTTGAGAAAGAAAGTCGGCCTAATAGATCTAAAAAGATTTGCTATATAGACAGGCCAACAAAGATGTGGTGTTTTCCAAAATAAAAGAACCAAAAAACCTCTTCATTTCATTTAGAACACCTTCCTCGACCGATACACTTGAAAGGAGGAATAAAAAAAAATACATGATGTTCAACTTTATTAATAAACAACTTTATCCTTACAGAGGCATTGTTAAATGGTATTTTCTTACTACAATGAGATCACATTATAACAATCTCCTCTTCGATACAAAATTAAATTACATTAATTTTTTTCCTTTACAATGAGAGGGTCTCTTGAAAAAATTCAGTACACACTTCTTCTAGAGGTTTCCTCTTTCATGTAACTATAACTTCTTCTAGAGGTTCTTTCTTCCTAGCAACTCCGATAGAATCCCAAAGTCGTCTCTTCTTTCACTTCCATTTCAATGTAATGAAAAAAAATTATTAGAGGACTCCTTTTTGCCAGATTCGACTCACTAATCACCTTTACCTAAAAATAAAACATTTTTTGTATCTCTACCTAGTGGGTATATAGTCGAAGCCTTGACGGCCCGACCAGACATCTGAGAGGACTGACTGTATTTAGTTTCTAGATTTTTTACTCTTAGGTGGCATTTCAAAGCTGACTTCCTCTTATATTTTCTTTTTCACTGATCACAGATAAAGGGTCTCTGGATTTGCTGTGCTTGAGCGGATAATATTTAAAATAGCCGTCTGGAGTTCGAAAACTGTGATTGCATTGAAAACATATCAATGGTTTTTCTTACTAGTAATGAATATTTCAGTGATTTATCAAATATACTTTCCTGACAAAATGTTTTATCACCAAATTTACAGGCAAACCGTGTTTTTTGTTTTTTTCATCAGTGTGTGTTTTTTTAGATGTACTTGCTTAGCCCCTCTTTACTATTTGAAGAAAATTTATCCACATCAGATCCACATCTATGGAGCCTCTGTCGTCAACCATCTTTTTGTACCATACCTTAGCCCCTCTTTATTTTTGAAGAATTTATCCCCTTCAGTCACATCTATGGAGCCTCTCATCGTCTTCTCTTTTTTTGTGCCACCTTACTCCCGGCCCTCTTTATTTTTGAAGAATTTATCACTTCGGTCCCATCTATAGAACCTCTCATCATTATGTCTTTTTTTGTGCCGCCTTAGCCCCTCTTTATTTGCAGAAGGAATTTATCACATGATTCACATCTATGGAACCTCTCATCATCATGTCTCTTTTTGTACACTTAGCCCCTCTTTATTTTTGAAGAATTTATCACGTAGACACATCTATGGAACCTCTCCTTGGTCTCATCTTTTTTTAGCTTTGCCTCAGCCTCTCTTTATTTTTGAAGAATTTATCACATCAGGTCACATCTATTGAGCCTCTCATCACAATGTGTGATTGTATCAATTGATAGATTCGAAGGTAGACGTTATTCTTGCCAGATATCTAATAAGGATTTGGTGATGAAAGAAAAAGATCACATTGATAAAGAATATGAAGATCTTCTTAATTTTCTTTTATCACTTTCATAGGTTTTACACCAAGCCCTATATAGTGCAGTGTACTTCCGTAGCTTACTTTACATTTGTGGCTGTTCTTCCTCTTTCAGATGATTGCCAGAATACGACAGAACATCCGACAGATAGAGGAACACATTGGAGACGGACACGAAGCGCTATCACCAAACAAATATTGAAGCAGATCCGATAGCTTATTCTCTATCTTTTGATATAATACATATTGCTTGAAACTTTGCCTCATGGCTACCTTCACATTCCTTTATATAAATACTGTTATTTTTATCCCAGGAGGGGAGAGACTCCTCTTCAAATTCTTGCAAAGGATTATATGATACCATTTACAGATTATCCCTTCTAGTTTCCATTTTAATCAGATCTAATGGAAAAAAAAAATAGTTACCAGAAAAATTCCAAATGATTATTAACCCTGGAGTTATAACTCTTTAGTGGGCAATAACTGCGCCAGCCAGATAGATCAACCAAGGTTGCCTTTTCACTATGAGTATTATATACGTCCAGCTCTGATCATACTGTTTCATCATAAATGCATGGGATAATTAGTAGTAGTAGTAGATGAAGTGTTGGATTGTTGTTTTTTTACAAAAATATTTCAACTAGCTTACCTCTTTCATTTGAACCTTAACTCCTCGGACTAGAGTGGTGGGCGGTGCACTTGGCTAGAAAGAGTTTTTGACCAATATTATTTACTTGTACAGTCTCTATCCAGAAAGGCTCCACCGATGGGATAAAAAGTAGTTCTTGATATTTTAACTGCTGGTGCTGATGGAAGTTTGAAGAATGTTTCTGTGCTGGGGAAGATGTAAAATATATAAATATTCAAAAAACCAGCTTTATTGATAATAACCTGATATATACTTGCCCGCACAAAAGGTTAATAATTTGGTTTGTGTGAATATTTTTTACAGTATTTATAGATAAATGGTTTTTACATTTATAGGTGTTATATGATATTTTAGGCCCGATTTATAAGAGAAATTCTTCTGACTGGTATTTACAGGCAAATGGTTTCTCCCCCACGCAGATACGTTTATAGGCTTCTATATGTCCTTTCTGCCTGAATGTTTTACCACAGTATCCCTGAATAAACAGTTTTCCCCTCGTATGGAACTTATAACATTAAAATAAATTTACATCTAAATGAGTATTCTTATGAATCTCCAGCAAGGGGTTTTTCAATAAGGCTCTTACCGATTCATAATCATTCTCAAATTTTTTTGTACTGAGATCCAGGGGTTCCTCTTGGATATTACCCCCACTGATCTCTTTAAATAGCTTCTTCATCTATTAATTTCAGAAATAAAGAAAAGATAGTTATTAAAAATAATTATTAAAATTTCTTCAGAATGGTTTTTTTACTATAAATTTTAAATTTCCAGTAATATTATTTTTTTCTTTCTTTGTTTTCGATAAATCGTTTTACTAAAACTTCCAAGAGTTTTAGTACTTTTTAATAATATTGGTTACATTTACATGACCTCTTCTACTATACCAGGCTCTAAAACTGTTAAAAAATTTAAGATTCTTTTTCATATTTGAACAGGAGTTTCACTCCTGCAGATATCTTTGTAAGCTATTAGATTCATTTTTGCTGTAAAACCTTCTCATAGTATTTTGAGGCTAACAGCTCTTCATAATATCGATACGTTCGTGGTTTTTCATATTTGGTTTCTATGTGAACGTTTTTTTACAGTGTTTACGAACGAATGGTTTTTCCTCCGTATGAATAAACGCTTATGATCTTCTGTCTATCTTTTCCGCCTGAATGTTTTTTTTACTACAAGTGTCCACTGAGTAATATTTTTTCCCCATATGGATGAGCTTATGTTCTTCCATATATTCTTTTCTACCTGAATGCTTTCTGAGAGTATCCACAGTTAAACAACTTCTCTCATATATAGATAATTTGTAAGGTCCTTACCAGTTTGATTTATCTGAGAAGATCTTTTGATGATATTCACGAACCAAAACGGTTTTTCCCCCGTATCGTTCACGTTTATGGATTTTCATATATCCTTTCACACTGAATGTTTTACTACAAATATCTGATAAATGGTTTTTCCCCTGTATGGAGTGTATATAATGAATTTTAGGTTAGATTTATCGGAGAAAGTCTTCTGACAGTATTTCCAGATAAATGGTTTTTCCCGACTATGGTGGCATTATGTTTATTACGTTTATGAGGTATTTCTATATCTTATTTCACTGAATGTTTTACTACGGTATCCACTTGGTAAGCAGTTTTTCCCCTACCATGGACGAGCTTATGATCTTCCGCGTCTCTTTTCTGTTTGAATGTTTTACTACAGTATTCATAGGTAACTAGTTTTTCTCACTGCAGCGGTGCGTGTGTGTCTTGTTAGGGATAGATTTATTCCGGAAGATCTTCTCACCTAGGTCCACAGAATTGGCAAAAACATTCGAGCATTCCGGTAAGTTTTCACTCTTTTCCATTTTTAACTTATAACATTTAAAAATATATTTTTATCGAAGTAAGGTATTCTTCAACAAAGAATTTTCATCATAAGTATAATTTTTTTTTGTACTGAGAGTCGAAAGGTTCCTCTTGAATAATATTACTCCCATTAGCCTATTCCAGAAGACCTTCCATGTAATATTAATTTTCAAAAAATAATAAAAAGATAGTTATTATAAATAGTTACTAAAATAGCAGTATAAAGATGTTGATAAATAAGTGATTTTTTAAATATTATTTATTTAAATATAAGGGACGAAGAAGAAGAAGGAAAAATGAACACTCCTGGAATTTGTTCAGCCACTTGTCCGATCGGTAGAGCTTTTGGACTGAGACTGCAGGCAACATTCTCATACTATTGATATATTTTTTTCCTCATATAAATGAATATGTATATGATTCCTTAGGGTTAATAACACTCCTCTTACACTGTTTACAGCCAAAAAGATTTTTCCCAGCAAATGTTTCCCCTCCCCATATTTTAATTTTCCATATTTACCCTTTGAATATGTATGTATTATCTGAGAAAATCTTCTGATAGTATTCACAGACAAACCCCTCATATGAATGCATTTATAGACTTTCATTATGTGGCCTGCCACTATGAATTCTTTATTCACAGGTGAATAGTTTTTCTCACAACATGAGTGTATTCTCAAATTTCCAGGAGATTTTCTTTTTACCTGAATGCTTTCCTGGAAGTATCCACAGTTAGCTGCCTTCTCTACCAATACGTTCGTGAGTCCTTAGGTTTGATTTATCTGAGAAAGTCTTTTGACAAAATTCGAACGAGCAGTTTTCCCCTCATGTAAGAATGCGTTTATGTAGTTTCTATTTATTGTTTCTGTCTGAATGTTTTTACTACAGTATCTCTACTGTATGAGTACATGTGTGTCCTTATTAGGTTCAATTTTTAATGAGAAACTCTTCGTACAGTATTCACAAACAAACAAGCCCAGCACCCCATGTAGGTAATTCATGAGATTCCATGTGTCCTTTCTGCTAGAATGTTTGCTACAGTTTCAGAGCAGGTAAACGGTTATTCTCCTGTATTAATACTTTTATGTTTTTTCATTGTTTCTTTCATTGTTGAATTTTTTACTACAGTATTCACAGGTAAAACAGTTTTTCTCCTGTATGAATGCGTTTATGTTTTTCCATTGTTTCTTTCATTATTGAATCTTTTACTACAACTTCACAGATAAGCAGTTTTTCTCCTGAATGAGTACGTAGGTGAGTTTTTAGGTTGCATTTTTTCGAAAAAGTCTTCTCACAATATTTACAAGAAAATGGTTTTTCCCCTGTATGAATGCGTTTATGTAGTTAGGTTCAATTTTAATGAGAAATCCTTCTTACAAGTAATTCACAGATAACCAGCTTTTCCCCTGTATGAGTCCGTATGTAGAATTCTTAGGATTAGTTATATGAGAAAGTCTTCTCACAGTATTCTATATTAAACCATTTGTCTTCAATTATATATCATCTCATGGCTTTTTTTTTAAATAGCTTTTCTTTTGAAGCATATCACTTTCATCAGCATTTATCTGACATGTCTTGAGAATGAATTGCTTCATAATAAGGTTCACCAAATTAATTAAAACCTCTGGACATTCTGGTAATTGTTCACCTATCTTTTCTCAAATTTTCAACTTATAAAGCTTAAATATGTTTTTACCCAAACCGTATTCTTATAAGTTTCTCCATATTTCTTATAATTCTCAGTTTTCTTGTGTAGTAAGATCTAGGGGTTCATCTTTGGATGTGCTCCCACCTGCCCGTTCCAGAGAATCTTCCATATCTAATAATTTTAGAAACAAATAAAAAATAGTTATTACAAAAATATTATTAACCCTTTATGAGGCAGTAACTGCCAACCAGATAAGGTCAGCAAGACCTTTTAGCCTCAGTATTCTCATACGACCACCGCCAGTCTCACGACTACACCTTTGTCGCAAATATATGGAGTAGTGGTAGTACTAATAAGTAGTAGTAGTTAGTGTTGGATTGTTTTTGTTGTTGTTGTTGTTTTACAATAATATTTCAGCCAAAACACCTCTTTGGTTTGAACCTTAACTCCTCGGACTAGAGTGGTGGAGCCGGTGCGATTGAAAAGGGTTTTTGAGCAATATTGGCCGCCGCATTACGATCTCTATCCAGAAAGGCTCCGTCGATTGGACAAAAAGTAGAACATGTTGATATTGACACTTTAACTGCTGGTGCTGATAGAATAGAATTGGAAGTTTGGAGAATGTTTCTGTGCACAAGAGGGGACTTCGCCGTTGTAGGTAATATCACTCTTGGCATTATGATACTGAGCCCGAAGGTACACCTCCTTCTTTATTGATAGCAATCGTCTCAACCATATAGCTAAAGGGTTGAAAGGCATTGCAAGATTCCCAGAAAAAGGAGTCTACTGTCTAATTTAATATAGTAAGATGTAGAAATAAAAAATATTCAAAAACCAACTTTATTGATAATAGCCTGATATAGCATACTTGCCCGCTAAAGGGTTAAGGAATTCTGGTTTGAATAAAAGAAGTGTTTGCGTTGAATTTTATTATAAAAAAAAAAGAAACACCAGTAGACTATTACAAGTAAAAAAGAGATCACGACCAAATGATCATATGTAACTAAGATGAAAAATATTTTCAACATGGTTGAAGGTTGATTACCAACTACAAGGTTAAGAAGCTCTCATAACCTAAACCGGAAAATATTTTTTTATTGGCCTGGAGTTAGAAAACCATTTTCTTACAACTATGAAAAATTCTAATAGGAGATTCCTATCATATTTAAAGAATTCCATCCACGCCCACCAATTTGATTCAATCATCATAACAAGTAATATGACTTGGAAAAGATTCACCGTGCATTGATGAGTACATCAGCAAACAACTACTCGATTTTTACTTATTGGGGATGTAAATGGTGTAGCAATTAAACTAAGAGAATAACTTGCCAACAATCTACTAAGGCGGCCATTTCCATCACTAAAGGGATGCAACGAAACCAAAGTTTAACTAGAAGCCATGCGGCACACCTAAAGATACCCTCTACACCTTTTTTTCTTCAATGTTTTTTCTTCATGTTCATAATAAAAACTATGAAACTGGTCCAGATAAGTCCAAATCTCTGTCTCCCCTTCTTCTTAACTTCCCCTTTCATTTATGAATTCCACCATTATATTAAGAGTAAAGATTTTAAAAATATGATTATTAGTCGAGATAATATTCTTCACTTAAAATACATATATTATTGCATGTGTAATTATATGGAACAAGAATATAATATTTGTTCTACAATAGATTATTTAAAAAATAAATTTGATGTAACCGATACTTCATTTTAATTAAATTTAAATAGAAAAAGTAAATATTCAAAAATATTAAATGAAAAAGTAAATATTCGGCTACTCTATCCAGTCATTAGAATTTTATTAATATTAACAATATATTTTCTAATTTCTAAAAACCCAAAATTTGATGGATTTCATTTTTTCTTTCTCATTCTTTTTAATTAGTTTTAACCATGCTTTGTATAAATTCTTAAGTTTCCAGCTCTTGAGGGGTCTTACTTAGAATTTCTTATTCCCAGTGGAAAGGAAACACTTCAAAACTATAATTTAACTCTTGTGTGGTTTTATAATCTTGGATACAATTCGTTCATTAATAATTATATTATGAATGAATTTTTCTACCATTTTTTCTAAACTTTTTTTACTTTTCACTTTATCTACTAATTTCTCATTGATTTTCCATAATTTCTGGGGTACATGATATCTTCAAATATATCATCAAAATTTGGACATTTTTTTTTCCTTCTGGTAAATCATACTCTAGTAAATTATAGCAAGGAAAGATATTCTCCATTATCCTCTTAGTGGCTATATAAAAATGTTGTCAATAGACTTATATATTTTCTTATCTTAAGGATATTTCTGAGATTTTGTACATTACTGAAAAGGAATTTTACTTTATTTTTTTTTATTATTCTTCAAAGAAAAAAAAAGCTTAAAACAAATATCTCTAACTATTTTTTTTTATTACTAATGGCGACCCCCTCTCCTCCCCCTCTCTCCTCTCTCTGCCCCCTCCACATAGTCAATTATAAAAAAATAGTTCATCATTTTTCTCTTTTAAAGTTTTAAGATTTTTTGCTCTGAATATATATTAAAGGTTATTTTTTGTCTTTTCAATGACTTGAAACTTCTTTCTATAGCTTTTCTAGGAAATGGGTTAGAGGACACAGGAATGGCAGCATATACTAATAACACAATTACTTCATAATTTCAATTTAATGCAAATGAAGTATCGATTACATCAAACTTATTTTTTAAAAATAATCTATTGTAGAATAAATATTATATTAACTTGTTCTATATAATTACACGTACAATAATATCTGTATTTTAAGTGAAGAATAATATCTCGACTAATAATCATATTTTTAAAATCTTTATCATTTCTTTCAGAAGAAACTATTTGTACATAAAGATCAGATAATGAAGAAGAGCACATTGAGAGATTTTCATTATAATCTTTTTATATTGAGTTTACCTGCCGCATATACACTATCAACAGAATTTTTAACTCTTTCAGTTTTGATAAACTTCTAATGAATTCTTCCATCTTTTATGGTCAATATATGGTTCAATATCAATTTCTTCATTACTGAGAATCTTTGTTCTGCTCCAACCTCAAATACTCTGCTCAACGCCATCTGGCTTTTAGAATGTTATTCCTTCAGCTGAGATTGGGAAAAATACACAATCTATTCATTATTTTCTCCTTCTTTTGAATTCATATTCCAGCTCACAGACTCTTTCTCTTTTTATTTGGAATTGGAAAATTACTCTTTCCTCACCTGCTTTTGGATTTTCACTTATCATTGATTCAAAAAGGTGCATCCATATCACCATCTCTCTTTAAAGAAATTATCGCAGATTGTGGCTTAGTCTCTCACTGTATTTTCTTTGCTATATTCCAAAGTATTTTCATATATAGCAAAAAGGAGATATCCTTGACTTTTATTTGAAAATTTATATTTATCTTTCAAAATATTTGAAACATTTCTCACAAGAGGTATCAGGTCCAATAAGGATCCAAGTTTGTTATTATTATCTAAATCTGTGAAAGATTGTATCGGTTTTCAAATAAATTATATAAAATTTAAGCTTTTATGGGAGGGGAATGAAGACTATAATTCAGCAACAGCCAACATTGCCCAGAACTTTGTAAATTGACAAAATATACTGGAGTGAAATATATATTTTTTTATTTCATAGAATAGTCTATCTATTTTTAACCCTTTAACGGGTAAGTGGCTATATAAGAATATTGTTAATAAAATTGGCTTTTGATTTATATCAGACCTCTATATAAAGAATACACACACACACTATAAAGCCAACCAGAGGAGACGGAACATGTGTGCTAGATAACCAATAAGTCCTGTTCTCCCCACTTATTATTATTATTATTATTTTTTTTAATAACCTATACCCCATAACTGATTGGGTTAATTTATGGCTCAGGTTGTAATAAGAAGTTCAGGTTGCTACCAGGGAGGGGGTATCTGTCGTTGCTCTGCTAAAAAATGAATCTTCACAACGACATTATTGCCCCATTTCAAACTTCCTATATTCCAACTAATACCAGAAATGAAATGAATAGTTGAAGTTTATTAAAAACAAAATTCTACTATACCACTTAGACAAAGATAGTCATACTACTATATAATGGTATACATAAACCCCGAGACAAAGAGCAATTTTAACCCTTCAGTGGGCCAAGTGGCTATATCAGGTTATTATCAATAAAGATTTGGTTTTTGAATATTTTTAATTTTAAATCTTATTATAGACAATAGACTTTTTTTGGGAGTCATAAATGCCTTTCAACCCTTTAACGAGCAAGTGGCTATATCGGATTGTTTATCAATAAAGTTGGTTTTTTGAATATTTTATTCAACTCCAAGTTATTAAGAAAACACGTCTTGTGTAGGTCTTGTGCGCAGTAAGTTTATTAGAATATGTAGTCCAGTGGTATCGAATAGCAGAAGAAGGATAGGAGATACTTTCCGAACCGATTTACTCCCACGTCCACATCCATCGCCAAGTTGATGGTTTTGTTTCTAACTTCCTCGCTTACGCATGCCCTTGGGTGAAGAGTTGTACAAACACATTCATCTTGGTAGTGAAGTCTGGCCATTCGACCAAATGACTAACAACACCATCATCTCCTTTCAGTTCTCTTTGGAGTAGATCTTCTATCATCGCACTGCACAGCTGAGAAAGCCTTGACGGCCATCCGAGAGATAGCTAGACATCTCTTTTCGAAAGAGAGGGGTGACATTCTCCGAGAGTCTAACAATATTTTGCCCAGGGAACATTTAATATTCTTATAGTATCGTTTGGTCTTGAGCCTCATGGCCTAGCCTAGCTAACAATTATCTTGCTTATTGAGAAGGGAAGGAGATGTGGTGTTGTGATCTGTCTCGTTTATCTACTACTAATTTTTTCCCTAGTAGGTTTAAAAAGGCATTTATGATCCAAAAAAATCACCCGCTAAAGGGTTGAAAGGCATTCCCAGAAAAGTCTACTGTCTAATTGTCTATAGTAAGATGTAAAATATAAAATATTCAAAAACCAACTTTATTGATAATAACCTGAAATATAGCTACTTGCCCACTAAAAAGGGTTAATAACAAAAATAGGTATCAGATGACTCACTTTCTTGGATTAAATTAAAATAATCTGAATCAAAAATTTCCATTATAATTGATTTGAATTATAGAAATGAAAAATAAAAATATCTATTAGAAAAAATAAATTTAGATTTGATGTCTTCGAAAAGTACAATGAGAATCACTCCCACAACCTACTATATTTCTTAGTAAGCCTTTAGTGGGCAACCAACCGCCAACCAGATAGATAGATCAGCTTAAAGTACTGAAATTTTTCTTTATCTCAGGGTTATATACGACTATCTAAAGTTGTGCGGCTACACTTTTATCTAAATTACATGGTGCGGTATTTGTGTTTTTTTCTTCACAATAAAAATATTCAGCCAAGAAGACTTTAATTCATAGGATTAGAGTTATTGTCTTCTTCCAGTGCTGTCTCACCTCTTCATTCCACCATGCTATTCCTTGCACCCCCTATATGCCCCTTTTTCTTCACCCCACACACCCTCTCCCCACATGCTGCGCCTATTTTATCTGTGAATGTTTGTAAACAAAACTATATACGAAAAAATAATAGAAGTGGTATTATGATAAGGAACAGATGAGACTTTTTTTTTTAAACTTACACTTCAGCACAGCATTAGAGAAAGTGGGAAAAATAATTATTTTTTTTTACCCTTTATTGGTATTAAATTGAAATAAAAAATTCTAAGTTATATAAAACATCAACCCTTGCTGATCTATCTGGTTGGTGATTGGTTGTCCACTAAAAGGTTAATGAATATCTTTTTTTCTATAGACTTATTCTTATTCTCTTCACTGGTTCTTTTTTTTTCTTAGATGTATATTGAACAAGAGAATCCTTTTCAATGACTACCATTGTTTTTTTTTTTTCAGTTAATGGTGAAGATTCCTTTTAAAACACTGGAGATTTCCACGGGAAAACTTCTTCAGCATCTTATGAGGTCTTTTCTGCTGATAGGAAATCTTTGGGGTTTACATCTATTTCAATTATCTCAATTTCTGATGGTGTAGAAACCTTCTCGGGTCCTGCTGACTGCAATCGATTCCTCTTCAATCGGCTTTGGTGGAGTAGACTCCTTCTCGGCTCCTTCTGATGCAACCGATTCCTCTTCAATCGGCTTTGGTGGAGTAGAATCCTTCTCTGCTCCTTCTGATGCACCCGATTCCTCTTCAATCGGCTTTGGTAGAGTAGAATCCTTCTCGGCTCCTTCTGATGCAACCGATTCCTCTTCAGTGGCTTCTGTCGACACAATTTTATTTTGGTCTTCAATAATGTCTGGTGGGGTAGAATCCTTCTTGGCTCCTGCTGAGGTAGCTGATACCTCTCCAATGGCTTCCGTTGATACAACAGCCGACTCCTCTGTCGATGCCTCAGTTATCTTAGTGTCTTGTGGGGTAGCTTGTGTTGACACTATATAAAACCTCTTTTTCTTTCTTTCTTTTTCAAAGAAATCTCTCTTTTTCTCTTTAGAATGATTTTAGTGGAAGGTTGAGATCCCTCATCTCTCCCAACGGTGAGATCCATGATGAGTAACTATCTGTTGAGTGAAGAGGGTCTTTTATAGAGATTGCTGGCCTCAATGTATAAAGAAAGTAAATAAAAATATAGATATTACTACATCTTTATTTTTTTATATTTAAAAATAAAACTTTCCATATTTCAATAAAAATATTTAATCAATTTAGATCCTATAAAATATTATAGTATTTCTTATTATCTCATTCCCAAATGGGTTCTGTTACTATAGCTACTGACATTAATCCATATTTATTTCTCAAACACAATAAAAGGTTCATTTACGATAAGTTTTGGTACAATCCCATCACAATAAATGCCCTCACCAATCGCTTCAAGACTAACTCCCTTTTCATCCATCTCAAATTTATTTTCCAAATGAATTTTTCTCAGATGTACACCTCCTTCAATATATTTTGACAATATTTTCCTCATATAAGAAGGTACATCCAAGCGATGTGATTTCTTTATTTTAACCTTTGGAAGAAAAAGTTCATGAAAATCATTATATATCCTAACTTCATAATTTCCTAACAAATTTTTATCAAAGACCATCCTTTTTAAATAGTTTAGGTCATCTCTAGTAAATTCTTCATTTCGTTCAGTGAAGAAGGGTTCTTTGTTCGAACATATGAATACTGTCACCACACTATTATCTTGTGTATTTATTTCAAAAAATTTTATACCATCTTTTGACCCAATTTTATTAAGAGTACCTGAAAACAGCCTTTCTTTGAGTTTTTTTTCATCCACACCCCAAAAGGGTTTAGAACCAGCATCGTCCATTTCCGTCGTCCAGTGGAGATTTATACTGAGACCAATACAGGCAACTAAAGCCACATTTGGTGAGGGGATGATTCTAACCGATAAATTACCACCGAAAATCTCCTTCATCATTTCTTCTATTAATTCTCTTAGATTTTCTTCATCTCCTCGCTCAAACTGACCAACTGATATATATTTCTCTTTCTTTAACTTAGATAAATAAGATTTTCTTTCATCTTCAAATCTTTAGCAAGAAATATACCCACATTTATCTTTCCAATCTTGCATAACTCAGAATAATAAAACATAAAATTAGATATGGCTTCAACCCCTTCATCTAAGAGCCATACAGTATCAAGGATATAGTTGAAAGTGAAAAAGGAGATGCATGTATTCCCTTTATCATTCTTGAGAGCTTCTATAATAATGGATTTATTCAAGTCTTTCTTCTTCTCTTTTTCTAATAGGGACTCCTCTTCTCTCTTATACTCCGACAGATGTGTTTCAGTTTTCTTCATATTTTCTAATATTTGTTGGGGGGGGAAAGGGTTTATATACCCTCGTTGCCCCTTTCCTGTTCCCCATTTTTGTATTGTTTTAACGCCTCAGTGTTATATACGACCATATGGTCATACGACTACACCTTTGTCATAAATGCACGGAGTAATAGTAGTTAGTGTTGGATTGTTTTTGTTTTACAATAATATTTCAACCAAAACACCTCTTTCATTTGAACCTTAACTCCTCGGACTAGAGTGGACAGTAATTGTTGTTCTTGTTACTTTAACTGCTGGTGCTGGGATGGAGCTGGAAGTTTGGAGAATGTTTGTGCCGGGGGACTTTGTCGTTGTAGTAGGTAATATCACTCTTGGCAGAGACGTAGACCCCAAAGGTAGTAGCACTGCACAGCTGAGAAGCCTTGACGGCCATCCGAGAGATAGCCAGACATCTCTTTTCGAAGAGAGGGGTGACATTTTCCGAGTCCAACTATTTTGCCCAGGGAACATTTAATATTCTTATAGTATCGTTTGGTCTTGGAGGACCTCATGGCCTAGCCTAGCCTGGCTGACAATTGAGAAGGGAAGGTCTGTCTCATTTATCTACCATTAATTTTTTTTCCTCAGTAGGTTTAAAAAGCATTTATGATCCAAAAAGTCGCCCACTAAAGGGTTGAAAGGCATTTATGATCCCAAAAAAAAGTCTACTATGTAGTAGTGATCTACAGTAAGATGTAAACTAAAAACCAACTTTATTGATAACCTAATATAGCCACTTGCCAGTTAAAGGATGCGAAATATTAATTGTCTATAGTAAGATGTAAAATAAAAAATATTCATTTGCCCGCTAAAGAGTTAAGTTCAAATTGCTACAGAAAGTTAGGACGGGATCTCTGTTGTTGCTCTGCTAAAGAGAAATCTTCATAATCACCCCAGCCCAAACTTCCTATATTCCAATAACATTAGAAATGAAATATAGTTATTTTTTATTATAAAGAAAGAAACTAATTCTACTATATTATTCAACAACAAGGAATTAAGATTTGAATGTAAGAGACTTTTTGGTTGAATAATTTTATTGTATAAAAAGAAACTACATTATGCAACTAAGACAGAGGCGACTGGATAGTTGTATATAACTCTGAGGCGAAAATCAATTTCAGACCACCTATCTAACCTATGACATTTTCAGGATTTGTCCATAAAGGTTCTGTTATTTCAGCTACAAAGATCAGATTATCATTATTTATTTCATAGACATTGATAGTTGACTTTGATATCAATTTAAATTTATTTATTGAATAAATTTTATTTAAGATTATAACTCCTTCATCAACATAACTAGACATAAAATCTTTTTCCCTTAAATGATAAGGTGTATTTAAGCAATGTGAACTACAGATATTAAACTCAGGGAGCTGAACAATGCTTTGATACTCACATTCTTTGATTTCATAGTCAGTTAATAAACTTTCACCAAAGACTATATCTTTTAGTTGATTAAGATCTTCAATAGTATATTTTTTATCTCGTAAACCGAATAATGGTTTATTTTCAAACGACCACATTGTAAACAAAGTTATTATAATACCATTAGTTAATTTTATTTCGATAACCCTCACTTTTTTTACAACTCCTATTTTAGTTATTTTTCCTGACAACATCTTTGCATATTTTTTTGGTTTTCTCTGATTTATTTCCCAAAAAAGAAATTTACCACTGCTCCTACCCTCAGTGAAGTGCAAAAATAAAACTTATAAAAGGAACTATGGCAACATTTATTGAAGTTGCTATATTTAACTCAAATTTTTTTTTCGTTGTTTGTTCTACCACTACTCTTATATTTATCTCAGATCCTCGCTTAAATCGTTTTATTAATATATCCTTCAACTTTGTTAACTCTGACCAATAAATATCATTCATCTTTAAGTCTTTAGCAAAAAAAACAACAATTTTTATCCCTTCATATAATTCTTTAAATGGAGGCAAATATTCAGATATAGATCTAAAATCTTTAACGTTTAATTTCCAAAGAAAATTAAAAAGATGTTTTACAGAGAAGGGTGAGAAACATATATTTCTATCATTTATCTGAAAAATTTCCATCATCTTAATTTCTTTGTCCATTTCCCAAACTGGAGTTGCAGACCTATATATAGGTAAGGGTTCATCTTCTTTAGTAATAGATGAAATCAAGGATTCTATATCATCGAAGTCTTCACAATCTATATTATCAAAATCTTCTTCATGGTTTAAAATAGAGGGAATAAGTGATTCTATATCTATATCACACCCCTCTTTTTCTGTAATAGAGGGAACAAGTAATTCTATATCAGATTCCTCCATTATATTTTATCCTTTAAAAATAAAAAATATATATATACTATTTATTTTTAAATATCTAAAATAATACCCTTTCTATAGGGTCGAAGACAAAACGATACAAGAATGTTATGGATAAGATTCTCTTAGACTCAAAGAATGTCAATCTGGTCGTCTCTCAGATGGCCATCAAGGTTTCCCAGCTGTGCGATCGGAGATCTTTCCAATTGAAGAGTAAACGGAGAGGAGACGAGGTCGAAAGGCCAGACTTTACCAAGATGAATGTATTCATACAACTTTTCACCTAAGGGTGGGAAGAGAGGAGGTATATAGTAAAGAAACAAACGAACCATACAATTTACACAAAGATGTATGACCCAGAGATGAAGAGAAATTTCAACCCTTGCTGACCTATCTATCTGGTTGTCCACTAAAGGGCCGACTTCATATTTATATATTTAAATTTTTCCTTTCAATAATCAGAAGTAGAGTCTATTATTTTTATATACAGAAATATGATTTGAAAAAGGTGTCTCGTTTTAAAAAACAGTAACCGTTTTACGATTTAAAAAATCATATGACAACACATTGTGACGAGAAGCCCTATAAATGTGACCAGTGTGATAAATGTTTCAAAATAAGAAAAAATCTAAAATATCACCAAAAAAAATGAGAAAATAATTTGCCTCCTATGACAGAAGGTTTTATCGGAAAACACATCACAATACAAGAAATCTCCACCTCTGTGATGAATGCGGTCTTCTCTTCAACACTGGATCTTCATTCCAAATTCATAAGAAGAGTATCCATTTGGGTAAAGAGTTGGACTACTGCCACTACTGTGCTAAACCATTCTTGAACAAGTATTCAATGAAAGATCATCTCAGGACACATACAGGTGAAAAACCGCATCTTACTATAGACAATTAATATTTCGCATCCTTTAGCTGGCAAGTGGCTATATTAGGTTATTATCAATAAAGTTGTTTTTTTGATTATTTTATATTTTACATCTTATTGTAGATCACTACTACACAGTAGACTTTTTTGGGGATTATCAACCCTTTAGCGGGCGACTTTTTTATTTTTTTGATCATAAATGCGAAAATCACTCTTAGTAGAGAAACTATGGAGACATTGAGCTGCCACTGTGAGAAGGGAAATCAACCCTGATAATCTAAAAAGGCATATATTTATCTAAAATATTGAAATATATAAAATTAAACATATAACATTCATCTGTATTTGCTAAATGGGAAAAATCAAGTATGTTTTGATTATGATAGAAGATAGAATAATTCAGTTGTTGAAAAGCAATGAAGAATTAGTAGATAAAAAGAAATAAAATAAGCCAAGAAAAAAATATTGATAATATATGTGTTTATAAAATAATATGGAGGACAATAGATATTTGAAAAAGTTTTTTTTATATATAAAAAAAAGCAGAAATGAGAAAAACTATAAGACCCTGGTGAGCTGGAAACAAAAAATTATACAAAGAAAAACAATAAAATCTATTGGAAATGAGAAAATACATTACTGATATTCATAAAATCCTGATAAAAGAACTATTGCTCTCCTAGGGGTGTTTAGTATTTTTGAGAGCCAATTGTTAGTTTTATACTAGAGTACCTTATTAGTTTTTTTTTTCTCTCTTTTCCTTTTTCTTATTTTTTTATAAACCTTTTTCATTCGTTTTTTTTTTTTCAAATTCGCGTTCTTTAACAACAATTTATATAATAATCTATACAGAATATTTCTGTTATTTTTTACTTGAGTGTCATCTGAAGAAGAAGAAGAAGAAGAAGAAGAGGTGGAAGAGACAGAACAATCAGATGAAGAACCTTCATTTTCTTCCGATACTCTTTTTTTTTTTTTTATTTCTAATATTTATATCAGCTTCAGGAGGACCAGTCTCTTCCTCTTCTGATTGTCTAATTCTTTTCTTTCCTGAAGGTTCCTTTGATGTTGATGGTCTGCTTTGATCATTCATCATTGAAAACATATCTAAATCCAAACCAAACTCAGTGCTAAAAATATTTGATCATAGTGTTGCCAATATGTTAGTGCGCCCCTTTTCAAAAGAATAGACTGAAAAATTTTCAGATACAATAGGGTTCAAATTTACCTGATGGTACTATTATGCCAGTGGGATTAATTGAGATTTTTGTACTATTAATACCATGCCGATAAGCAAACCAAATTAGTATTTGGCAAGCTTTAGATGAAGAGTATAATAATAGTAATTTAGTTACAGAACGGTCTTCTTATATAATCTAATGTAGAAAAACACTCAAATGTTTGAATAATAATTACTTTTTTCCCTTCTTCCAAAAAAGCTAAAAAAGATTAAATTTAACAATATTTAATTAATTATCTAAAGTTTTTATCAAATCATATAAACATAAACTATCAGAATATTGACTTATATCTGATAAATAGGAAGAATTTTGAACTGTTGAATTTAAAAGATTATTTTCACAATTTTGAACATTTGAATATCTAGTGGAGGGGATGCTTTCCTTTGAAAAGGGGAGGGTATATGCGTGGTTTCCGATGGAGGGGGTGTATTGTGTTGTATTTTGTGTGTTTTCAAAATGATTTCCACCGGGTTGATTTTGAACATAAAAATAACTGTTAACAGTGGGAAAATTTTGAAGAGAGAGACTATTTTGAATTTCTAAGTGATTTTCAGTTGGGATATTTTGAACAGTGAAGGGGATGTTTTGATTTGTGTTTAGGTTTGTAAAGGGGACGGTGTTTTGAAAGTAAGGGTAATTTATGTAAACATAATTTTCAAGAGGAATTGTATTATTAGTAGAAGGGTTGTTTTGAAGTTCTTCTTGAGGGGGTAGTTCTTGAGATCGTAGGGAACTTCTTTTGGGTCGTCTCAGTAATGTTTTCTTCTGTTGTCTTGGTTGTGTTATATTTTTTGGTGGCCGTCCTCTCTTTTTTTTTATATGGTGATGGCTGTAGTGGGGGTGGTGGTGATGATAGTGACGGCGACTGTTGTGGCTGTGGTGACGACTGTTGTAGTGGTGATAGTGGCTGTGGTGGCGGCAACGGTGGTGGTTGTGGCGGCGATAGTGGCTGTGGTGGCGGTGGGGATGATGGTAGTGATGTTGACGGCGATGGTGGCTGTGGTGGGAGCGGTGATGGTGGTGGTGGGGATAGTAGCTGTGGTGGTGGTGGCGACGGGAACGGTGGAAGTGGTGGTGGTAGCAGTATTTTTTATATTTTTGGAGTTTTTTAGTTAGTTTTTGTATTTTTTTCAATTTCTTTATTTATTTTTATTTTTTAAACTTTTTGATTTTTTTTTATAAAAAAATGAAATTCTTTTAATACAAAAACTATGCACTTCCGGCGGGGGGGGGGCCTTTTTCTTAATTGATTATATTTTTTAATTTCTTTAATGATCTTCGTAAGTTTCATGCACTTATCACAATATCCTGAAAAAAAAAATTTAGTTTGTGCTCTGTCATAATTTTTTATTTAGTCCTTTAGTGAGCAAGCAATTGTATAAAAATTTCAATAAGGTTGATTTTTAAATATTTTTAAAAAAAGACTGCTATTTCACCCACTATATTGCTGATAAAATAGTGTGTTTGTGTATTTCCCCCTAAGATTAGCATAATTTTTGCCCAAAAGACCGTTTTTGGACTATAGGAAGGAAAAAATCTATGAATATTGAGAAATTGTATAAAATCTGACATATATAAAAAAAGGCATATATAGTTGATCCATAAATATTTATCAGACTCTAAAATAGTAGGGCGTATCGAAGCCAGTACAGGTTTAGCGGGCAAGTAGCTATATCAGGTTATTATCAATAAAGTTGGTTTTTGAATATTTTATATTTTACATCTTACTATAGACAATTAGACAGTAGACTTTTCTGGGAATCATAAATGCCTTTCAACCCTTTAGCAGGCAAGTGGCTATATCGGATTGTTATCAATAAAGTTGGTTTTTGAATTTTTTTTACATCTTACTATAGATCATTAATACACAGTAGACTTTTTTTGGGATCAAAAATGCCTTTCAACCCTTTAGCGGGCGATTTTTTTGGATCATAAATGCCTTTTAAACCCATTAGGGAAAAAAAAATTAGTAGATAAACGAGACAGATCATAACACCACATTCCTTCCTTTCTCAATAAGCAAGATAATTGTTAGCTAGGCTAGGCCATGAGGTCCTCCAAGACCAAACGATACTATAAGAATATTTAATGTTCCCTGGGCAAAATACTGTTGGACTCGGAGAATGTCACCCCTCTCTTCGAAAAGAGATGTCTGGCTGTCTCTCGGATGGCCGTCAAGGCTTCTCAGCTGTGCAGTGCGATGATAGAAGATCTACTCCAAAGTGAACTTGATGGTCTGGTCGAATGGCCAGACTTTACCAAGATGAATGTGTTTGTACAACTCTTCACCCAAGGGTGCGAAGTGAGGAAGAGGAGGACAAAACCCACCAACTTGGCGATGGATGGGAAGTGGAGTAAACGGTTCGAAAGTTTCTCCTATCCTTCTTCTGCTCTTCGATACCACTCGGACTACAATTGCGCCAACGTGTTTCCTTAATAACTTGGAGTTGAATTTCGTATCTCGTCAGCGACGCGCCATTCGCTTCTACCTATCCAAGATCGAGACTCCCGCAGCGCCCACCATCGTCTATGCACTTCAGACTCTCACCAACGGGTGGAAGTACGTCGGAAGAACGTACTCCGAGGACCAGTTAAACGAATTGAAAGACCGACACTCGGAGTTCGTCGAGCAACACAGACAACACCTGCCACGACAACAACAACCGACATTTAGGTTGTTACCGGTGGGATATCTCCGCTCTACTACTATTTTCTCAGACGGGAGTACTCTGAGTCGACGAAACTTAGAAATATTCCACTGGCTCCCTCCAACACGATTAAGGTACATTACTTAGATTTCGATACGGTCGGAGTGAAGGGTATATGTCACGACCTGGGCATCAACCTGGAACCCAAGGAACAAGAAGGATGGGACTTCGTCTTCGACACGAAACTATTAGCTGGCATGGGAGGTAAGAAGTGGACGTTCGACCGCTGCGTGTCAACCGACGGTGTGGCTTGTTCAGTTAGGAGGAAAATTAACGAGCTCAGAGTACTACCTGAAATCGTACGTGAAACACTACGAGACGATATGGAAGGTCAAGACTCCGAGAAAATGGAGGAGGGCCAAGTTTCGAGTCTGTCTGACACATTAAGTAAACAAGGTTTTGGAGACACTAAGAAACCATTCCACGTAGCGTACGGTTCAGCCAAGTTTTCTTGTACCGGGAGGGGGAGGGAACATTTTGCCTCTCCTAACACAAAATTTGCCAGAGTGATGAAAGAGAGAGGAGCCGGTTCGACAAACTTCACTCTCGGAACACGTCGAAAGTCTGCCACAGATGCAAGGGACCTCTGAATATCGTAGGATTTAAGAAAGATGAGGAGGGGAAGAAGAAGGAGGTGTGCTACCTTCGGGGTCTACGTGAGTGATATTACCTACAACGACAAAGTCCCCCAGCACAGAAATATTCTCCAAACTTCCAGCTCCATTCCAGCACCAGCAGTTAAAGTAACAACAACTACTTTTTGTCCAATCGGTGGAGCCTTTCTGGATAGAGACTATAATGCAGCGGCCAATATTGCTCAACAACTCTTTCTAGCGGCGGCACCGTCCACTCTAGTCCGAGGAGTTAAGGTTCAAATGAAAGAGGTGTTTTGGTTGAATTATTGTAAAACAACAAAAAACAATCCAACACTAACTACTACTACTCCGTGCATTTATGACAAAGGTGTAGTCGCATGACCATATGGTCGTATATAACACTGAGGCGTTACCTTAAATGAAGAGAGAAGAACCTTTAAACTTAGACCACTAAACCCTCTATATATATATATGAGGCACTTCCTTCTGAAGAGGTATGGTTATAAAGTCTATAATCCTATATAAAAGTAAGCTTTTTTGGAGGAAATGCTTATTGACTTTCCTATCTGTAGTGAGGCAACTGGCCAACCAATAAGCACGCTAGAATTATGGTGTCCTCCAGCCAATCAGAGCACAGCAGAATAGTCAGTCACCGCCGCCTGCTATCTATCTCATCCTTGGTCTCCCCCCCCCCTTGCCTTCTTGCTTCTCGGAACAAGTTATGTAAATAAAAACTTATTATTGCCGGGAGGGAAAACTCATGCGTCATACACGCTTGGTCATTTGTTGTCGTCGTGAACTCCAAATAAGGAACAGCATATTACCACCCCTCTCACTTGTTATGAAAGAAAGGTTACTTGAAAGTAATTAATATTATTTAGAAATGTTGATAAAAATAGATTCCATAAATATAAAGAATATCTTTAATTCTTATTTACAGATTCTGATGAAGTCATATCGAAAAAATAAGTAATTCCCTCTCTTATTTTTTATTTCTTCCTATCCTTACTTCTCTCACCTCCCCCTCCCTCCCTCTCTCTCTTTCTATATCCTATTTCACCCACCTTCACACTACTTTAACCCCTCCCCCCCTTTCACCTTCCTTTGTCCTCTACTGCCTTCTTGCTTCTCAGAACAAGTTATGTAAATAAAAACTTATTATTGCCGGGAGGGAAAACTCATGCGTCATACACGCTTGGTCATTTGTTGTCGTCGTGAACTCCAAATAAGGAACATCATATTACCACCCCTCTCACTTGTTATGAAAGAAAGGTTACTTGAAAGTAATTAATATTATTTAGAAATGTTGATAAAAATAGATTCCATAAATATAAAGAATATCTTTAATTCTTATTTACAGATTCTGATGAAGTCATATCGAAAAAATAAGTAATTCCCTCTCTTATTTTTTATTTCTTCCTATCCTTACTTCTCTCACCTCCCCCTCCCTCCCTTTCTATATCGTATTTTACCCATCTTCACACTACTTTAACCCCCTCCCTCCCCTTTCACCCTTTGTCCTCTACTGCTTTGTCCTCTTGCTTCTCAGGACCAGTTCCAAATAAGGAACAGCATATTACCACCCTTCTCACTTGTCATTCATCTTAAAAATATATTCCATAAATATAAAGGATATCTTTAATTCTTATTTACAGGATCTGATGAAATCATTCTGTTTGCCTAAATATCAGTCATACTGGAATAATCAACAGGATTAATACAATAAAATGAATTTCCCAATTATTTATTTTGATAATGGTCGTATATAACACTGAGGCGTTATCATTTCGGATTACTCACTACTTTATATGAAGTGATCTGATAACTTTTAAATTAATAGTAATGTCACTGTCTTTTAAAGAACCTGATGGTTTCAATAATAATTATTTTGATAAGGGAAATTTATGGGCCATACATATGAAGATCCCTAATAAAAACACCTTTGCTATATCCAAATAAAAGTGGAAATATCATGAAATTTATATAGGATATACTTTCATATGGGTGTTGTTTTTTTCATATATGTTTCACTGATAGTATAAAAAATCTCTCACATATGTATTATATTTCAAACTGGACTCTTTGGGTGTTATTACTTGATTCCTTTTTTATATTTCTCAATGCTCTTTTAGTTATTAAAAATATTGTAATATATAAACCCTCCTGGATTCTTTCAAATATAACAGGGTGTATTAATATTTTTATTACTATTAGTTATTGGTGTCTTGTCTACCCCCAGAGTGAGCATAAAATCGGATTTATAAACATTAGAAAACGTTATTCCTTTTATTTTTACGATACTTAATATAATTATTTCTTGTGCACCGAGACGAGTTTTTCATGCATACCAACCTTCATTATATGTTGCAATATATATGCTTTTTACATCGATATTATATGTAATTGAAGACCCATTTCTTAAAAAAAACAATTTATCCACAATTAGGTTGGAATAATCCATTTCAAACTGGTCTTTTATTCAGTCTTATAATCTTTATAGTAGTACCAGTATTACATTTTGGAATTTGTATAATCAATTTATTAGTAAATAAATTATATAATTATTATATAGTAGATAGAAATAATTCTAATAGAACAGAACTTGTAGAATATTGAAACTAAAAAAAATGTCTAGTGATCCAACAAGACCCTTCTATATTATAGTAAAAGGTGAACAGTGTTCATCGTCTATTTTTGGAACCGTTTTGAAAAATTTATTTTATCTTACAATTATTCTATTAATACTGCCTATTTTTTTCGGAACTGTCATATATTGTAAAATACCAATTATTAAATATGAAAAAATTATGGATGTCACTAGATAAAATAAAAGGATGTTTTAATTCTTAAAAAAAAAAAAAAATGAGTAATATTTATAAAGAAGAATTAGATAAAAATGAAGATGAAGATTATTTAGAAAAAGAGGACGAAGAAGAAGAAGAAGAAGAAGATGAGGATGAAGATGAAGACGATTATGATGATTATGAAGAGAAAAAAGAAACAGAAGAAAATCTTGAGAAAATAAATGATAATCCAATGAAAAAGAAATTAATTCAGCTTTATTTTAATATTTTCAAAAAAGGATTATCTAGTACAGTTGGTACAAAGTTATATGAAGCTATGATACATCCCCTAGTCTTAGATTTAAATAAAATAAAAAATAATAAGGAAATAGATGATTTTCTTTGTAATATAGTTAATGAGTTAATAAATAATCAGAAAGATTACCTAAGTCAGAAAATTGAAGAGGAACTTTCTGATATCTTTTACGCTACTTCTGAGGAAATAGAAAAAAGAGAATCAAGTTCATGTCAGATTTTTATTAAATGTTTTGGGAGCGGTCAAAGACAAGAATATGAAAAAGAAAATGTAATAAAAGTTAAATCAATTTTATTTAATTTATATGTTTGGCCAATTATTAAATTACTGTCCATCAAATTCTCCTCTAGAAAATGGCATTGAAAGTGTTTTAGGAGTAGAATTATTAAAAAAAATAGTTTCATTAATCCTTAAAGACTTTCATCCACAGTATGAAATTTCGTCTAAGTACTCTCACAATGTAGAATATGGTGAAAAAATTTTAAAATCTATTCGAGAAAGTAGATTTTTGGCGATTAATAACGCTCAAGAAAAAATTACCAAAGAAATGATAATTCAAAAATATAATAATAATTATGATGACATAATGAAAGATAATGGTAAGAAAAATAAAAATACACAAATGACTCGAGATAAATTTAATTCACTGGAAAATTTTATCAACCAAATACTAACTATGGAGTATTATGGCTTTGTAACTAAAGGTATGTTTTTAACAATTTTGCGATTTATTTTTCATATTTTAAATACAGGTAATGTTATTAATTATCTAAAGAAATATCCAGATACGACCATAAATTACAATGCAAATTTTAATAACTCACAAACTATAAAGGAATATATTAACAATAACGATTTAGGAAAAGAAGAAATATTAAAACAAATAATCAAATTCAATAAAATTAAAGAATTTAATGAACTTATACATACAATAGGGGGAGGCGGTGGTTCAATCGGTAGAGAGGTGGTCTACAGTCCTAACGGACCCAGATTCGAATCCCGGCTGGGGCAGGGAACAGTTTGAAGATTTGAATTTCATTAAATCAGGCTTTACTGATCTACCAGACGACCCGCCGACATGTCGTAAAAATACCCCCGCTAATACCAATACACCAGTCCTGTATGAGACATCCCTAGCATGTATTCAATATGGACGGTGGGTGTTAGCGCCGAAGTGGTGACATGTAGAGGTGTATGGTATGTAGGAGGACTACTGGGCCTTGATAGCAGGCTGTTAAGCCTATACCCGGAGTCGGACATAAAAAAAAAAAAAAAACAAAAAAAAAAAACAATCCTTTTGACAAATCTCTACGATGTTGCCGTTAAACTTATTATCGAGAGTAAACATGAAAAGTTAAATGACTTTAATAATAGTGATGATAGTTATAATAAAAAGGAAAGGGAATATTTTGATGTTATTTTGACCGATTTAATAAGAGTATAATTATGGGACAGAAATTTTTAGTCTGAGTGAAGGATATGAATTATCTTCACTTTTAACAAAGTATTCATGCATAGAATTATTTACAGATATATTCCTTACTGAGCTAAATAAGAGGAAAAAAAAAAATCCCAATTTTCATCTTATATGATAAAAGAGAAAATATTATAATATTCCCTCAAACAATATCTACCGAAGAAAAAACTAAAACAATTCTGTTATCTAAAAGTTTAAAATCACCTATACAAAATGACACCGAAGGTATACAAATTTCAGAAAAAGAAAATGTAATATTCTTAAATATAGAATATATTAATGAAATTATTCCTACTGAGGTAGATGATCTTTATGAATTAACTAAAGGGTTTTGTAAAAATTTTTTAAAGATGAAGATTTTCATAAATTTTTAGGTTCTCATAATGGTAGGAATGGAGATCTTTCTATGAATAATTTAATCATAGAAGCTTATATTAAAACTCTTTTGAAAGACCAAATAGCATGTAAAGATTTAATATTAAAAAAAATTATAGATTTCATTAATAACTATAATAATTTAATTGTTATTTATATCAAAATTATTACATTTATACGATTTATTTTGATTTCACTAGCTCAGTATTATAAATGTACCTTTAATCAAGAAAAATATAATAAATTATCAGATGATTTAGGAATAATTTTATCTCTCAGCTCAAGTACACATTTTAAGGAAATAAAGGGTAAATATTTCACAGATGAAAATAAAGAATACAGAAAATCGGTGAAAAGGAAAAAATCTACTACTTTTGAATGATTTAAATCATAATCTCAAAGAGAAATTAAATTGTGTAAAAAAAAAAAGACGAATATCACTTGTTATCAGACTTTAGATAATTTTTAGGATGGTAAAATAATAAAAAAGATTATTCCCTTTCTGATTCTATTAATTAATATGGATTCATTATTGAGACAAATAAATTTTATAAAAACTTCCATAGTAAATGTATGCATACAGCTGAAAATAGAGGTTAAACAGGATCCCCTATATCTTGTAAAAAATGTTTTTAAATTAAAAAAATTGAATCCTACAGAGGAAACAATAATAAATTTGGCAAGAAGGAATAAAGTTTCAAATGAAGAGATATTAGAGGTTCTTAAGAAAGCTAAAGGGAGTAAAAAAGAGATATATTTTCCTCACATAAACAGACGGCTATATCACAAAAATGCGCAAGGATATTATCAGTCCCAGTTTATTGCCATTCGTCAATCGACGAGTTACCCTAAAAATACATGTCTTATTTTTGATAATGGTATTATTATGTGTGTAGGGATTAAATTTAATATCAAATCTTCTATTGAAAACAATTTACAAAAAATATCTAATGTATTACAATCACCTATTCGCATAAAAAGCAGTTCTATAGTAAATATTGTAGTTTTAGATTACCTTTTAATTTGAATTTTACTAAATTAAAAAAGTTTTTTGATGTACACGGTGTTGTTTACACAAATAATAATAATACGTTTTTTTTTTTTTTTTTAAATAAAAATACTGGTACCAATAAAACCCTTAATTGGAGAAAATGTATTATTTGAGTTTTATGATGAAATGTTACCAATAACTAATGAACATTATAGGGTTGTTACACTCTCACTTTTTGAAAACGGAGTCAGAGTTTTCAAGACTGGCAAATACAACCTAAAATATTGATGGCCCTCTTTATCCACTTTAGTAAAGGAAAAATTCACTTACTGAAAGTGAGGTAGAACACATTGTATCCTACTTTGGTTACAGAAGTTTAGACTGGTATGGTAAGATTAACATTTTTATAAAAAATACTGTAAATCCTATGTCAGAAGAAAATTCAAATAAAGAATATCAAAAATCCTTTTTATTTTTAAGACAAGAATATTACACGCCCAATACAATATTTCCTGATAATAAAAACTTTCTAAGAAATTTAATTAAAGATGGATCAATGAAAATTATACATCCGGAGAAACATAGAAAGACGATTATGATATCTAAAGATTTTGCACAAAGAATTAAAGCCAACAATCCAGGTAACCCAGAAGGACACTGGGGCTCTTATCGTTCAAGATACAAGCAAATGAATGACATTAGACAATTTTCACAATTAAAAATGATACAAGAACTCTGTAATTTAATATCCACAGAAGATGAAAATTTTCAAAAAAAATATTGTTGTAGATGTAATATTGAATAAACATATTTTCTAAAAGATTATAGTTTCTATTTCATCCTATAAAAAAAATGATTGTAAAATTCCACGAATGGGAACCTACTTTGGAGGAAATAACTATTGAAAACTTGTAGAATATCAAAAATTATTAAAAATTTAAGTCTAGCTAAATATAAAAAAAAGCTTGTATTTTATGATAGTAACAGTTATTCAAATATAGATTTAGATTTAGAATACAAAGATATCTTTGGATATACATTGACCTTTTGTCCAGTAATTATCTATGGTTTGCCATCTCTTACTCTTCATATTACATTTTATTATATGACCACGGTAAATAGATGGCTCTGTTTTGTAAATAATCGCCTTCTTTTCTCGGATACTGTACCAAGTTTTTCTTTATTTCATTCAAATTCTGAGAATGGTTTATATTGGAAACCTGAAAGATATATATTCTTTCTAAAGAAAATTTTATACGGAGAAAAAATAAAACTTTTTATATCTTTTGATTCCTATTATGTAAATATGGAAAAAGGCCAATTACAAAAACTTACCCCAAAAATTTATACTTTTAATATTATCAGTTTTTTTAAATATAGTGATATTAACATCAACACCATTGTCTGTGGAATCCTTTCATATTTTGAGAAATATATTTTACATATAGAAATGGAAATTATTGGATTAACGGATGTGGATAGAATCGAAGAAAAATATCCACCATATTTTAAAATTTTTTGCAAACATTTAGATTTTACCCTTACAAAACAAAATATAAATTATTACTCACCTTTAATTTTTTCATCGAATCCATTCGGTAAAAATATCACAATTCCTCCTTCTCCTCTTCTTTCTCCGCGCTCTTTTTCCATATCAAAGTTTGTTGAAAAAATAAATATTTTTACAAATACTGGTTTTATTATGGCAACGACGATAATAAACGAAAAGGGGGAACAAATCTATGATAATGAAATAAATATAATTAGACCATTAGGTGTATTACCTTACAGACTCTTCAAGATAAATATAATAAATAATAATATAACCCAAAACAAAAGGTATATTTGTTATATGATTAATAAAGAATATTTCAATTTTAAATATAATATTTTCATACAAGATACAAATAAAACAAACTCAAATTCAATTATCGCATCAGCATTTCATAATAATCTACCTTTTGAAAAGAGATATTTAGTATTTGGATTGTCTAAGGAACCAGGTTACCTGTACGATATAAAGGATAATATCAAACTTTTAAACACATTGAGTGAATTAAGTTCCAAGATATTTCACTGGAAAGATTTGACTCATCTTGCCTTTTTGAAAGTGAGACAAGGGGGTGAATTTTCTTTATATATTATTACTATTATAAAAAATATAACACAGAGTTACTAGTAATAGGATACTCTACTGATAATAGTATTAGTAAGCTTTATAATTTTTCTCATAATAACATTGTTTCTAAGAGAAAAAGAACTGACACCATGCTCTTTACATGAGAAATTTATGTTGAAATTGCTAAATCATGAAAAATTAACACCGAATAATATGAAAGCTAAAATTGACAAAGTGATCGAGGCAAGACAGATGGCCAATATCACCGATATAAAAACCCTACCAAATTATGATTATTTATCAATGAACGGTAACGAATTTAACTTACCAGTCAGAGTTAATAAAGATAAAAATAATGAAATTTTTGCCACTTATAAATCTTCGGTTAAAAAAAGGTCATTAAATGAAATTAAAAAATATATTTTTTCGCAAAAAAAACAATCGTTCTTTGGATCGTTATCAGATTCTACCTCAAAAAGATGTGAAAATCCGGTGGAAATGGAGGAAGAATATGTAAGCAACTACGACTGTCAGTTATTTTGTTCAGACGATAATGCTGTCGCAATATCTGGTATTTCTGCCGTATATGGTGATCAGTTACTTCACAAAGAAAATAAATATTGTTATAGTGTTAAAGATGGAAAGGAGAAGGAGGTAATAGAATGTTCAATTCACTCAGGTCAACTGGTTTATTCGGTTAGCGAAAAAAAATTTACATGTCATTGTAAGTATCCTTTCTTATTTGGAGGTGACCATTGTGACACAAACGTAGCATGTCTCCACGATCCTAAAAAATATAGATATAACCCCAACTGGGAAAATGAAGTTTTTTTTTAAAGGATGAAAGAAATGGTGACAGTAAAATTATTCGACATGAAGATATAGCTTTGACTCATTTAATTCAGAATTTAAATGATTCTTCACTAAAAGAATACATTAGAAAAATTAATGATAAAAATTATTTTTTAGAAAATAGAATATCCTGCGAGTGTGAAGGGCAGCTAGACTATCTCGGGAATGCGCTTCTCACTACCGTCCAGTCCAATAAAGAGTACACTGATTTTACAAAATGTCAGGTGAATCCATGTGTTTTGACATGTGGATATGGCGAAAGTTGCAATTTATCAAACCGACGATTATGTCTGTGTACCAAAGGACGATTTTGTGAACGTAGTACCCGGTAAAACGGATACTCCCATTGCCTCCGTGGGTGTTCCTCTCTTTGGTATCCGATCGAGATAAGTGGAACCTATTGTGACCTCTAGATCTTTGAAGAATATCTCCGAATTTACACGGGAGAATGTTGAACTTGCCACAACCTCCGTCGGTCCGATAGTGCATCCAAAAAATGCTGATCATTCCGATAAAAACAGAATCGTTCTTTATATATCGCCTGATCAACTAAATATAGGAAATAGCAAAACTATATCCGATAAATGGTTTGGAACACCGGCTTGGTATAACATGTATGGTGATTCCCTCCCAAACATTACAAGAAACCCCATCAATGCAACCTCAGCCTTTTCTATTTTTCCCGTTGAAAATATTCTGGGCAACTTTACCCCTCAGAACCCGCTAGATTTTCATCTACTTTCTGCCCAGGCTCTGGAAAATTCGAGAATGATTTCGGGTATCGTTGTTGGAGGCCACGAGAATCTGTTCCATTCTATTTTTGAGGGGGAATCATACACCGGTAGTAATAGGAAAATTGAAAACATGAAAATATTTCAAGAAACGAGACTAAATTTGGGCAAGATAATGCTATCTTCCCGAATCCCCTCTCGAGAAAGATCACCCTTTTAAAAAAAGGTTAGTTTATTATCTCCACTGGGGGATATAACTGAAAATAATAAGTATTTCAAATCGGCAGCAATGATAAGAAATTACAGAACCTACGGATTATTAGCCTCTTTAAGCAATATTGCTAGAGATTATGATATTAGTCCCCTAAAAAAAATTCTCGTCTCTTGTGCAAATGTGCTTTCCTACCTCTTTATACACACTAACCGAAAGTGAACACTTTTATCCTAATTCCTTCAAAATAGAAAATTCTCTCAATTTGGATGTTCCGCTAAAATCGAGTGACACCTTTGAAATATCCTTTAACTCTTCGAGAGATAAAATTTGCAATATTAGTCAAAAAAAAGATTTATATATATATATCACAGAATCAATTAAATTTTTCAGATTTATACGATAATGTAGAATTATTTGGAAGAGGTCTCAGACTCGAATCCAGTCTATATGATAACAATAATGATAATAT
This sequence comes from Coenobita brevimanus, assembly GCF_032717465.1. Classification (NCBI taxonomy): domain Eukaryota; kingdom Metazoa; phylum Arthropoda; class Malacostraca; order Decapoda; family Coenobitidae; genus Coenobita; species Coenobita brevimanus. Next base: position 10,688,545 of record NC_136984.1, read on the forward strand.
AGGAAATTTGACAAAGAAAAGGATTATTCCATTGAATTTGCATCATCCACTGGCTGTCTGTGACGAGATTCATAATATGGATGAATCAAGAGAGACATTAACTTTATATAAAAAAATGTGTGAAATTAGCAGTTCAATATCATGGCTTAATTGTTACGATACTAGTGTTTATAATATCGATTATCTATTTTCTATTTTTTTTCTCTTTCTTTTTTTGTATTCATATTTCCAAATTTCATTTAATAAATCAAATTCATCTTTGGAAATCTTTAAAAATGATGATGATGAAGGTTTTTCAGGTAAGGGTAAAATAAAACAACCAGGAATATGATGAGATATATAAATATTTGTTTGACTGGAATCAAATGGTATATCTTTAAAAGATTTCCCCAGTAAATTTTCAAGCACATTCATTATGAAAGAGAATATAATTCTTAAATGTTCAGATTTATTTACTATAGCAAAATATGTCAAGTTAAGGAAGTTAAATGAAAATTTTAATAATTATAAATTATTTATTGATGAAATGTACAAAGATTATGAGTTGGGAATATGCAACTCATCGGGATGGTCGGTCGCCTGCGTAGATGATAAGGAGACAGATCCTAGTGAAATTCTCTGTAGTATAAGCCAAAAGACGCTACTGACGATTGATGGCGACGAGCTTCATAATTTGTCACTTTATACCCTAAATGCCGAGCATACATCGATGGCGAACACCACGCTGGAAGTGAATCGTGATGGTGAGAGCTTATCGATAAAAGTGAATAACATTTTTACTCTTAAATCTATATGTCTTTTTTTAAAGAATATGTTAATAAATAAATATAATTTAGAAATACGTGAACTTTCTAAATCTATTTTTAATGTGGAAAACTTTGGAAAGGAAGAGAAAATCTTTGAAGATTTTTATACTTTTTCTAAATACAGTTATTGTACTATATTTCTTTTGTTCTTCAACAGGATAATAACAAAAACATTCAAATCTGTTTATCCAATAAATATTATTGAGGTTTATATCCCCAAACATTTTATTAAAATTCATCTTTGTAAAGGCATAGCAAAATCAGCAGACGATTCAACAATAAATTCCTATTTCAATTTAATTTCCATTTACATTAAACAAACTGTAATATAATCTAAAACATGAAATAAAACAAAGTGTGGGTTTCTTACTGTATAAGGATTATTTTCCAATTGACTATTTGGAAAGAGTTGGGGTTTCAGTCTACACATGTTAATCACGGATCTTTATTATGCAGTGTCTGAATTTCTTGAAGAATGTGTTCGCCATTTAGATGTTTTACAAGAGTTTGGATGTATGGTTCTGGAAATCAACGAAAATTCCTTTCTTCAGCTTCCAGAGAAATGGCGAGGATCCACCACCTAGCTCATTTCTTCCAGTGAATTCAAAATACCGAATACCGGTCATGTTGCTAAAATAAAACTGTACTATTTAAATTTAGTCAATGAATATACATTTATTTTAGTCAATGAATATACATTTATTTATGGGAATCTCTAGATACATCTAGAAATAAATGATTTTTTTTAGATTTTTCTTATTATTTTACCTTCGCTATGTTTACAAAATCTATTACTGAGACCTTGATTAACTATTACGACCAGACAGTCTCGGATACTAAAATATTATTGGGTATTTTTTGCCATATTAAATATAATGACAAATTATTAAAAAAAATAAAAGATTTTCATAATAAAAAGGGTACAACAATTAAAGATTTAAATAAAACTCTTTTAGAAATTTACTTACATAATAATATGAATCATAAAGATGCCCTTTTTCTAACCGGCTATACTTATAAGGAAGATGAGGCCCGAGAATCTGCTATGGAATGTCGATTGGCAGAGCAGCTTGAGAAAAATGAATATAGAATTATGGTGAACGATGAAATAACGACTGAATTGGTCAAGAAAAAGAGGGAACTTATAGATTTAGAGGAGTTGCGATTGAGATATACTACCCTGCGAACCATAATAAAATCAATAATAAAGATGACAATGGAGAGTATTTGTAAACGTCACCAAGCCATTAATAGTGGACATTTAAATAATCTCATAGGAAAATATCTACTGATTTTAAATAAATGTGAGATTATCACTAATTATCTCTTATTGGATGATTTCACCGTTGAAGAAAAGGAAAATCAGACAGAAGAGGGGGAGAAAAAAGATGAGGAGAAAGAAGTATCATTTACTAGAAAAAGAAAAATAATCAACAATAAACCTAATTATGCAGAACTGCGTAAAAGCATTGGGACAGAAATTAGGAATTCAAAGTATAGAAAATCATATAACAACATGAGTATTGGAAAAAATGACAAAAGCAGCAAGTCTCGTAATATCTTCTGAAAAGTATTTCAACCACTGGTTAAACTGAGCATGCGAATCTATTAAAATTTTTAAATAAACAACAATCTTATATTGACAACGATCTCCAAATATCTGTATTTTCTTTTTTATCTTTTCCTCTTTTTCACTTTTAAGATGGGAGTGAGACTTTTTAGAAAATCCTGGTCTAAAATTAGAGGCCCATGTTTCGATTGGATTGATTTTCTTTGTAAATTCCTGCGTATTTTTCTTAATTTCCATCTGATGAGATGTGAGGACTGGTAAAAAACGAATTTCGTAATTCATATCCAGAAAAGTTTTTTCGTTTACCTTAATAATTTCTATATTCTTAAATATCTCGGTGAGATCTTTATCTTTATACTCGATTAATGCTGCCAAATTGAGCATGGCACTTTTTGCCAGTTCATTTCCTATAAACATCACATCGAATTTTTTAGAAGTCCAGTTTAAAAGCTCGAGACCGGCTATAAAAATTCTAGGATATTTTTGATAATATAGAAAACCAATACTCAAAGTTGGATATGTGTCCATACTACGAGAAAAAAATAAAAAAAAAAAATTTTATTTAACCCTTCAGCGGGCAAGTGGCTATATCAATAAAGTTGGTGTTTGAATATTTTTTTATTTTACATCTTACTATAGACAATTAATATTTCGCATCCTTTAGCTGGCAAGTGGCTATTATCAATAAAGTTGGTAAAACAAAAAACAATCCAACGCTAACTACCACTACTCCGTGTATTTATGACAAAGGTTTAGTCGTATGACCATATGGTCGTATATAACACTGAAGCGAGCTGACCTAGCTGCCCGCTAAAGGGTTAAGGAAATTTTCTTCCCTCATAATTGTGGAGAAATTGGATGAGGCAGATTCGAAACCCATAGATACTCTGTTCTGTGAAATCTGATCCGTCATTTGGAGTAAAGGGGTATGCTCCATAGGAATATCGACTGCATATTGGCCAGGAATTACCCATTCTAAAAAGCATCCCACTTCCATAATGCTTGAGAAAAAATCTAAAGACGGAAGCCGGATCCGAGAAATCGGTTTGAAAAAAATCCAAGTCGTAGGTTTCGTTTGGCGAGCGACACGAAAATCCATCCAACCAACCCTCTTTATTATTTTGATGCCAAGGCCTGTAACCGTATAGATACCCTCCTAGGCCGCACGTCCCTTCACTTACAACTTGTCCGGATTCGTAGCCATAACGACAGGGTAACTTTATCGGATAATTATGAACGAAGGATAATTTCCCCTTTCCTTTCATTTCGTGGCGGTGGGCGGGAGTCGCCAACTGCAAGATGATATCGCTCGGCCCGTCGTCCCGAGAATTGAGCATATTTGCCCTGATGGTGCTGGGACCCACGGTGACTAAAGATTCGAGTAAACGCGTCCTTCGGGGATTCGTCAGTATTCTGGAATGGGGAACGTTGTAGTTGGTATTTGTGTAGTCAATGGTAAAAAAACTGGTAGGATAATTCTCTGGAAACGGAGTGACGATCTGCCTTCCGTATAGATAAGACATATGTTCTTGGTTATGGGGACAGGTTGAAAATGCGTTTGGTGTGTGAGGTATCTTTCTACCCTCGTAGTTGGTGGGACGAGTGAAAAGATACGCGCTATTCAGCGATTCTTCCAAGTCTTCTAAATTATTCATAATTTTGAAATAGGCAGAGTATCTTTTAATGGAAGAGAAGGGGAGTCTCTTCTCCATAATGTAGGGAGTATACCGAGTAGCTCTGGAATGCAGACTAGCCTCGCATATAATGGATACGTTGATTTTGGGTTCTTTCAGTCTCTTCCTGCAAAAGGCGTCCGTGGTATCACAACAACCCCTCGCAGAAGCAGCTTTATTTCTCCTCACATTGTTTATGGGGTTCTTCAGAGAGTCGACGGGGCGAGAAAGAAATGGGGTACCATCAACGTGATGGTCTCTCTTCGGAGACAACGGATAGGTGTTTTTTTCGTTTATCGTAAAAATGGGAAGATAATGGTTTAGACTCGCGCCCATCCAGCAGTCGCCGTTTAAGAGAAATTTGTAGTGGATCAGGAGGCAATCCACGTAGTTGGCGCAGTGCTGTGAAATGCATGAGAGATGCCCGAGGAGAGGATGGTGCGTTAACCATGGAGAAATTTCTTAAGGTGTCGCGCTGAATAAAAGCTTCCATTACGCAAGGGGGCGGATGGTATAGGCTCCTTCCCACCTCTCGATCCCCTACCTTCTCGTAACCCGTCCCACAAACCGGGATGCGCGCGTTTATAATCATACTTTCTCGCTAGATAATCTTTAATCCCCCCCCTAGATCTGTTTCCGTTACTGTACTGATTTTTTGAATCTCGCCATGGTTTCATCATCCGACATAAAATTCCTGGAAGAGAACTCCAAGAGTTCCGGAAATCCGCACGGTACATTTGGAGGAAGACTCAGAACGGTTTCGTTCTCTAGATAATTTTCGGCGCCGTGTAACTGGGTGGTTAAAAAATCGATGGGTTTCCCCCCTCTGCAATCCAAGTACGATGAATCTCCGTTCTGTTGAAGGGAAGCTCCGGAGCAGTGGGAATTAAAATTGGCCACTATAGCTGGACCCAGGGGTACTTGCGGTTCCCGAGAGAGCGCTAATAGTCCTCCAAAGATGTGCTTGCCACCCGCATAGAAATTGGTGGAAGTTGGAGTGTTAGCCCATAATTCTTCACAGACGTAATTTCTCCGCCATGCGATATCTCTCGGGTTTATATTGGTAGGTTCTATCAATAGCCCACCTAGAAGATCGAATTCAAACTCGGAGAGATTGGCAACTCCCTCATAAAGAACGGAGGGTGGAAAAATATCGCGAAAACTTCCCGAGGATCCGTCGATGACGATTCTGTTGATAAGATCGAACAGGGAGTAATAACCAGCTGCCCTTCTGTGATTGAGGACTCCCAGTGAAAAATTTCTCATATCAGAAGGAGGAAGGAGTTTTCGCCTTCTCTCGTGAAAATCTTCGGAAGCAGAAAAGCTCCCGCCACTATACCGGGATCATTGATTCTCTGCATAAAACTCCCGTGATTCTCTTGTCTGTCGATAAAAGTCTTTATCTCATTGTAGTCGGTTTTTCTCTCCTCCGTACCTAGACGGGAGTAGAGCACAACCGGGATACACCCGTCCCGCTGATACCAACAGTCCCAAAGCGTGATCTCCCGAGTCCTCTCCCAGTCCATGAACACCAAAGGGTGGGGGTCTTATTACTCTGAGGCTGGAATTGGGCGGATCGCCCCCTCCTTCTAGGATATAATTCGGATTGTTATAGTAGTCCATTCCTTCCAAGTAAGAAGATATACCACCTTTACCTCGAACCGTAACAACACCTCCTTTCACATAACAAGACTCTTTGTAAACGCCCGTTTCCAAGAGTCCATCTTTCACCAGTAGGAGGGATTCAATAAGATGCCCCCCATAGCACTTTTCGGGAGTCACATCGGCAGTCTGCTCACTCAGACAATTGTAGGAGAAGGCAGCATTCTTCGAACTCACTCCAGGAAGGGGCAAACAATGATCGCAATTGTTCAGAAGGGTACTCGAGACGAACCTCATGTTCGAAATATTCTGATTAGTGAAGGCCGAGTTTTCTACATTGTATAACAATTCGTCATTGGTTGCCACACTGGCGTTGATATGCAGAGCAGGGTTACAAATACACAGGTAATTCTCATCATCATCATTATTTAATAATGTCCACGATACCTGACATCTGGGTATAGGATTTCTAGGAATGCACTGCAGCCCTCCACCTGAGATGGTGGTAGACTTGTACCCCTCTGGACATTCACATGTGGCTGAATTCAAATCGAAATCGATCTCTCCGACATCTAAAATAATTTTTTGGGTCCGTGGATGGCGCAAAGCTCCATTTGGAAGGCAGGCAACAATCTTATCACAAGGTTTACGAAAATAGTTGTAATCGTTGTTCGACCATGATTTTGTGGCGATATTATCATTTATACATTGAGTTACAGCCTTGGCATAGTGTTGGTTTCCCCTTCTTATGGCACCTACGACAATTCTAGTTGTGTGAAAATTGAAGTCCCCAGAGTGAGTCCCTTGCTCAGATACTAAACATACACCGAATTTACCCGGAGGAAATCGCCCTTTCTCTTCTCCATTCTCAATAGAAACGATTGGAGTATCAGATACATCTATACAACGCGCATTTTGTTCTTTACATTGAAGACATTCTATTAGAGATGTAGAATCAGACTGAGGATCGCATTGGATCAATTCTTCGTCGCAGTCCCTGTTAGAAAAATTAATATTTATTTCTTCAACGTCATTTATCGGTGGTAGTTTATGTACATATTTTTCTGTGTATTCATTATTTCCTCTGATATATATATTTTTATCTCCTATCTTTAAAGATAACATTTTTTTTTATTTTAAGGATAAAGAAAAATAAATTTATGATTAAAGGAAAGAGGAAAAAACAAGAGAATTTGTTTATTTATTTATTGCGTTATTTATTTCATGACTTACAGATAAATTTTCGGGAGCAAAAATGAGAGAAGAGCTAGAAGGTGTATATGTTCCTTCTGCTGAATTCCATGTTAGGAGATTTATATTATTATTATTAATATCATTATATTTTGCTAACATAAAAATTCTAAATAGAAGAATACTCCCTCCTTCGAGATCATGAATCTGTTGAAAAAAAATGGAAAGAAGCATAGAAACAATCCTCGCTGGCTCTGATAAAGTCGTTGGTTGAGTAACGGGTTGGAGTTTTCCAAATTTCATTATTTATACATAGATATAATTATACTTAATTTTTTATTTATAGGAGAATAAAGTTTCAATAGTATAATATGAAGGGTGGTCATCAGTTTTATCTTCATAAAAAGAAGCACTTTCAAAAATCAACTTTAGACAAGTTGCCGCCAAGTATCTAATGTACATGCAGATATATATGAGTATCCCATAGCCCAACGGCCACACTATCAACATGAACTCTCCACTATACTATCTCTCCGTAAGATTATCGGAATCAGATACAGAAACTCTGATGAATGTTACCAATCAGTTCAAGAAAGAGAAAGATGTAATAAGACGCCCAAATCACATAACACTTTTTGTTGGATATCTCGGCAATGAAAACAAGGAGCCTCTGGATTATATAACTACAATCAAGGAATGGCTGAATGTTAATCCAATTAAAATATATTCTACAAATCAGTTTGGTATATTTGGTCGGAAAATTATTGGCCTTATTTTGAATATACCAAATTTTTACCAGATACTAGAAGAATTTCACAAGATTTTGGATACCCATCTGAAAGAGGGATTTTTTTTTGAAATCGGAGCGTAAGAACCCCATTCCACATATATCACTTTTTGAATGCAACTCTCAGTGCCTAGAAAAGGTGGTGGAAAAACTCGACGAGTGCAAGATATTAGACAGGAATTGGGAAATAAAACCGAAATCAATAACTCTGATGCAGACCAAAGGAGACATTCTTTATGATAACTTTAATTTGACCCTAGGCTAAGAATTCTCTTTCGAAGAAGGCAATAAATGAAGAAGAAGAAAAATCTTTTTTTTACCACCGGTTCAAAAAATCTGAAATGTTCTTCTTCTACTTGGTGTTTGATATTTTTAAATAATTCAATCCAACATTCTAATCTATAATTTGTTATATATTTTTGAATAGCATCAAATATTATTTGAGAATGATTGTGAAATAAAAATGAAAACTCTGACATTAATTCTTTTATTTCTCCATATTGAATTAGTTGGTTGAGGGGATAAAAATCCCTTCCATTAGAAACTCTTATTATATTTCTAAGCATCCACAGAGATAGGGTATGTGCATTTTTCTGAACTAATTTAAAATGGTCGATTTGGTTTTCATTCGAACCCAACACCAATAGCAAAAGGAAAAGAAAACTGCCAAGTTTAATAAGAGCTTTTCTATCAATATAGATGTCCTTTCCTTCCTTTTCCATTAGTATCTTGATTGTGTGATATATATAACATTTGGCTGGATAAACTATATTCTCCTTTAGTGGGTGATTGTTTCTTTCTTCTGAATTCAAAAGAAATTTGAATAAAAGAGGTAAAGTCTGCGAATGAATAAGATTGTATATTTGCACGCCTTCAAATAATTTTAATGGATAATTATTTATACAGATTATACATCCAGTCATAATATGAATATGTTTGATCATAAATTCCACAAAGTGATCATTTTGCTTTCCAGTAAGTGCAATGAGAAAGAGAGATGGCCACATATGGTAAAAAACGGGTAACTGGACTATCTGAATATTATCAAAAGAAATACATCGTTGTTTATAATCTTCTATGCTAGCATCCATTTCTTCCCACCAGTAATTATTGACAGCTCTCACATTTTTAATAATGGCTCCCATTTCAACCAGAGCTTTATATTCGGTATTTTTTATTAATTCATATAAATCTTTACATATATCCGTTGATAAGATGGCTTCATAGAAACATCCTTTAAATCGAATTTTTTCATGATCTTGACAATTTTTTATATGGTAAAAAATTTGCATAACAAAATTAAATTCATTAATTACGTTTTTTATTTCTCTGGAAAATGAATTAGCAAGTTTATCTCTCTGATATAAATATTTCAGACAATATGATATCGCCCCACCGAATACATTTAAAACATTTTTGAGTCTACTCATGTAATAAGAATCACCATCATGTTCAAACTTTGCTTTGATAAGAAACTTCTCTTCGGTTTCTAAGGGAACTGAAAATACTCGAAATACACAAGTTGAAAGTATTTAATAAAAATAAAAGAGGATATTTTTTTGCATTTTGTATATCACCAATATCATTTATAATACGGCTGGGATCGATATTCATGAAGGAAGGTACATATTCTTTTAAGTTTTCTATAATTTTTTCTTTATTTTTTGTTATACTAAATTCCATATCTTCTCTTCTCTTTTTCTTCATTAAATCACATATATCATTATTAATATATACTTTATCTGTAAATGAAAAAATTTCTCCCTTTTCCTTTATTCTTTCAGTAGGAAAAACAGTTTGCCTCCAGATTCTCAAAGTACAAGCGCTGTTATAAAAGCAGCTACTATTATTAGTATTTTCATAAAGATATTGTAAGAGGATACCCACCATGGTATGGTATATACTGGACGGTGTTTTTTCTACACTCATTTTGGGATATGAGACATTTATTATTAATTTTTCTCGTATCGCTTTTATAAATTATTCACTTTTATTTTTTCATGTATCGGAGAAAAAGGAAATTGATTTAATAAAAGAAGATTTAGAGAAAATATTCAGAGAAACGGTAATAGATGACGATCATCCCATTCCGGCAGATGAGATTCCACTATGTTTTATAACGAAGGAAAATTATTTTATATTATTTGTTCCGTCGGTGGGTAGACAAAAATATAATGCCTATATCTATTCACAATCAATGTTGGTCCACACCAGCTTAATCATAGTTAATTTCTATAATAATAATATCAGACAATACTAGAAGGAAATTGTAAATTATATATTAGATTTGAATTAGATTCTTTATCCTTACCGACCGTCTTTTCTTATAGTGTACTGGATAATTATATGAAATGCTTTGAATTTATTATGGAACCCACTACATTTTGTTGTGTGGTAAAGAATTCTATATCTATAAAAGAAGTATCTGAAGAAGATATTGATCGATCTTACCTTCTTTATTATCAACGACTATTATTACCAAATTATTTGAATAAAAAAAATCTACTAGACCTAGTCCCTCTAACAACAGCTTCGGAAATAAAAACAATGGCATTACAAGCGAATCTTTATTGGAATATGAAAACAGATAACAATTTAAATGTGTTTTTTATTATATGATATTGGACATCAATCTTACGAAAAATGTGAGAAATACATCAAAGAACTGAAAAGAAACTGCATTATATGTGAAGGAGATGAATTTAAGGCATATACATATATCACCAAAGAAAAAATAAAAATAGTGCCTAAATCATATTTTAATCCTTTACAATATTTGGGTATGGAAACCATTTATTCAAAACCTAGTTCTCTGAGTAATATTAATTATTATCTTACAATAGGTAGAAAAATTCTTACTTTTGAAATAAATATTTGTTGTTTCTTTAATTTTTTTAAATATGAAGATGAATAATATTTTTTGTTTGTGGCCCCCAAGAGTATATAAAGAATTGAGTATTAAAAGAGATTCATTTTTTGATAATTATCTGGGTGTTTTATGGATTGGTGATTTTAAGTGTAAATATTATTCTAAAAAAGTGGGCAACCAACTCCCATTCCGGGTCAGCAAGAATTGAAATTGTTATTCATCCCCGCCTCCTGTAGCAAAGGGAAATCAGACTCGCAAGTGTCATGTTGATCACAGAAAAGCAAGTGGTTTAAGGAAACATTATTTCAGTATTTTTTTAGCTCATAATTGAGCAAACTCCTTACAGTATGAATATGGATCACAAGATGATAACCCTTTAGCGGGCAGCCAACTGCCAACCAGATAGGTCAGCAATTGCCTTTTCGCCTCAGTGTTATATACGACCATCTGGTCATACGACTACACCTTTGTCATAAATGCACAGAGTAGTGGTAGTACTAGTAGTAATAGTAGTTAGTGTTGGATTGTTTTTTGTTTTACAATAATATTTCAACCAAAACACCTCTTTCATTTGAACCTTAACTCCTCGGACTAGAGTGGACGGTGCCGCTAGAAAGAGTTTTTGAGCAATATTGACTGCCGCATTACAGTCTCTATCCAGAAAGGCTCCACCGATTAGACAAAAAGTAGTTGTTGTTCTTATTACTTTAACTGCTGGTACTGCTGATGGAATAGAATTGATGGAGCTGGAAGTTTGGAGAATGTTTCTGTGTTGGGGGACTTTGTCGTTGTATTTAATATCACTCTTGGCAAAGCAACGACGTAGACCCCGAAGGTACACCTCCTTCTTCTTCCCTTCATCTTTCTTAAACCCTACGATATTCAGAGGTCCCTTGCATCTGTGGCAGACTTTTGACGTGTTCCATTCGTCGACGAGAGTGAAGTTTGTCGGAAATATTAATTGTCTATAGTAAGATATAAAATAAAAAATATTCAAAAACCAACTTTATTGATAATAACCTGATATAGCCACTTGCCCGCTAAAGGGTTAATGAGAGTACAGCGTTTTTTGTACTCGTCTTTCAGTTCTATAACGGTCTTCTCAATATCATCTAAAAATATTATAATCTGATTTTGACTGTAACAAATCAAAATAATATCTGTAATTGAAACGATTATATGATGTAGTTATATTACATTCCCTATCTATTTCAGAAAAAGTATCCTCATTAAATAATGTGATAAAGATAATAAATCATCAAGAAAAAGAATAAAATCATAATGACCTTTTATGGTTTTAGGGACGGGAACGACTTGACAGTTTCTCAATGTTTTGTATGGAAAAATTAATCTTTTTTTAATGAAATTAAGGGTTTCCTGAACAATGAAACTTTTACCTGTTCCAATTGGAAAGGCATCTAAACTATATATTTGTATAATATAAAAATATTCTATTTCATTTCTTTTCTTATTTATTATTCCTTGAAAATTTGTTATATTGTAAAAGGTAGTTATACTCATTTTAAATTATATCGAAAATCAGTTAGTTTTATAATATTGACTTGTCGTTGTTTTGGCGGAGCAGTCTTCATTTATATATAATAGTCTAAACATCCGTAAATATGCAACCACTTGTCCACTAAAGGGTTAAACGAGCAAGAGGTGGTGCAGCTCTTCGTAGTAAAGGGCAGGATGGTAACTCACAATTATGCTTTTCACATCTAGACACATGTAGACGTAGAATTTTAGAGTATATGTTTAGCACACTGCATTTATGTTCTTCTTTATTGTTTAAATGGCGATGAACACGGCGAAACATCAGGCAGAGGGGAGAGCATTTTTCGGATGGACATGAAGCGCTGTGTGCAAAACAAAGAAGCAGATCCTCCAGTTTATTCTTTTTCTTTTGGATTATCACATACTCTTTTAGCTTCTTACCGGCTTCCTCACATTCCTTTGTATTAATTTTCTCTTCTTCTAGAACTTGGGACCTTAAACGTTTGAAAGGACAGGATGGTAAATCACAATTTGTCAATCTACACCAAGCCACATATGTGCGAAGAATTGAGAGATATATAGTTAATACATTGCATTTGTGTTCATTTGTACCGTTCAAATGGCGACGAGTACAGCGAAACAACAAGCAGACGGGGGAGCACGTCTGAGATAGGCACGAGGAACTATATGCAAAACAACGAAACATATCTGATAATTTATTCTCTCTCTTTTGAATTATCACATATTGTGCCAGCTTTTGGACAATTTCATCACATTCTTCTTCTCCTTTAATTTCAGCATTATAATATTCGCTTTTGGGTGGCCATAAATAACTGTACATAGCTCTGAAAATGCTAACCAAAGCTGATGCAGGGGCCGCTTCTTCGAGATTCTTCATCTCTCCATACAAACTTTCGATTTGGTTTTCCGCAAAAATATATATATTAAATTTTTAATTTATACTTATAATTAATGAAACTCTAATAATGATAAGATAATTTCTTTATAGATATTTATATTTTTTCAATTTGTTAATATTATGAAAATTAAAAATATTTTATTTTTTTCGTTTTATACATTTTCCTATGCACATTTTATTATAGACAAAAGGAAAGATATTTTCAAATTGGAAGTGTTTTAATATAACATGGAAAATAAACAAAATCTGAATAT
>NC_136984.1:10701812-10704312 GCF_032717465.1 Coenobita brevimanus
CGATTTCATTCTTTTTTCTTCATTTGGGCTTCTCCAAGTCCACTTTCTTCCTGTTCTTTTTTTGGAAAAGATGTATTCATTATTCTCATGTTAAACATTTCATCAAAGTTTACCAGCATTTCTCCTCTTTCATTCCTTTCCTCCCTCTCCAAATTTTCCCAAACATCCCTCTCCATTTTTCGACTTCCCAACTTTTGCATTGAAGTCTCCACATGAGTATATAGTATATGTTGTCTTTTCTTCTTCCATAATCAGGAGATGTCATCATAGAATGTTTCTATTTCTTCATCTGGGCTTTGAGAAGTTGGTGCATATACTTGTTTGACTTTCAGGGTATATTTTTTGCACAGTCTAATAACAACAAATGCTGCTCTGTCAGATATACTGCTGAATTTAACAATTGTCTGCAAGATTTCTGTTAAGTGAAAATCCTACACCACTAACTCTTACATTTTCCTTTACCCTGTAGTAAAATAGGTGTTTGCTGTCTTCAAGCTGAATTACTTTTTTCTTTTTCTGCGGATCTCACTCAAACCCACAATATCTCAACCCTAATGTTTTCCAGTTCAGTCATCAGATTTATCAAGTTTGTAAATCTTCTGCGAGGCTTCTTACATTGCATGCATAGATCTTCATCGATTTCAGTTTGTTTATCATCCAAGAGTCTAATTCTTCCGACACAGTGCCTACTTTCACTTTCGGTGGCTTACACTGCCCGTAAGCACAGGAGGCAGTGCGGTTGGACCTTTAGTAGAACGATGATCCAGCAGCAACACCCGTCAAATCATTTGCAATAAGAACTCATGTTTGAGTTGGGAGGATTGTTGCAAATAATCTCACCCTCCCTGCCGCATAGCTTCTAGTGAGATGTAATTTTGTGTGCCGCTCTTATTCAGTTATATTTGGTGAGAGCCATATATATCTAGAGGAGTCCCATGGTCCGTGCCGCCTAAGACGGTGACCTTGCAAATATCTACAAGGCCTTCCCCTATCCGCCACCCAGGGATGCGCCAGGCTTAGCAGTGGGATCCTGCCTCTTGTTATATATATATATATATATATATATATATATATATATATATATATATATATATATATATATATATATATATATATATATATATATACACATATATATATATATATATATATATATATATATATATATATATATATATATATATATATATATATATATATATATATATCCTCTAGGTCATTTGGGAGTTCAGACTACTGATTACGAAAAGGCTTATATTCAGTGGGGCACATAGCAATTATAAATTCATTGCAAGAACAAGGAGTGAATGAGAACATTGTAAAACTGTTCGAAAACATATATAAAGAGGGAACAGCTACAGGTAAATTACATAAGTACTCGGAAAATTTAAGACTGAGAAGGGCGTTCGTAAGTGAGATACAATTTCACCAAAATTATTAACAGCATGCCTAGAAAATATTTTCAGAATGCTAGACTGGGAAAACAAAGGAGTGAACATAGATGATGAAAAGCTAAATCATTTAAGATTTGCAGGTGACATTGTCCTAATTTCAGTAACAGCGGAGGCATTGCAAGAAACGTTAAATTACATGAACAGATAAAGTCTGAAAGTAGGGCTAAAGATGAACTGGTGTACAACTAATTTTTAATCAAGGAACACCAAAGAGCGTCATCAGAATAATCAAACAAATTCTTGAAGAAGTTGAGGAGTACAACTACTTGGGACAAATACTAAAATTAAAAAAAGATCATGATAGCGAAATAATAAGACGCATTACAATTGGATGGAAAACTTTCGTTAAACATAGAGACATTATGAAAAGCAGCTTGCCAGTTTGTATGAAACGAAAAGGATATAACGAATATATAATTCCAACTATGACGTATGGTTGTGAGACCTGGAAACTGACAAAATCGATGAAAAATAAACGAATTCGTTCTCAGAGAGCAATGGAAAGGTCAATGTTGGGAATATCTTTAAGAGACTGGAAAAGATCAACTTGGGTGAAGGAGCAGACTAAAGTCAAAGATAATATAGACGTTATGAAAGAACAGAAGTGCAGGTGGGCAGGCCATACAGAAAGAATAAGGGATAGCCGATTGAGCAAGAGGCTGAATGACTGGACACCGATATATTGTAAGCACAGAAGAAAAAGGCCAGACAGGAGGTGGACAGAGAAATTTGCAGAGAAAATGTGGCAAAGATTGGCTCAGTCAAGGAATCCGTGAAAAAGGTCGAGGGAGGCCATTGTTCAGCAGTGAGCTTGTAATGGCTGATGATGATATATATATATATATATGTATATATATATATATATGTAACCCATTGGCTCCCAGAATTCTAGTGTAAGAGATTTTGCTGGAAAGGTGTTAGGGGTGCCGCCCTCCGCCTATCGGCTCATAGTTGCGAAACTCATTGGTCCCTACCGCGGGGTTCTCATCCCTTTTAAATTTAGAAGATGCCCAGTTCCTTCCGATTTTGAGGACGCTGGGTGCAAA
>NC_136984.1:10706812-10881921 GCF_032717465.1 Coenobita brevimanus
GTTGACTTAAAAAGAGTTCAGGAGAGTAAGGTATCAGGTTCGCCTGAGGGCTGTGGGACCATTTTTAATAAAAACTCGTAGACTACGAGGTCAGCTCGTTAAAATGTTTAAAATCTAAATGGGTTTCACAATCATTACATAGAAAGTTGCTTACTCTTAACACGGACTCGGCACACAACCATGGTTGGAAGCTGTAAATGAAAAAACAAAACAAAACATAACAGCAGAATTACGTGAAAACTTTCTCACGTGCCAGATCTGCTCCACATGTGGAGCTGACTCAGCATGGACGTTGTTAACACTACAGTAGAGGAGTTTACGGAATTCATCGGCAGGATCTTACACTAGAATAAATGTGAACTGGATATGCATTCCCAGGCAAACAAGATGTATCTCCACGGTGTGGGCTGCATAGTCATTAAAATCCTAACTTTTCCTTGTAATTCCTGTGTGTGTGTGTGTGTGTGTGTGTGTGTGTGTGTGTGTGTGTGTGTGTGTGTGTGTGTGTGTGTAAAAGGGGTGTCTACTACCGCAACATTTAATCACAGCAGATTTATTCTCTCTCTCTCTCTCTCTCTCTCTCTCTCTCTCTCTCTCTCTCTCTCTCTCCCTCTCTCACACACACACACACACACACACACACACACACACACACACACACACACACACACACAGTGTAGTAAACCTTTACCTAACTTGGTTTATGATATGTACTGTACTATTCCTTTACTAGTTGTTAGGACCACACATAATTAGATAGGTGTTTAAAGTACAGGAACCCCTAGTTGGCTGTGAACGAGAATATGGCGGGGACCGGGTGGGGTTGTGTGGTCGGAGAGAAAAAGCGGGGGGGGAGGGGTTGGGGGGGGCGTGTGGGACTATGAGGAAAGAAGGAGGAGGGGATACCTCTCCATCGAGCAGTGTTACAAACATTTTGGTCCACGGAAAAGGAAACGAACTTATTCCGACGTCTGTACAAACACTTATATATAGATAGTTAGATGCATAGATAGATACATATATAGATAGTTACACTGGGTGTTTGGGAACTCTTCCCGCATGCTGTATATTTAGGATATTAACAGAAAGAATGAAGCATAAAACCCTGAACAGACAGTGTCATCAATCGTTTTGAGAAAATGCTAGATTCCTGTAATAGCAGCAGCAGCAACAGCAGCAGGGTTGTATACATGAAGAGATAATGTAGGAATAGAGAGAAGAGATGGAGTCTTAATTAACCCCTGTAGAACTAGATATTTGTTCAGAGTTGTAGAAAATTTGAAAACATTCGTTAAAATTTAATCAAGTCACTACCAGACTATTTCAGAGGAAAACCTGCGGGTCAAGAGTGTCTTCCAAGGCTGTATTTAACTTCTCTAGTTAGAAAAGTCTTTCCATACCTGATTCAGATCGCGCTGTGGTACCAATAACAGAATATACAGCATATTATATCATTAGAGAGAAGTGTAGAAGGACGAAAATTCCCGAAAAAACTGTAACTGAGGTGTAGAAATTCAAAGCCCTTACTCATGGATCTCTCATCAAGTTTCGAACTTGCTTTGTTTTTACCATGGGCTCTCAAACTGGGGTTCACGAACCCCCATTGGGTTCGCAGGAGGGTTTCCAGGGGATACTTAATGGCTGACGAATGTCTAGTAAAATCTGATGAGAGAGAGAGAGAGAGAGAGAGAGAGAGAGAGAGAGAGAGAGAGAAACAGACAGACAGACAGACAGACAGAGACAGACAGACAGACAGAAGAGAACGACGGTTTTATAGTTTTTTTTATTTTATGCAAGGAAAGAGGAACCAAAGGCCACGAACTTCCTTCCAAGAGAAAAACAAAATAAAATCAAGATCAGATCATTTTGAGATGCCTGGACACACTGCGTTTGAAAGACTGGAGATCATAGGAAGCAGGAAACAGACAAAGGAAGACAGTTCCATTGTTGACCTGTTGCATAAATGAAGGACTGGGAGTAACGGTTAACTCTTGGATTAGAGAGTTGGACAGAAAAGGGATGAGAGTTTGCTGATAGACGGATGCTACACGCCCGTCGTAGAGGTGGAGGAATGCATGCAGACAGTTCAGAGGAGCAGTGACCATTGATGTAGCGATAGAAAAGAGATAAAGATGCAACAGCGCGGTGAAGGGACAGAGGAGTTGAAGGAGTCAGTAAGACGAGGAGAGTCAATGAAACGAAAAGCCTTTGACTCCACCCTATTGAGATGAAGGTGTATGTGTGGAACCTCCCCACACATGAGAGTTGTCGCTCCACACAGGGGCGGATATAACCCGTGTATAGAGTCAACAATTGTGCAGGGGAGTAAAGAAGGAACGGAGTTAGCTTAGCACACCTAATCTTTTGGAAGCAGATTATACAAAAGATGTACTATGATCTTTCCAAGATCAGTCCCAAAGTAAATGAAACCCCAAGCATGTCTAAGGATGATGAAGGATTAATAGAATATTATAAAACATTGAGTGGGTATACCTGTGGAAGATTTTGTCGGGTTCAGAGGTGTAAGAAGTGAGTCTTTGATGCATTAAAAACAACCAGATTATTTTTACCCCAGTCAGAGATACGAGCCAAGTCAGACATTATGTGTATCATAGCCTCATCCCTTGTTTGTTGAAGTAACTGCTGAGAGGGGCGTTGCGGGAACCAAATGGAAAGGTGAAGGGTGGAATCATCAGCATACGAGTGGATAGGATTAGATGTACAGCTTAGAAGGTCATTGATGAATAAAAGGAAGAGAGTTGGTGATAAGGCAGAGCCCTGAGGAACACCACTGTTGATAGATCTAGGAGAAGAACGATGGCCGTCTACAACAGCGGCTATAGAACGACCAGAAAGGAAGCTAGAGATGAAGGCACAGATAGAAGGATAGAAACCGTAAGAGGGCAGTTTGAAAATTAAAGATTTATGCCAGATTCGATCGAAAGCCTTTGAGATGTGAAGTGCAATGGCAAAGCTTTCGACAAAGTCCCGAAAGGAGGATGCCCAGGAGTCTGAAAGGTAGGTGAGAAGATCGCCAGTGGAGAGTCCCTGACGGAACCCATACTGATGGTCAGGAAAAAGGTTGTAATAGGAAAGATGCTTTAAAATTTTTCTATTAAGAATTGACTCGAAAACTTTTGAGATACAGGATGTTAAAGCAATTGGACAACAATTAGATGGTTGAGAATGGTCACCCTTCTTTGGGACTTGCTGAATGAGAGCAAACTTCCAGCAAGAAGGAAAGGTACAAATTGATAGACAAAGGAGAAAGAGTTTACCTAGGCAGGGTGTAAGCACAGAAGCACTGTTCTTGAGAACAACAGGAGGGACTCCATCAGGCCCATATGCCTTTTTAGTATTGAGGCCTGTGATGGCAGAAAATACATCAGCTGAAGAAATTTTAATATCAGCCATGAGGAAGTCAGAGGGGGGAAGTGATCGAGGAACAGCACCGGAATCGTCGAAGTTGGAATTGGAGGAGAAAGTCTGAGTGAAGAGATCTCTCTTCATCAGTAGAAGAAATAGCTACAGAGCCATCAGAGTAGAAAAGAGGAGGGAAGGATGATGAGGTAAAGTTTTAGAAAGGTTTTTGGCAAGGTGCCAGAAGGAACAGGAAGAATTCGAGTTGGAGAGTTGAGAGCATTTAGTAAGGATGAAATTATTTTTAACAGAGCGATGAACAGACTTAGCACGATTCCGGGAAGAAACTTTTTAAAGATGTGATTCAGGGGTGAGTTAGCTCCAATACCTTTTATAGGCCCACTTCTTGTTGTGGAGAGCATTAGAACAAGCATGATTAAACCAAGGCTTTCTTGCATTAGTCAAAGGATATGAGAAGGGAATGTATGCTTCCATGCCCGAGAGAATAACCTCTGTAATGAGCAAGGCACACTCAGATGGCTCCTGGCCATGGAAGCAATAATCATTCCAGGGAAAATCAAAGAGGTACTGCCTGAGGGCCTCGCAATCCACAGCTCCAAAGTGCCACAGACGACGTTCCTTTGGAGGGTCCACAGGTGATAGGACAGGTTAAGGTGATGAGGTTGTGATCGGAGGAGCCCAAGGGAGAGAAATGATTAACAGTGTAAGCAGAAGGATTAGTTGTAAGGAAGAGGTCAAGTGTGTTGGGGCTCTATCCATGGCAGTCAGGGATATGGGTAGGGTGTTGTACAAACTGCTCTAGGTCACTAAGGATGGAAAAGGTGTAGGCTTGTTCACCAGGTGGATCAGGGAAAGGAGAGGAGAGCCAAGGGTGGTGGTGAACATCTAGAATGGAGATTTCAGAGACAGGAGAAATGGATAGAATATGTTCCATTGTAGAAGTAAAATAGGCGAAGAATTTTTGATAGTCAGCAGAATTAGGAGATAAGTAAACAGTACAAATATATTTAGTCAGAGAATGCCAGGAAAGCCGAAGCCAGAGTGTAGAGAATTCAGAAAAATCGAGTTCAGGAACACGAGAGCAAGATAAGTTGTTGCATATATATACACAACAGCCACATTTGGCTTTGAAATGAGTATAGAGAGTGGAGGAGGATACAGAAAAGGGTTTGCTATCAGTTGCCTCAGACAGCTGAGTCTCAGTTAGGAAAAGGTGAGGTTTAAAGGAGGAGAGGTGGTGCTCATCAGAGTGAAAGTTAGAGGAAAGGCCACGAATTTTGCAGAAATTAAGAAATGAGTGAGATAGTAGTTCCAGGCAGCTCGAGTCGTCACCGGGAGAGGGGCGGAAGGTGGGGGCATTTATGTTTCCCCCCCTAGGGACTCCGAGGCTATGTATTTTGCAGCCTCGTATTGGGTTGATTCACATTCAAACGGCACCTCTGAGTGAGAATAGAGGATACTCCCATTACAGTCAACTATTGGTAACTGGTGCATGTAATTATTGCTCCACTATCACAAGATATTTTGGTTTACCTAAATGAAGTTTGTTGATGACATACGATGATATGTATGCTAGTGATTTTATGTACAGTGTGTTAATGGTTATCATTACTTAGTGATGTTATAGCATTTTGGAAACTCATCTTTATGATGAGATAGGCGCAGCGTGTAAGGCGGTTTGTGGAGTGAGGAGGAGATGCAAGGATGTGCAAGGGACCGCATGGTGGAATGATGAGGTGAAACGAGCTGTGGAACAAAAGAAGGCATATAGTGAATGGTAAGCGAGTAGAGGTAGGGGAGAAGATGAGAGAGAGAAGAGAGAGGTATATGTGAGCAAGAGAAGGGAGGTTATGAGATTGGTGAAGGAGAGTAGGAAGAAAGTGGATGAGGTTAAGAGACTGGTGAAGGAGAGTAGGAAGAAAGTGGATGACGAGTTTGGGAGGAATCTGCGTGTGAAATGGAGGGAGAGTAAGAAATTGTTTTGGAAGGAGGTAAAGAAAGTAAGGCAGTGTGAACGGGGAAATAGTAGGGGAGTGAAAGATAGGAATAATAGATTGTTGATGGAGAAGAGAGAGGAACTGAGGAGATGGAAGGAGCACTTTGAGGATTTGTTGAATGTAGAGAGTGAGAGCAGTGCGAGTATAAGTGGTTGGGGAATGGCTGGGAGAAGAATAGATGAGAGGAGGGAGGAAGAGATCAGTAGGGCGGAAGTAGTGGAAGCGATGAAGAAGATTAAGTTGGGAAAGGCCCCAGGAATTGATGAAGTGTGTGGTGAAATGATTAGGTATGGGGGTGAGATTGTTGTGGAGTGGATATGGAAGTTGTGTAGATTGGCTTGGGAAGAGGGAAGGGTTCCAGAGGACTGGAAATCAGGTATAATTGTTCCTTTATACAAAGGAAAAGGGGAGAGAGAAGTATGTGGTAACCATAGGGGTATTTGCCTTCTTAGTGTGACTGGTAAAATATATGGTAGAATACTCATTGATAGGGTTAGGCATATGACAAAGGAGCTAGCTGGAGAAGAATAAGGGGGATTTAGGAAGGGAAAAGGGTGTGTAGATCAGATATTTGTTCTAAGATGTTTAGTGGAGAAGTATCTAGAGAAGGGAAGGAAAGTGTATGCTGCCTTCATGGACTTGGAGAAAGCTTATGACAGAATAGATAGGCAAGGTATGTGGAAGGTATTAAGAATATATGGAGTGGAGGGGAAATTGTTGAGTGCTGTGAAGAGTATGTACGAGGGAGCTAGGGCTACGGTGCGAGTGGATGGTGAGCTGAGTGAGTTCTTTGATCTGAACGTGGGACTAAAACAGGGTTGTGTGATGTCTCCATGGCTGTTTAATATATACATGGATGGGGTTGTAAAAGAGGTGCAGGGTAGGGCAGTGGATGTGGGAGTGGCTCTAATGAACGAGGGTGAGATTTGGAAGCTTCCGGTGTTGCTGTTTGCTGATGATACAGTACTGTTGAGTGAAGATGAATGGGAGTTGCAAGGTTTGGTGAATGAATTTGGGACAGTGTGTAGGAGGCGGAATCTGAAAGTTAATGTAAACAAAAGTAAAATTATGATGTTTGAGAAGAATGAAGTTACAGAGTGTGCAGTGAGGTTGGATGGTGAGGATATGGAGCATGTGAGTGCATTCAAGTACTTGGGTAGTGTGATGAGTAAGGATGGAACTTGGGGGATGAAGTGTGTGAAAGGGTACAGCAGGGAAGGAAGGTTGTTGGTACACTGAAAGCAGTGATGAGAAATAGGGAGGTGAGTATGGAAGTTAAGAAGTCACTGCATGATAGTATTGTGATCCCTACCCTGACGTATGGAAGCGAGGCATGGACCTTGCAAGAGGGGAACAAGTCAAGAGTGAGAGCAGTGGAAATGATTTACTTGAGAGGAGTATCTGGAGTGACGTGGAGGGACAGGTTGACGAAAGAAGAAGTGAAGGAACGCTGTGGGGTGGATGTGGATGTGGTTGAGAAGATTAGGAGAAATACACTGAGGTGGTTTGGACATGTGAAGAACATGAGGAATGAAAGACTGACTAAGAGGGTGTATGTAGGTAAGGTGGAGGGAGGGAGAGGGATAGGTAGACCGAGGATGAGGTGGAGGGATGGAGTTGAGAGGTATATGAGGGAGGGGGGGTGAGTTGGGGGGAGGGAAGTCAAATGGTGGGTGTAGTCAAATGGTGGGTGACAGAACGACTTGGAGGCGTTTTGCCTGTGGCCACCCTTTGCGGGATTAGGGCGTCGGGCTATAGATATATGGATTGATAGATCTTTATGACTGTGCTCGTGTGTATGACTACTTAGTAGCAAATCTGATATTACTGATGCCGGTGGAGGTATGCATTCTGAGTGCATTCTTACTATTTGCTCTGTTGACATTGGTGGCAATATAACAACCTGAAGTTGTTTCTAACACGTGATCTTATGCCGTTGGTGATAAAATGTCTGTCTAATGGCGTTTTTGTTGTTTCACCTTTTGTTGTTATGACTGCCTGAAATTATTTCTACGGCCTGATGAATACCTGAAGTTGTTTGTCCTGTGTGAACTCACGGCAGTGTTGATACAATGACTCACTGATGATGTTTTGCATGTTTGATCTTTTGACATTATGGCTGCCTGAAGGAGTTTCTAATGTGTTATCTTGTCGACGGTTATGGTTTTATTGTGTAAGCCTATGATGGTGGCAATTTTGCAACTGCGTGTCAGTGTCGATGATGTTACGTATGGCTTTGGTCATTATAATTATTTTTTATTATAATTCCAGATACCGTTATGACCTCGTCAGCGAAGAAACAACAGTATGATGAAAGCTACATTCAGTATGGATTAGCTAATATTGTCATAAGTGGGTGTGAATTTCCTGTGTTACAAGCCACACTCTCACTGGAGTGCACAAAGCCGAATTTTCTCAAGCCAAATCCAAACAGTTGTCACCCGATTCTGAAAAGTAAAAATGCTGCCTTCGTCAAGCAAAAGGAAATGTAACTGAAGGGAACACATTTTTGATTGTATTGGAGAGTTCAGTTAACAAAATGAATCTGTGATCACCACTTCATATTTTACTCTCCCTCCTCTACCTCCGCTCCCTTCCCTCCCTCACTCCACTCCCACACCATCACTAGTCTCGCCACCCACCTTGCCTTCTCTCTCTGGCCCCTCCTTCTCAACCTCTCTTACTCCAGTGTGACTTGCCGTGCATAAAGAAGCCAGCCTAAGGCACGGGGTACCGGAGGATGGGTGATTATTCATTAGCACGACTGTACACTGACGAGTAATAAGCATATCTGTTGATATAAAACAAGTGACTGCTGAAATGAAAGGTTGCAATGCAGCTTGATGAATCGACTGATGAAGCTCCTTGTGCCCAGTGGTGGAGATTTCAAGTAGGGTTTCTTGTTCTCTCATGCTTTGGAGTCCAATACAAATGGTGAAGACATATTATATGAAGTCTCAGATCTTTTAGAGACTACAGGAATTTCTTGGAATAATATATGTGCATACACAACTTATGGAGCACCAGCAATGCTTGAATGTCGATCAAGGTTTCGAGGAAAGGTGATTGATTGATTAAAAGAAATACAAAAATAGCTGCACAACTATCGGGATTTTATGCCACTGGACATCAAGGCAAAAGACAACAACAAAGAATAAATGCAAACAAGAATATCAAATATATGTTGAAACATCACCCGCCTTGCGCTCAGAGGTGTATTGGAGGTATAAATCCTCAAGACGATGACACTCCACCAGCAGTCAGGGGGACCAAGCAATCCCCACAGAAAGGAGGAGGAATGCTATCCACTAAAAATCTGTGAGAGAACCGGGTGTGGCCAATTTGCATCCCACATAAAGTCGTCTTCCACTGGATAAACAAGTCTTTTTTTTTTTTTTGATGGAACATTTGCGGGCTCCTGTCCTTTGGTTCCTTCTTCCTTGCATTAAAAAAAAAATACTGCCACAAATAGTACGCTTCTTGTTTACCCCCACCGCATCCCACAGATCTTGAAGACTGAGTGTAGCGAATCCAGAAACAAGGCATCTTCACTGTATGCTTCATATATATGTTTTACCGTCTAAAACTCTCTCACCAGAGTTTAGATTAGTACTTGATGTTGTGCACATGGTAAATACCACCAAGACAAGTGCCCTAGTACGAACCTATGTGTGCAGAGATTTTCGATGATGCACATGAAAAGTGAACACAGAATATGGCGCAATATGGATTGATTGATTGATAGAACGCACGGCACCGCAACAGCAAGGTCATGTGATGCCGTATAAGCAAAAATATAAGTGGTGTGTGGAAGGAAGAGAAGACGGAAGGGGGTGCAAGGAACAGCGTGGTGGATTGAAGAGGTGAAACAGGCTGTGGCACAAAAGAAGAAAGCATACAATGAATGGATGAGAAATAGGGGCGTGGAAGAAGTTGAGAGGCGGAAGAGAGAGTTATATGTGGAAAGAAAGAGAGAGGTGAAAAGATTAGTAAGAGAGAGTAAGAAGAGAGTGGATGAGGAATTTGGAAGGAATTTGAGTGTAAAGTGGAGGGACTGTAAGAAAATGTTCTGGAGAGAAGCGAAAAGAGTAAGACAGGGTGGAAGTGAAGTTATCAGGGGAGTGAAAGATAAAAATGGTAGATTACTAATGGAGAAGGGAGAAAAAGTGAGCAGATGGAGAGAACACTTTAAGGAATTGTTGAACGTAGAGGATGGAAGTAATGCGAGTATAAGTGGCTGGGGAATGGCTGGGAGAAGGAGGGAGGTGAGAAGACAGGAAGAAATCAGTAGGATAGAAGTTGTGGAAGCAATGAAGAAAGTTAAATCGGGGAAAGCCCCAGGAATTGATGGAGTGTGTGGTGAAATGCTGAAGCATGGGGGAGAGATAGTAGTAGAATGGATGTGGAAGATGTGCAGATTGGCCTGGGAGGAAGGTAGAGTCCCGGAGGATTGGAAGTCAGGTATAATTATTCCCTTGTACAAAGGAAAAGGGAAAAAGAAGTGTGTGGTAATCATAGGGGCATTTGTCTTCTTAGTATAATAGGAAAAGTGTATGGTAGGATACTTACAGACAGAGTTAGAGAAAGAACAGAGAAATTAGTTGGAGAAGAACAGGGAGGCTTTAGGAAGGGAAGAGGATATTCATTCTTAGATTTTTAGTGGAAAAGTTTCTAGAGAAGGGAAAGAAGTTGTATGCAGCTTTCATAGATTTGGAGAAAGCATATGACAGGGTGGATAGACAAGGATTGTGGAAAGTGTTAAGAATATATGGAGTAGATGGGAAGTTGTTGAATGCTGTGAAGAGTATGTACGATGGTGTGAAGGCTGCAGTGCGTGTGGATGGTGAACTAAGTGAATTTTTCTCTTTGAAAGTTGGTTTGAAACAGGGATGTGTCATTTCTCCATGGTTGTTCAATCTGTACATGGATGGGGTAATAAAAGAGGTACAAGGTAGGGTAGTGGATGTTGGAGTGGCCCTGGTGAGAGAGGATAGTGTTTGGAAACTCCCTGTACTGTTGTTTGCAGATGATACTGTGTTGTTGAGTGAAGACGAAGGGGAGCTGCAAGGCTTGGTGGATGAGTTTGAGAGAGTGTGTAAGAAACGGAACCTAAAGGTGAATGTAGGGAAGAGTAAAGTGATGGTCTTTGAGAGAGGTGAAGTTAGTGAATGTACAGCGAGGTTGGATGGTGAGGAACTGGAAAATGTGAGTACGTTTAAGTATTTGGGTAGTGTGATGAGTAAGGATGGAGGTTTGGAGGGTGAAGTGCTTGAAAGGGTACAGCAGGGAAGAAAGGTTGCTGGTTCCTTGAAAGCATTGATAAGAAACAGGGAAGTGAGCATGGAAGTGAAAAAGTTA
This sequence comes from Coenobita brevimanus, assembly GCF_032717465.1. Lineage (NCBI taxonomy): Eukaryota > Metazoa > Arthropoda > Malacostraca > Decapoda > Coenobitidae > Coenobita > Coenobita brevimanus. Next base: position 10,717,549 of record NC_136984.1, read on the forward strand.
CTACATGACAGTATTGTGATACCAACTCTAACGTACGGAAGTGAAGCTTGGACATTGTTGGAAGGACACAAGTCAAGAGTGAGAGCAGTGGAAATGAGTTATTTAAGAGGAGCCTGTGGAGTCACGTGGAGAGACAGGCTGACAAATGAGGATATAAAGGAGCGTTGTGGTGTGGATGTGGATGTGATAGGAAGCGTTATGAGGAACACACTGAAGTGGTTTGGCCATGTGGAGAGGATGGAGGGTGAAAGACTGACGAAGAGAGTGTATGTGAGTGAGGTGGAGGGGGGAAGAGGGAGGGGGAGGCCGAGGATGAGATGGAGGGATGGGGTGGAGAGGTATATGAGAGAGGGGGGTGTGAGTTGGGAGCAGGGCAGTGAAATGGAGGGGGACAGGGCGACTTGGAGGCGATTTGTTTGTGGCCACCCCAAACGGGATTGAGGCATCTGGCAATAGATAGATAGATAGATAAGTAGTAGAAATATAAAAACATTAAAAAGTAAAACTCCATATTAAAAACTAGTCATCAAAGTAAAAACAGTGCAATCATGAAAGGTGAAAGAGGCCAGCCTCCTTCAGAAATAAAAACACATCGTCCCCAGGGGTACCAGGCTCTCCCCCAAGCATCAAAGAGAGACAGTAAACACCAACCTCCCCACGGTGCCTCAATAGCAACCTCCGACGTAAGTCGCCCAAACTGGGACACTCAAGCAGCAAATGCCTGACAGTAAGGGGAACCAAACAGTTATCACAGAGTGACTGCATGCCTCCACACATGAGGAACTCATGTGTGAGCTTGGTATGTCCAATGTGAAGGCAAGCCAGAACAGTTTCTAACTTATGAGGCATTGTAAAACAAACTCTCTGAGAGACGAACTTGGTAACTTCCTTTAGCTTGCTGACAGGAATGCTATCCCACCACAAATGCCAACAAGCACGAACAGCAGACAATACTAAAGTGCATAAATCAGTAGCAGGTAGAGGACAAGGAGCACATACAGGTTGCAAAGCCACAGCCTTAGCTAGTGCATCTACCCTTTCATTACCTATGACACCAACATGTGCGGGAACCCAGCAGAAATCCACTCTCTTCCCCTGATGACGAATGAGGAACAACAACTCCAAAATAGCTAAAACTATAGGATGGCAAGAGTTAAAAGAGTCTAGGGCCAAAAGTGCCCCTTGACAGTCACTAAAAATAATAAAGTGATTGCCATGGTGAACAAACACCAACTTCATGGCTAAAACGATAGCTGATAGCTCTGCAGTAAAAACTGAGGCAGCCAAAGGAAGACTACCTCCACGGCTAAAATGGGGAAATACCACTCCAAAACCAACACCAGAGGCGGATTTTGAGTCATCAGTATACACAGGGACAGACTTACCATGACAAGAAGAATGTTCTAAAAATAACTGTAAAAGACACAGGAGTGACAGAATCCTTTAAGTCTGCAAAAAACCTGCAGAAGGTCACCTTGGGCAATATCCATGGAGCAATCCTCGGGATCCGAACAGGACTGACAGGTACTGTTGACAAAACAAACTCCTCCATGATATCCCGAACCCTATAGCCAAATAGACGAGGCATGCTAGGGTCTCTACTATAATACAAAAAACAGGACTGTTGCATCACACACTCACAGACAAGTGAGTCTGGAAGGCAACGAATCCAGAGCCAGCACCGTGGTGCAACAGACTGATGCAGTAAATCTGAGGGGGGCACACCAGCCTCCACCAACATGCTGGGAATTGGAGTAGACCGAAAAGCCCCAGTTGCAAGGCAAAGACCAACATGATAGACAGCATCTAGAGTTTTTAGTCTAGACTCTGTGGCAGAGGAGTAGACGTTGCAACCATTTGACAGCTTGGAGGCTACAAAAATCTGAAACAAATACAAGAGCATCCTCCAATCAGCATGCCAAGAGGTATAGAACAGAACCCTCAATGATGGGGAGCCTTCATACCCGATGCTTTAAGACTTGCCAAGTGTGAAACCCATGTCATATGGCAGTCAAATGTCAGGCTCAAGAATTTTGTCTCTTCCTTACAACGGAGTCTCCCGCCACAAAGTTGGAGATCAGGGTCTGGGTGTACCCCTCTCATCCTACAAAAGTGCATAGCCACAGTCTTAGAAGGGAAAGACTGAAAACCCTTGGAAGTGGCCCAGACAGAAATCTTATCCAAGGCAAGTTGCATGCTCTGCTCAATAGCAGACATGCAGGAGCCAGAAAACCATATAGCTAAGTTATCCATATAAAGGGATGAGGATACCGCAGTAGGCACAGTGTCGAGAATACCATTGATGGTCACCACAAATAGGGAAACACTTAACCCGAGACGTCCCGTCGACGTATGGGTATGTTGCAACATTTTGCATTTGCCAGTCCCGTCGACGTATGGGTACGTTGCAACATTTTGCATTTGCCAGTCCCATCGACGTACTGGTACGTTCTGCAATTGCAAGGTCCCTAATTTGCACAATTTTCAATTTTCGCGCGTGGTTTTTCGTATGTATACTCGGGACACCTTCCTCTGTTCCTCTACAAGATGCCAAGCAGGGACAATGCCTTACACCGCATAACCCCCCCCCCACATGCCATTGTCTTGGCAATTCACCCGTTACCAGTGACCTGGCCAATAAAGACATTCGGGGCCAGAGTGATTCCCCAATCGATGACAATGTGGAGGACAAAGTTTACATAGCATTAGAGGAAGAAACAGTCAGAAATGATGATCAGGTAATGTGGCAAAAGAAGGTCAGGAATGGTGATGAGTCAGTGAGTGAAACAATGGTTATAATGCCTATATTACTGTTTGAAAACCAATATACTCTCATACTACATATAAATTCGTACCAAATAAGTAAATAAATACCGTTTAGGAGTGGTGTGGAATAGTTATCCTCCCACAGAACTCGTTTTCTTTGCAGCCAGCCTGAGAGAAAACCCTGTAAGGTAAGGAGGTACTCCTACTTGTATCAAGTATTTTAAACCTCAGGTGAGCGATTTCTTTATGAATTTTCGATGTTTCTCACCAAAAGCGGAGGTTTTAGCCAAAAAAAAAAAAATCCAAAAATGGTCGGGACTAGGGGGTGTTGGAGATGCGAAAGTGGTCGGGACGTGACAGGTTAAGACACTCCCCTGCAGGACACCTTCCTCCTGGCACAGTGGTGCAGAGAGAGTAGAACCCACACGGACCCAAAACGCACAATCAGTCAAGAAGTCTCTAAGCAACACAGGCAGGTGACCACGTAAACCAAAGGCATGAAGTTGTTGGAGAATGCCATGGCACCAGGCAGTGTCATAAGCCTTCTCAAGATCAAAGAACACACCCACCAAATGTTGCTTAGAGGCAAAAGCTTCACAGATTGATGCCTCGAGCCTGATAAGGTTGTTGGAGGTGTACCGTAATTTTCGGAAGCCACTCTGCGAAGGAGAGAGAAAACAATCCTTCTCCAGAAACCACATAAGCCTGACACTGACCACGCACATGAATGATGTCAAATTAATTGGGTGATAGTTGGAGATATGGGAATGGTCCTTACCAGGCTTTGGAATGGGAAGGACAACACTCAACTTCCAACTCTTGGGAATAGAGCCCTCACTCCAAACCCTGTTAAAATGGACCAATAAGAATTTAATTGAATCAATCTACAGATGATGTAGCATAGCGTATTGGAATGTCATCAGGCCCAGGAGCAGTCACCACACTCTGAGAGGGCAGCACACAGCTCACGGAGGCTAAAGTCTAAATTATATGGCTCTCCACCATGAGAGCTAAAGTCAAGACCCAACCTCTCCTGATTCCTACAAAAACTAGCATACGGCCTAGAAGGATCCTTTTTTGAGACAGCGCAAAACTGATCCACAAAAGCAGAAACTACTGCATCAGGTACAGATACTAGATCTCCGTGAAGTTGCAACACCGGTGGGGAGGGGGGCGTGAACCTACCAGAAATCTTGTGTATCTTTTTCCACACACTAGGCATTGGAGTAGAGGACGTTACTGTAGAAACGAGTTTTGGCGAGCACTCTTCATGAGTCATCTGTAGTGAGCACGTGCTTTGCGAAACTAGATTTTTAGAAAAATAACATCACGATTGGCCAAATACCGACAGGCAGCCACTTTGTAAGCTCCTTTTGCTATAGAGCAGTCGTCATTCCACCATGACACAGGTCTCTGGGAAAAAGCACCAGAAGTCCGTGGGATGGAATGAACCCCTGCCGGGAAAATGGTCTTAGTAAAATAACATTCAGCATCGTCGATAGTTGAAAAATCAGTAACCCTGTAGGCAAATACACAAAGTTCCTCAAAAAGAGACCAATGAGCCCTATCCAGACACCAGCGTGGCATACGGGCTGCAGGAATAGAGCGAGTAGTCTGGACCAACACAGGATAATGGTCACTACCATGCAGTTCATCCAAAACCTCCCTAGAAAAATCAAGGGCACAGTCAGAGGAGGAGATGGTGAGGTCAATAACAAACTACGTGCCAGTCTGAACATGGAAATGGGTCTGCCTCCCATCGTTTAGGACAACCAAATCTAAATCCTCAACCAAAGAGGCAAGAAGATCACCCCGGGGATTTGAAAGTGAGTCACCCCACAAAGGATGGCGGCCATTAAGGTTACCAAGAAGTAGAAAAGGGGTGAAAGTTGACTGATAAGGGTCTCCAGATCAGCACGTGGAACAGGAACGCAAGGTGGAAGGTACAGACAACAAATGGTATAGCACCTCCCAATGTGGATCTGTACTGTTAGAACTTGAAGGGGAGACTGTATTGCAAGGGAAATAAAAGGGACATCAGATCGGCACAAAATGGCACATCCACTGCTGTGACCACCAGGAGCAGATGCATGGACGACCTCATACCCCCTGATAGAAGGAAATGGTCTATCCCCCACCACTGTCTCCTGGAGACAGACACAGAGTGGGCTCAGAGCAGAGAGCAATAACTGCAATTCCTCCCAATTTGCCTTGGCGCCTCTACAAATCTACTGAGGACAGATTGGTACCGATTGAGCCATATTGATTAATATTAAATATTATGAACTGAGAAACACCAAGGCTATGTAGCAACCTTGTTGGGAAGGGAGTGAAAGCCCTTCTTCCTAGGCATGGAGCTCTGCCTCACCAGGGCGGAAGTACCCTTACCCGGAGACACGTTTTGCCCATCGCCAGAAAGAGCCCGAAGAACAGAGACCTTCTTGGAAGACCCACTCGCCCCAACTGCACACCCACATGAGGGTCCTGCTGGCACCTCAGGCCCAATCGAATCAATCAAAGGTTGGCTGCTGGGTGATGGATCAGAGAGAGCAAGCGACTGAGCTCATTGAGTATCTAAAGACCCAAGCCCTGCCACACCTGAGCAAGAGGCAGGGACTGGAATCCTAGAAAGACCATCATGAACACCCACTGACTTAGATGCCACCACTGGCTGGGTTGTTAAGTGAAGAGCCCCCTCAGAATCCTCATGCAGTACAGAAGTTTGAACATTAGAAGGAGGGGAGTCACCCAAAGACTCCTCACTTCTCACCCGTTTGAGGTTGGCGAATGCAACCTCCATCTCTACACCAAAACTCGAAACACTAGAAACTGTAGAGGTACACCGTAGAGAAGACTGAACATCAGTAGCAGAGTGAGCAGATAGTACAGGAGCAGAAGTTGGTGCGGAAGTAGTAGCCGATACAGGAGTGTCAGCCGGTACAGTAGTAGCAGCTGATACAGGAGTAGCAGCTGGTACAGGAGCAGCAGCAGGACGAGATGCAGACTGCAAATGTACCGGAGTCCTTGGGAGACCATGAGGAGAAGTAGTACATCCAGTATCTGACAAGGGACGAGGAGGATGGTCAGAGTAAGGAGCATGGGCTCCATGATGGCGCACACCAGGCTTTGACCTAGAAAGAATAGAAGCAAAGGACACACCTGGGTGGACATACATAGACATGACATGGTGCTTAGCTTCAGTAAAACTCAGCCTCTCCATGGCTCTGAGAGACAGAATTTCATGTTCCATTTTGTAATAATCACAAGATTTAGAAGAAGCAGTGTGCTCACCACCACAATTGACACAAGATACAGGACCAGGGCATTCCATACCCTCATGAACATCAAAACCACACGACACACAGACTGCTGGAAGACCCAGGGCAAGGCACCTACAAGTTCAACCAATGTGACCCAACCGCTGACAGTGGAATCATCTACGAGGCATAGGGACATTGGGCCTAACTCTGTACCGGTACCATGGAGCATTAAGAACAGCAGGGAGGTTCAATGAATCAAAAGTCACAATCAAGGATGGACTTGGCACAAGGTCATCATTCATCTTCTTCTTAACCCCTACACCGCAGTCATGTTTTTGCTCTCCTTGCATGTCCTGCGAGGATATTTCCACTCCGACTGACTTTTTAAAAATATTTGCCAAAAATCAGTTATTAGTCCTAGAATATTATAATTATATGTGCCTATGCCATATACTTTCAGCTTTCTCCTGGGATGTTTGTTGAGCCTTCGTCTAGTACCGTAGGACTTGTGGAACTTCTGAAGTTGGGTAACGAATTCTCCACTTTACACTTCCCGTCACCCCGTAATATGATTTCCACAGCCTAATATTATCACTAGAAACACTATTCTATGATTTTCAAGTAGTTTGGAATCCATACACCAAAAAAAAAAAAAAAAAAAAAGCAATGAAAATTACGAGTGCGTACGAGCTTCCCACTTGCCCTCGTTCCCCGCTGGTATTCTGTCATATATTATTCATAAACACACTCACACTTTATATTCCTATTACTTATATATATAATATATATATATATATATATATATATATATATATATATATATATATATATATATATATATATATATATATATATACACAGTATTTATCCATAAGTTTCCTTCAGTAATAGTAGTTTATTTTCACTCCAGGCAACTTTCTCGTTCAGTAAACTAGCGTATAGAGAAAAGCTTTGACTATCATTACTCTAAGTATTTGTACTCATATTCTTATATTAGTAATTATTTACATTTCTATTTTATTTACGCTATATTATACTCTGTCACTTCCAGTAAGTAAGGGCTCCTTTCCCTTGGAGCCAGGAATAACTTAGGACACTGAAGCACTTGTAGTTTATCACCATTTCCTCCACTGGCTCATCACATGATTCACCAGAAAGATTGTAGTCACTCTCCATCATTATCATGGATAAATTAGCCAGTTCATGCTCCACAGCAGAGTCAGTAAGTCCTCTACCCCTTCCCACACGAGGTTTAGTAGGGGCAGAGGTCACAGGGCTCTCTAAAAGTGGCGGAAATAGAGAGGCGCTAGTGCTACGTGCTTTCATCTCAAGAAACAACACTGAACTAAATGACGAGGTGGATATGGGGCTGCCAAGGGTTGACAATGTCAGCGAGCTGACAGCTGCTAATTTATATGGTGTGAAATGATTGGCAGGAAATTAGGTAGTTCCAGGTGAATGTAAATATCACTTAGGCTTCTCCCTTCCTTTCTTATATATATTTTTATTACGAGAATAGATTATACGGCGTATTTCAAGGGGAAATTACCAGGGAAAATTAACGAACAAGTGCACGTGGGGTGTTGCCAGGTGATAATTAGCCAACTCCAGGTGTATGGCACTATCAGTTACTTTATTTTTTTTTGGTATATATTATTTTGTATAAGAATAGGGCATAGGGCTTATTTCAATGGATGAAATCAGTGGAAAATTCCGGGGAAGATTTGCTTAGCGCAGCGTGGCTGGGCAGGCGAGAGGAGAGGGTAATGGAGCGGAGGTAGGGAGGGGAGTCAAGAAGGGGGATAAATAGCTAAGTTGTCAACAATGGATGGGAGTACAGATGACATTAGCAGTGCTGACTATTGTTGGACACCGGCAGTACTGATAGATGATAAAAACCACCACTTGAAAGCCCGGGAGAATTCAAAATAATGCAGAATTGCAAAAGTGACGGCCCCCAGTATGATCCATTGCGACTGAGTGTCATGAAAGTGACGCCTCACAGTTAAGGGGTTAATCCTTTCAGCCTTTATCACATTCTGTGCTGACAACTCTTCAACAAGGAGTGCATCATCGTAAATCAGCAATTCCTTAGCATACACAGTGCCACGAAAATAATTCATTGAAGCATGGGGGGAACATGTAACAGATTGACCGGAAAGCATGGACAGAGACAGAATGGCTGCACTCTGAGAAGGGTAAGAAACCTCCACCAACAAACTACCATCAGCCTGTGGAACCACTTTATGGGTGGCACCACAAGCAGCAACAAGTTCTCAATATGTGCAAAAAATATCGCACCTTCGAAGGTCCACCCCATCAGGGCCATGAACAACTATGAACTTGACAAAAGGTGCAGGAGGAGGAGCAACCAAGAAATTATCTGAATCTCGCTCATGGGGGCCCTGAGGGCCAGGAACACTTCGTGTCCCCTGCCTGCGACCCTTGTTTGGGAAACACTGGACTGGGGAACAAGGCAGGGGAAGCCGAATCCCCCATGGAGCCACATGGAACCTGGAAGGGTTCCAGAGTGGCTATAAGTGAAGGTTGAGAAGATGCGCTTAGGTCTGGGAGAGAGGCAGGTTGGGGCACATTATTCGTATCCATAAATATAAACACAAAAACTTCATTCATCCCCTCCCACCCACCACGGAGCCCAACAAGGGGAGGCCATATGCCACAGACGACCTCAGGTGTAGCAGGGAGTATACACAGGTAACTACAGAGGGACCTGGGCTAGGGTGACCCCAGGACGATAGGAGCCACCAGGCCCCCCAGTGCCCACTTGACCCTAGTCAAGGCATGACCAGCCGATTGACCTTGTCGGGCCCAACCAGGCTGCCCGTCTAGCCAGAATAAGGGACCAAAGAGGTGTATTGCTAGCTGCAGGGAACATCGTGCAGCATCACTCAACCCCCAGGACTCCCATCTCCCAGCATTACGGGACACCACGCACGGCAAACACGTGGGGAGGCAACAGTCCAGCCCTAGATGGCAAGTGGGCAGGGACTAACATCATCAGCAGGCCTCCTCCACCAGTGATGTAGGGGGTGCTTGGTCCATGAGACTGACAAATGCCGACCATACAAAGGTAGGCATGCCTCCAAAGTAGGTGGTACTGCCAGCCACGTTTCAAGCCCCGCCACCACATCACGGTGACCCCTCTCAGTGGGGCGACGCAATATGAACATGCCCTTCGAGTATGTCTCTAATACTGCTTATGGAAATGAGAAAATTGTTTGCACAAAACAAGCACAGCCATCACACTGAAGTTTAATACTGGTTATTATATTTAAAGCATGAAGTTAATGCTTACTTGCCCAATAGAGCAATCATAAAATAATCTTACCGGTATAGTACCATTCTACATTGAAGTATTGCTGATGTTTATTTTCTTCATCAAGTAACTACAGGTTGAATTCAGTGTAGTTTCATTGTACACTGTTAATTCTTAACTGCTTAATGAAATCATTACAATATCAGCGATTTAATAATATTTATTGCAATACCACTGTATACTGACTTCGTCTTCATATAATACCATTGTATATTCATTGTCAGGTTAAAGTGTGCCTATGAATAGGTGCTGATGTTTGTATGGGTCTGGATACCAGAAGGTCGTAATTGTTTCAGGTGCAGGCTGCTGATGCCATCTGATCCTGTGCTTGTGGAGCTCTTTGGTTTCTTGATAATGTTTCTTGTCTGTCCTGGAGCGAAGAGAGTTGCACTGTGGTCCAAGGAAAAGGATTGTGTGTCTTAAGAGGATTTTTTTTTTTTTCAGACTCATTGAGTGTTCGTGGTAAGTGACTTATGCTGTGTAGTGGTTCACAAGAATGTTTGCTAGTTCGTAGTTGCAGGTGATGTGTTGGGAGTTGGACGTGATAGTGGGGTAGGTTGTGGAGGTGTTTGTTTGTAGTTATTTTGATAATGTTAAATATTTTGTACAGTCAAGAGGTGTTTGTAAAGTGACTAAGTGTTGTTACAAAGGCCTTCCGGTTTTTCATTTTTATGTGTGTTAATTTTGTTGTTCGTCCCTTTCTGTAGTTCTTGGACCCTTGTTATGGTGTTGTGTGAATGAGGGAGAGGAGTGTTGTGTTTACGTGGGATGCATTGTATTATGAGGTGGGTAGTCTTCCGTGTAAGTTTATGTTGTAATGTCGTCTGTTGCCTCGTGGATTGTATTGTTTGTCTGCCATGAGTATACGGTAATGAGTCCGCAGGTGATTGAACAAAATCAGACAGTTTGATATTTTTCGTTATTCATGATATATGCGTAAGCATGCTAGACAAAGAATATATACAAGGTGGAATAAAAGCATTCATAGCACCTCTTCCTTTGCTATTTACTTAACATACTGATCATTAACATTCTCTTGTATGTTATTCACTGTATGCTTCATAAAAGATATAGTTTTCATTCATATTATACAAGAGGTTATCGAGGTGTACTGTGCAGATTATTAGCCAATGGAGAGGTGTTACGAAACCACCAACGTCAGTCTGAAAACACGTTGATTGGCAGTGATTGCACAAAGACACTCACTTCATAACTCCTTTTCAGCTGATTATGATCCTCTGGCGTTAGGTGTAATAAAATAAGAGACTCATCATGAGCGTAAGATAATGGCACCAGTTTCAACACACAGCCTTCGATATTCACTTAGATATACCTAACTAATCTAACCAGTTCAATTCCCTGCCACTTTCCTTGATTCGTGCATTTCTATACCTCGCTATCATGTTCAAATTATGGTGCATTGGTTCTAAAATAATGAACATCACTAAACCTCCTCAAATTAGGTTGTAGCCAAACGTAGTTAGACTGGCGAACGAGTTGGCCAACACCAAACTGATTCATTACTGTGTCATAAAGAGTTGCGAATTACACGCACTCATGAAATGGTATCTAGATTGTATGAGTGGCCCAGTTTCGTGAAGTGAAAAGAAAGCGACTTCAGTATACCATATCCATTCATTATCTTTTAAGTACCATCAACATATGCTGTATTTACAGGAGTATGATGCAAGTGTGGAGTCTTCCGCTGAGGACATTACCGTCCAATGCAAAGGACAAGCAGACTCAGTAGACATTGAGAGGGACGAGAGCAAAGATGGTCATGTTAATGGTGAGTTAAGCAAAGTGTAAAGGCAAAAAAGCACGTTTGTTTATCTATAATGTTATATTTATGGTCGAAGAAGGAAGAGTTTGGTGGTAAGTTAGAGCTTTTTAAGCACACTTTGAACACAGCGAGAAAACTGAAGACAGTGTGTAGGAATTGTGCAGCTTTACAACTAAAGGCAAGGGAAAAACAAAGAAATGTTTAAATGTAACAATTCGTAGATTTTACAACCACCATACCATAAACCACCAAACCAAACAACCACTGAACCATACAACCACAAAACCATGCAGCCACAGAACTATAGTACCACCAAAACCTTTACCACCAGACCATACAACCAGAAAACCATATTACCACCAAACCATACAACCACCATATCATACAACCACCAAACCATACAACTGATGAACCTTACAGCCACCAAGCCGTACAACCTACAATTTTTACAACCACCAAATCTTACAACCACCACACCTTTCAATCACCATACTTTAGAATCACCTACAATCACCTAAACATACAACCACCAAACCTTAAAAGTTTGACAGAACAACTACCAGGTCATAAAACCTCCAGATCTTACAACCACTCATTCTCACAACCACCAGGCATTGCAACCACCAGACTTCCAATCACCGAATCTTATAACCACCAGGCATTAAAACCACTAGATCTTACAGCCACCAGACCTTATACCATTGACGACTTGGCAATCAAGCGTAGGGCCAGAAAGGAGGTAAGAGTATATAGAGCAAAATCTGAGTCTTAGAGACTTTAGAGACTTCTGCTGGATAACCTAAATGGTATTAGAAGGAAGAATGTGGTATTTAAGATGGCAAATCAGATGATAGGAGGAAACCGTTATAGCCTTGTAGAGAGTTCCAACATACTTGACCTCATTCTTAAAACCAAATCCATCTGCTTGCGCTGTTAATCTTTCCTCTCTGTTTGGCTCACCTTATCACAGCCTTACCACCTTAATCTGTCCTAATGCTCCAGTAAGGCCAGTGGACCCTCCCAAGAAGTGACGGTTTTGGCACTTAGGAGCTACTGACTGGGAGACCCTCAGGCAGTGCTTCCTTGATTTTTCGTGGAATGATTAATGCTTCCAGGGCCGAGAGCCATCTACTGTAAGTGTGACTTGTGAATTATGGAGGTTATTCTTTCGGACATGGAAGCATACCTTCCTTTCCCATGTGCTATGACTAATGCAAAAAAAAAAAAAAAAAAAAAATGTTTCATCACGCTTGTTCTGATGCTGCCCACAACAGGGAGAATGCCTACAAAAGGTATTGGAGCCAACCCACCCCTGAATGTCATCTCTCTTATGTTTCTGCCTGCAGTCATGCTAAGTCTGTGCTTCGGTCTGCTAAAAATAATTTCATTCGTACTAAGTGATCTGATCTCTCCAACTCAAATTCTTCCCGCTTCTTCTGGCACCTTGCCAAAAACCAAAAACCTGTCTAATTACTTTACCTCATCATCCTTCCCTCCTCTTTTCCACTCTAATGTCTCTGTAGCTATTTCTTCGACTGATAATGCTGAACTCTTCATTCAGACTTTCTGCTCCAATCCCACACTGGATGATTCCGGTGCTGTTCTTCCATCACATCCCCCCTCTGACTTCCTCATTGTTGACACTAAAATTTTCAACTGATGTTTTTTCTGCCATCATCTGTCTCTTTACTAACAAGGCATATGGGACTGATGGGGTCCCTTCTGTTGTGCTGAAGAACTGTGCTGCTGTTCTTATACTTTACCTAGGTAAACTTTTTGTCTTTGTTTATCAACTTGTATCTTTCCTTCTTGCTGAAAGTTTGCTTTCATTCAGTCTGTCCCCCCAAATGGGTGACCATTCCCATCCCTCTAACTATCGCCCAATTGGTTCAACATCCTGTGTTTCAAAAGTTTTTATGATTATTCTTAACAAAAGTATATAAAACATACTTCCTATTACAACTTACTTTCTGATCGTCAGTACGGGTTCTGCCTGGGATGCTTCACTGGCGATCTTCTCACCTACCTTTCAGACCTCTCGTCATCCTCCCTCTGGGACTGCCAAAAGCCAGTGCACTTGGAATCTAAATGGCTTTTGATCAAGTATGGCATAAGTCTTATTTCCAAACTGCCCTCTCACGGTTTCTATCCTTCTGTCATTGCCATCATCTCTAGCTTCCATTCCATTCTGGTCGTTCTATTGCTGCTGTTGTAGATGGCCACCGTTCTTCTCCTAAAGCTATAATTCCTAGTGTTCCTTAGGGCTCTGTCCTACCATCAACTGTCTTTTATTCATTAGTGATTTCTATACTCTACATCCAACCCTATCTACTCATAAGCTGATGATCCCACACTTCACCCATTACATTTGCTTCCCACAGCATCCATCTCAGCAGGTAGATCAACAAACAAGGGGCACTGTTAATGTCTGAAATTGGCTTATATCGTTGATTGGGGTAATAGTAATCTTGTATTTTTTAATGAATAAAAAAAATCAGTTCTTACATCTATCACCGTGCCAAAATCTTTCGCAGGAGTACCCTCAAAATTTCAACAATATCCAGCTGAATCCTGCATCATCTTTGAACATTCTTGGAGTTTCATTCTCTCAAGGTATTTTGGAGAGATAGTATTAGCTCTCTTGTAAAACATGCCTCCAAGGGATTCGGTGCACTCAGGCGACTCTGTGCCTTCTTTACCTCCGGACAGTCGTTGCCTTTATACACGGGTTTTATTCGCTCCTGTGAAGAGTACAACTCCCATGTGTGGGAAGGTTCCCCACGTACTGCTCATCTTAACAAGATGGGTCAGAATCTTTTTCTTCTTATTAATTTTCCTCCTCATGCTGGCTCCCTTCAACCTCTGTCTCATCACTGCATCTTTATCTTTCTTCTATCACTACTTCAGTGGTCACTGCTCCTCTGAACTGTCTGCTTGCATCCCTCCACTACCACGGTGGGTGCATAGTACCCATCTGACAGCAAACTTTCATCCCTTTTCTCTCCAGCCCTCTAATGCAAGAGTTAACTGTTACTTCCAATCCTTCACGTATGCAACAGGTCAACACCGGAACTGTCATTCTCTGTATTTCCTACTGCCTATGACCTCCAGTCTTTTAAATGCAACGTGTTCAGACGTCTTGAACGATTCTTGAATTGGGCTCTCTGTTGTTTGGTTCTTATCTTTTCTTGAAGGGAACAATCTTGTGGGTTTCTGGCCTTTGGTTCCTTCTTCCTCGCATAAAAATGACATAGGTTTTACAACCATTCATTACAACAAATGTTAATCATTCTTCGGATGCCATACAATACAGCAGTAGCAGGAATGTGCAATGTTTCGGGTACCGTATATGTAAGGTATGACGTTCTGTGCCAGATTTTTATGTTTCGTCAGTGTCCATGAGTCTACGAAAGAGGGAGCATGTGCGTGACTGCTGGCACCACTACTTCATTTTAGTGCTGAACAAGTTTATTAGAAGAGAATGATACGTGAGAAATGAGTGAAGCAAACATATTTAATGAGGTTTGTGACAATAGTATGACTGTTATGTCTTTTTCAAGAAGACTAACCATTAAAAATATTTGGTTTAATTAAAGAATGCATGATATTTACGTATAATAAAATGGTATACAGTTTCTACATGTGTCAATATTGGTAAGTGGTGGCCACCATAATCCACACACCTAATATAGTGCTGCATACTCCCTTCCTCTTTCTTTTTCTGTCTTTCTGTCTACCCTCATATCTTCTTAATTCCCCCTTTCCTTCTAGTCACCCTTCATTCCATTTCAGGTAGCTGTACACTGAGTGAAGCCTAATGGTTTCCTGTAACCCAGGAAATTATTTACAATGCTGGGTCTTAATCATTTAAGCAATTTAAGGGTGAAGTGAAGCTTGCTATAGTGCCCCCTGTAAACTGGATGGAGACATGCACATGCGTCGTCCATCCAGGAACCAAACCTCTATCCTCTTTCCCACGCCTCACTGTGTCGAGGCACTGTCATCCTCAAGGGAACAACTTCCCACTGCACGTGACAACTCTTAGTTTCCTGCGGTTGGTGAGTCTGCTTGGCCAAAACAGATTTGGGCTGATCAACAACAAAATGCGTCACTTGAAAGACTTCCACTCGAAAATAATAAGTTGAATTACATGTGGGACAAATATTACCTAGCAATAACGGTTAAATAATGAAATTACTATTAGGTGCTAACTAAACTAACTTTGGACCTGGTCAGCATGGTGCAAACGCCAGGTAAACACCTGTAAAACGTACGTAAGTACATGGCCATTGTGATGCATTTCACATTTTGAGGTGAAAATTATGGTGTGTGGCCGTTGTTTACTGAATTCTTCCTTGCATGTGAAAAGTAGTTTAGCCAGGACCTTAGCCATTGTGTAGGAGCTAAATCCAGGAGACCATAAAATCACCAGACCTTACAATCGTCAGACATTTCAGTTAACAGAACTTAAAACTATCATACACAAAATCATATCATGAGGTCATTGATCTTAACTTTGCCTTTACACACCAGGAGCTGCCACAGTCACTGGATCAACAGCATCCTCACGTCCTACAGCCCTACAGGTGCGTTGCTTGTTCATACTCTGTTTTCACAGCAGTGTACAGTGAGGATTAAACGATGCCTTCTGTTCACATCCCCTCATATCTCCTATGCTGAGAGGGGCTTGGTATGTCTCCCTGCTCATAGATTAAACAGTTTGTTATGATGCATGAAGATTTAAAAAATAATAAAATGTCCTAAATGGGAGGTATACGCAATGGAACAGACGAGGAAAAGTCGTTCCTAATTGAAGAGGCACAAAGATAGATGTGTGAAAATGATATACCTCTCAAGAGATGGAAAAATAGTCGAGTGAAAAATGGTCACCCTCATAATTTGCCCGTTAGGCCATCAGCCTGTATTTTCACAACATGTGAAAAATATTTAATATATACAAGTCAGTATCCTCACTCGGGGCACCAAGATGTGAAAAATATTTGGAGGTTCTGGTAAACAAATCTGGGCTCCTCTCTCAGGGCACCACAATGTGAGAAATTTCTAGTATTTCCTAGTAAACAACTCGTAGGTTCTTACTCGTCCCTAGAATTGTCCTTAAGTAAATTCAACAAGTCTCATAGAGTGATGTGAACCATAACTTACACCTTAACTCACCTAACTAATTCTCTTCTATCTCCTAGCTAATCGCCCCTTGAATTGGCCAATTCTTAAAGGTTACTGAGCTAGAGCATAGGGAATGTTGGACAACCGATGACGATGAGGCTGCTTTTCTGTTGTTGCTTGAGCAACCAAGCATCCTTAAGGTGCGTATGTACAACGTGCTGCTTGAACCTTGTCTAGGAGCAGAGTAAAGAAAATGGCAGGCCCTAGTTCTTCATAGCATTGTAAGGTTGCCAACTATTAATAAATTACAGTACTAAATACTGTTAGATTACATCATGATATATACAGGGCGAATCTAACAAATTAATCTTAGTTTTAATTAAACTAAAGATAAACCAAATATTTCCTTTAACTATATGAATATTTTAAATCTGCATCTACTTTACATGAAGACCTTTTCATCCTCGCCACGTCATCAAACGCGGAGACGCAGTATAGGTCCGTGGAAATTTCCATATATACATGTATTTACAATATAGTTGTCCACGAGGGTTAAACACAGTAGCAGTTAATTTATCAATAATAAGAATTAGTAAAGAGAACGTAAAATCTGGGTTATAAAAACCGCTTGAACAAGTGACAACGGTCTCTAGTTTTCCTCTGCTTCTAAGCAGGGATGACTCTTATAAAAGGTAGAGAGCGCAACTGCTCTGGGGGAAAATATTTCTTACAGTTTTGGGGCTGGGCGGAAAATGATATGCTGCATCATATAATGTGACCCTTAGCCAGGAGTTCCCTCCATAGTTCTCGAGAACCTTGTGCTGCAGCCCTTCTAGGTCGTGCATCCTGACCCGTTTGATCTTCACCATCCCCTGTATCTGGAGTAGCTGCTAATTCAAGGGTATCAGTTTATCAATAGTTTTTACAGTATACTGGTATGTCCCCTACATTTTATTTTTACGAGTCTCAGCACCCCCTCTGAATCTGGGTGCGTGGAGATCACTTTAGCTAATGGCCACTGGGATCTTGGTTGTTCAGTTTTCACTAAGACCACATCCCCTATTTTTATGACAGATTTGTTGCTGGAGCCTGAGCCCCATAAAATCTTTCTCATAGGCTCAAAAGATATTCCTCGCTCCAATGTCTATTCCAAGTATCCAACACCCTTTTCAGACATTGATATCCCTCCCGCAGATGTTGTCCTAAATCATTATTTTCTATGGCAGGATCACCTACTTCTTCCTGGATATCCACACAAGGCACCGGTTGGATTTTCCTGCCATATAACATATGAGCCGGTGTTTAGGCCTCTAGCAATACGCTAGTGTCATCTATATAAGTTGGGGGTCCATTATTAATCCTAGTTTCAGTTTCAGTTATTACTGTTCTTAATTCTTCTCTCGTGATCTTACTTCTGTGTAATGTTTTCCTCAGGCAGTTCTTGACAATACCAATCATTCGTTCGGGTAAAGCCATGGAGCTCTTGGAGCTGTGAACTGCCAGGTACAATTTCGGATTCCCAGGGCCGACTTAACCTTTGGATCATTCATTATATTCAACAGTAAAGATGCTGCTCCAACGAAATTAGTTCCGTTGTCGCTTATTAACTTGCCAGGACGAGATCTTCTAGCGGCAAATCTTCGAAAGACATTGAGGAATGTCTCTGAGCTCAGATCTTCCACTATTTCTAAATGGACTGCCCTCGTGTAGGTACAAGTAAATAGACAAATGTAAACTTTATAGGCAGATCCCTCACCCGTAACAGTTACAGCCCATGTGTAGTCCAGTCCTGTTACTTGGAAGGGCCGACTTACATTTACCCTATCCATTGGTAGGTCCGGTAGTCCTGGATAGTAATATGGTCGTTGTTCATACCTCCTACAAATGATGCAGTCTTTGAGATATTTTTTTATAACCTGTCTACCCTTAGGAATCCAATCCCTTTCCCGAATTGGGGCCAAGGTCTGCGGCACACCTCCACGGAGAGTAGAATCATGGGCTTCCTTTATAATTAATTTTACAAAGTATCCGCTCTTGGGTAATAAAATGGGGTCTTTGGTTTGGAGAGGCAAATCAGCCTTTACTAATCAGCCCCGACATCTAATCAGACCCTTCTGTCTAAGAACAAGCCTAAATCCTTTATCAGCTTATTCTTGTTCCCAGTGCCTTGGCCTAAAAGGTTATATATTTACCCATAATAGTTCTTTTGTAATCTTTTCAGCCAATATTCTAGGGGATCTAACTTCTGAAACCCCACGTTTTTATTCAAAAATTCAACAACCAATTTAGTAGTGTTTATAAGTTGTCTTATTGATGAGAATCGGCTGATGTCATTTACTTCTGGCTCAGGTACTACAGGATCCAAGTTCACTATACTAACCTCAGCAATACTATACTGTTTCTGCTCAGGCTAATCCTTAGCGAGTAACTATTTAGGACCTTTAAACCACAAGTTATCTTTGATCAGTCTCCTTATGGTCGAACCTCTTGAGAGCAGATCAGCTGGAATTTGTTCGGAGGATACATGCATAAAGTTAAATTTGGAAGACAGTTCTTTAAGTCTTCACTCTATTACGGACGAAAGGATCTTTACTGTCTTCCTTCCCTATCCAGTAAAGACATATCTCACTGTTAGTCCATATGTGAATATCCTCAAGCTGAGTATCAAGAGTAGTGGTTATATACCTGGCCAATTTAGTTCCTACTCCTATGGAAGCCAATTCCATTTAAGGTAGGGTTCTTCCTTTAATTGGCACAACTCTGGTTTTCGACATAATAATCTTACTATCCTCTCCTGTTGCGCAATAAGGTACTGCACCATAGGCCCTTTGAGAAGCATCATAAGATACGTGTAAGTGCGACTTCTCATTACTGTTTATTTTCTTGGGAATACATATGCTTGATGTGGTCTCAAACTCCTTTCTAATCTGTTCCCATTGTTCTGCATATGTCTCACCCAATTCAGTGTCCCAGTCTAACCTTTCTCGCCAAGCCTCCTGTACTAAACATTTGCCCCTAATAACTATAGGACTGACCAACCCTAATGGGTCAAATAACATGGAGACCTGACTTAACAAGGACCTCTTGGTGAGAGTGACATCAGAGAACTTAATTGGTTTCAAACTTATTAAATCAGCTGTTGTATCCCAGTTAATACCTAACATATTTTGAACTTTGGGAATGTCAGAATTTGGATAGTCCTCTTGTATTTTATTCCTCAAAAGGGGTGAATTTGTATTCCAGCTCTGTAAATGCAAATTTGCCTTTCCACTTTCGGAATTGGCAACTTCATAAGCCTTCAATACTTCCGACTCTGTATCAGCAACACCTTGCAAATAATCCATGTAAAAAGCCTGCCCTATTTCTGGGCATTTGGCGTTATCAAAATGATGCCGTTAAGTGTTGCAAAGTAGGAAAGGACTAGCACAAGAGCCAAAGAGCAGCAATCGGAAACAATGTCTTCATTTCGAGGATCATGAGGCCAGAGGAATTTTGTGAATTTTCTGTCCTCCTCTCTCAGTCCTATTCTGAGAAAAGCCTTACTAATGTCTGCTGTATAAGCATTATAAGCATAAGGTTTCTCTCTAAATCTTAGTAACACATTCCCTAACTTCTGTGTTAGTGTAGGTCCAGAGTATTGGCAATCGTTCAAGCTAGCAGATCCCTTGGACGCTTTACAATTATTATTGAATACTATCCTTATGGGAGTAGTTACTGAATACTTGCTTACAGCATGATGTGGTAAGTAATGTCCTTTGTGATTAACAGGGAATTCTACGTCTTCTATAAATTTATTCTTCAATTGATCCTTTATAATATTATCATATATGGTCAGATGTTCCGGTCTATCTCTCAACTTCCTTAGAAGGGAAATTAACTGAGTCTTAGCTGCTTGGTAATTTGTTGGTAACTCCGAATGGTTTAGTTTCCATGGTAATCCTACCCAATATTGTCCATCCTTAAATTCCACTGACTGATTATACAAATCCAAAGTTATTTTATCTTCAGGGGTTGGTTCCTCAGAGTGTATTCGTACACTGTCCAAGTTCCACAATTTGTGTACAGGTTCAATATTTTCATCCAACAAGTCATTTATCTGAGTAGGTTCTAATTCTGCACCTATTCTAGCTACCATCAATGACTGTGTGGGGGTAACAAAGACTGAGTCTACTAGTTTGGCCTCTCCTTTAACTTGTTTTAGAAAAGGCAATTGACCCATAATAAGGTAACTTCCTGGACTCTGGAACAACTGTACCTCATTCTTCTTGAAAGTGTAGAAATCTTCCACAATACAGTAGGCTCGCGCAGTGCACGTCATCGCAGTGCGCAATTCGCCTTGTGCACGAGTGACCAAAAATCATAACCTAAAACCCTTCAATGCGCGAGTTTACCGCATAGAACTCGAGGCAGAGGCAAGGAGTGGCTCAAAAATGCCATTTTCTACTAGTGCGCGACCACCCCTCACACAGCGCGTCACTTGTTGTCATGTTGATGCGTGATGGAAGGCAGGACTGAGCTGTGTATGTCAAACATTAGCAAGATCCTTGCTGCCGTGGATAAGCCCAAGGAAGAAGTGAAGGAACAGGAAGTGAGCAACTTAGGAACGGAGGAATTTCTGGTTGGTATCGACAAACTCTTCCGTTTCTACACAGCCAGGCACAGGGAAGAAATAAACAGGAGAAGACAGAAGCTTATAACAAGCTACACACAGCGAGCTCAAGTTGGTGAAATTGAGGAACCATCGACATCGTCTGCTCCTGTTCCTGTTGAGGATGAAGAGGATGCAATGTCAGAAGTGTCAGCATTGGAATTTGAAGGGTTTATGGCCGAAGTGAGTGACATTGATGCTCCTGGGGAAGGTGCTCAAGAGGAGTCTGTGGAGGGAAGTGTTGGTGCGGTGGGAGGTGCGGTGGGGAGTGCGGGCTGTAAGTGTTGCCGTGCCTCGGAACCCCTGTTATTTAAGGTCATCAGGCCTGTTGTCTACTGTTGTTAAGGTGACTACCCATATTTTGTTATTGTAGCTATAACTTTAGTACAATGTCTGAAACATATGACCTTTATTATGTCTCTAAGGGCCAAAAAATGTCCAGGTATGAGGGGGTACCGCCCATATGTAATTATTCCCATAAGATTATGTATTCCTAGTAGGCGAATTCCCAGTGCGCGAGCTCGTGCACCGCCCAATCTCTCGTGCACTGTGCGAGCCCACTGTAATCAGAACCAATTATCATTTTTATGGGACTCACAGTATCTGATTCCACATTCCGTTTAGCCAACTTTATCCCTGAGCTTTGTAAATGATCACAGGTTTCCTTCAATCCTTTTGTATATGTACTTGTCTCCAAATTATCAAGCACAGCTGCTATGATACGGCATTTATATCTGCCTAATTGTATTACAGGTCTAACTAAATCAAAAGATTGAGCATTCTTAGTTGTTAAGAATCCTGTAATAGCTAGATTCACCTTGCCAATAATAGGTAACTTTAGTTTCTTCACAATGTCTGCAGAAATGAAGGTTTTCTGAGCACCCGTATCAAACAGGGTACATGCTAATAGGTTTCTATTCTCAAACAATACCTTCACATCGGCTATGGGAACTGCAGCTGGCATTACTACTGGAGTATTTCCCTTTGCAATTGTCATATTGTCGCTTGCAGGTTTAGGAACCTCAATTTTCATCCTAGGGCATGAAGCACTATGATGATCTTTTTTGCATTAAAAACAAAGCTTTAATTTAGTCTTACAGTCGACGGAAGTGTGTTCGGAGTTCATACAAATTATACAACACCCCAGTTCCTGAAGCTTTCCTAGTCAAGAAGCATAATCAGGATAATGTTGACAAGATGCACTGGAATGTTGCTCACCACAAAATACACAAACTTTCCTGTTCTTTATCATGGAAGGTTTTACTTCCTTAATATCCTCAGTTTGTCTGTTCCTTGTCTTTAATACTTTATCCTCAACCTTTAAGGAGCTAAGGAAAGTATCTATCTCTTCTCTAGGCACATACTTGGTGTTCTCTGACTTAGGTTTCCCAACCAGTTGCTTAGTGTTCTTTTTTTTTTCAGTCTTCTGTTTGACATCAGTAGGATTTATTGTTCCTTGCAAATGTTTACAGAGTCGCATCAAACCTTCCTCAGTCTCTTCGCAGAAGAAATTGTCCTTTTGATACCTACCATACAAAGCATCCTTGGTTTTCGGTGGAAGCTTTAAGAACACAATGCTTGAAAGCACCCAATCTGATGTCTTAATATCTTGGTAAGTACCTAAGGCCTTTAAGGCCTTTTAAGTTACAACTTATTGCAATTCTAAAGTTTTGCAAGGAATCAAAATCGTGTGTAGGCGTGGGTAATTCAATTAGAGCCTTCAGTAATTGAGTAATAACTTGTTCCCTTTCTTCAAAATTTTGTTTAAGGATAGTCAAGGCCACCTCATAATGATTTTCTTTTACTAGTAATTCGTTTATCAGTTGATATGGTGTTCCTTTGACCTGTCCTAACAGGTATGTAAGTTTACTGACTTTAAGGAGATCTGTTCTATCGTGTACTAAGTATTTGAACTGGTCCCAGAAGGATTTCCTGTTCTGCTTCCCATCAAAGTCCGGAAGCGTTATTTGTGGTAACACAGCTCTACTCCGCTGTTCCACAACTTCTGTTTCCGTGGCAGTCTCAGCTAATTTTTACTCTAGTGTCCTTACTACAGTTAAATATTCTTCTAATTTACCTTCAAACTTCGAGGTTTCTGACTCTAAGAGTTCCTTATCATCAGCCTTTACTATAGCCGCTGCTAAAGTTATATAACTTTCTTCATACTTGTTCCATTGGTCTTTCAGGATATTTAGGAGACTATTTAATTTCTCCTTGGACAGAGGTGTTTCGTCCAACGACTGTTTACCATCATTTATGGCTCTAATTACCCATCCTGCTTTACTACTAGAAGATCTTTTGCAGTAAAGAAATAGACATGTTGACTGGTTTCTAATGTAATAATTTAATTATGAGTTTCAACCACAATTTTTCCCTAGCTTAGTAATTATCTGATTATTTTAAATTTCGAAGAGGGTAGGGATTAGGTCCTCTATGTGCAAACTGTCCCCCTGGGTTATTAAACCTCTAAGGTTGTATTTATCCCCCCTCTCAATTTCCAAATATACATTACAGCCCAGCTATTTATTCATTTGATTTTGAGGAGTGTAGGGATTAGGTCCATAATTTCAACCAATCCCCCAGGGTTATTAAACCTCTAGGGTTATAATTCATCCCCACATTCAATGTCCAAAACATCCATTTTCCCTGAACTCGGTATGTACGTATTTCCACATCAGCCACTGCAAACGAACGTGGTAGTAGCTATGCCCATTAAAAACAACCTTAAACACGTTCAGTGCTCTGGCACACATCGGCTTTCCTCACTCGGTCGGGGCACCAAGATGTGAAAAATATTTAATGTATACAAGTTGGTATCCTCACTTGGGGCACCAAGATGTGAAAAATATTCGGAGGTTCTGGTAAACAAATCGGGGCTCCTCTCTCAGGGCACCACAATGTAAGAAATTTTAGTATTTCCTAGTAAACAACTCGTAGGTTCTTACTCGTCCCTAGAATTGTCCTTAAGTAAATTCAAACAAGTCTCATAGAGTTAGGTGAACCGTAACTTACACCTTTACTCACCTAACTAATTCTCTTCTATCTCCTAGCTAATTCCCCTTTGAATTGGCCAATTCTTAAAGGTTACTTAGCTAGAGAGGAGGGAGTGTCGGACAACCGCTGACGATGAGGCTGATTTTCTGTAGCTGCTTGAGCAATCAAGCATCCTTAAGGTGTGTATCTACAACGAGCTGCTTGAACCTTGTCTAAGAGCAGAGTGAAGAAAATGGGGTGCCCTAGTTCCTCATAGAATTGTAGGGGTGCCAACTATTTATAAATTACAGAACTAAATACAGTTACATTACATCATGTTATATACCAGGCGAATCTAGCAAACTAATATTAGTTTTAACCCACTGCGTGCCAGTGCCGTTTTATAACGGTCTGACATAAGTCCACGGCCAGTGCTAGTGCTGTTTTAAAATGGTTTAAAATAAAGATATTCACTGTGACCGCATTTTTCAAGATATGCGGGTAAAAATTGGCATGCATGTATGGTAACTGTTCCTCTACCATCCCCCAGGCTGTCAAAGCCATACACTCACTCGCTCCCCTCCTCATGCTCGCTCTGCCTCACTCTGCCATGCTTGCTCTGCCTCACTCTGCCTGTGTGCCTCATCCAGTGCTGTACATAGTGAAGGCATTTTGTATATATTTTCATGTAAGTGTAAGTTGTAAATATTTTCTTGTAAGTGTAAGGACTATATATTGAAGTCAAGTTGTAAATACCTTCTTGTAACTGCCAGGATTGTATGTAATGAAGTCAGGTTGTACCTATCTTCAAGTAAGTGTAAG
This sequence comes from Coenobita brevimanus, assembly GCF_032717465.1. NCBI lineage: Eukaryota > Metazoa > Arthropoda > Malacostraca > Decapoda > Coenobitidae > Coenobita > Coenobita brevimanus. The sequence continues at coordinate 10,742,262 of NC_136984.1, forward strand.
ATAATGCATTCACATTGAGAAAGACATGCAAATTGTGATAGATGCTAAAGTAATAAGTAATCAGGAAAGTGTACTGAACATTGCTATACCTTCCCACCATAAATACCTGAGTATACCTTACATAGAAAACGGCCTTCTCTCACATACTTGGTGAGCGTGAGAGAGTGGCTATACCTGTAAACGAGTATGCAGAACTCAATAAAACCCATTTCCGGGCCTCAGTGAGCATTTTAATGGCGAAATTCATTGTTTCCACATCAAAATCTATCATTTTAACCCCCCCAATAAAGGTCGAAAAATGGCCGGCACTGGGGCGACCCAGAGGGCTAGAAATAGCTGGCACGTGGCAGATTAATTAAACTAAAGTTAAACCAAATATTCCCTTTAACTATTGAATATCTTAAATCCACATCTGCTTTACATGAAGACCTTTTTCATCCTCGCCACGTCATCTAATGCGCAGATGCAGTTTAGGTCCGTGGAAATTTCCACATAATTACATGTATTTACAATACAGTTGTCCATGAGAATTTAATGCAGTAGCATTTACTTTATCAAGAATAAGAATTATTAAAGATAACTTAATTTCTGGGTTATAAAAACCACTTGAACAAGTGATAACAGTCTCTAGTTTTCCTCTGCTTCTAACCAGGGAAGACTATTATAAAAGGTAGAGAGCGCAACTGCTCTGGGGGAAAATATTTCCCACATGATGGATGAGAACTGAATCCAGCACGATACAACAGTTATCAACCTCAGTTATCTTAAGGGTAACCTCCTAACGTTTGGCACACCTTTCCTGTGACATAATGTAAAAGAACGGCACTCACTATTTTCCTTATTTTCGTAATTTTTAGCAGGGGAAAATTACTTGCAATAACGTGATCAATTTAATCTTTTAGCTAAAGTGAGCTTTCTCTTGGCTGAATAAAATCTCAGTCACAATATTAATAAGTATTGTTTCTATCATTCTCAGCTTCCTACGTTTCTCTTGAGCACAGAAAAACCATCTGACGTTAGCTGGCATACAATGCAATGCCTGTTCTTTGCTCCCCAAGATTAAATGAATGAGCCCTGTTACTCTTTGGCTGCCAGTAACCTAATTTGTGTTTAATTCCGGCTAAGGTCAGACGTTTTCCCTTCACCCATAATAAATCTATGGCAACCAGAAAATTAAAAACCACCAGGACTGAAGCTTTGCCCAGGAATACAGTAACTTTGTACTATAATCTGTTAGATTACCAAGGACGATTTTATTCAAGTTATGTAAACTCACCGTGGCCATAAATTTAATATCCTCATATCCTCATGCAATGAACTTTACACAATTCACCCCACTCCTAAAGGTTTCAGTCAAGGCTCGGTCAGAGAGAGCTCCGAATCTGACCGCACCCTAACTACCGGCGGCGTTGAATTCACCATTTTGGAAAATTTTTTACTAATAAAATACTAGATGTGATAGCACGCCAGTCCCGCAGAGGAAGACTGGAATGATCCTTGTCATGTGCAGAGAATGCTAAGATCTGACTTCATGTCTAGCATCCACTTTGTCATACTCTGTGATCCTCTAATTGTGTTGTACAGTGCCTGACAGAAGCGATGCCTCTGGCCTTGCGCTGTCTTAAACCCGAAGCCACTGATGCAGTGTTGGTCAATCATCTGGATCTGGTTCATGGGTGATCCAGCACATGGCGCAGTGAAGTGCGAGGAGGGGTGAGGGGGGGGGATAGAGGTAATGATGAGACTGGGTTGGTGGGTGCGAGGGAGGGTAGGGGCAATGAGAGTGCGGGTGATTAATGTGTGGGTTGTTGAGTTTATTATTGGGTCGAGGGCTGACTGATATGTAAGCACATATATAAGTGGTATCTGATATAAAGTTTCGTGTCAGTGCCACCACACACCTCGTATCAGAGAATTGATGAATGGGGTTAGGGTATGGGGTACTAGTCAGCCTCTCAGCAGCAGGGGGTTGTCGAGCAGCTAGGCTGGAGAGGTGAAGAGAGATGAACCACATGCAACAAAATCCTGAAGAGTGCTCACAAATCTACGGAGTAAGTATTGTGCTGTATGGAATTTGTACTTATGAATTTAAGATATAATGTTATTGTCATTATAACATTATTACTGGTTATTAATATACGGAACTAATGTTATACTCTATAAAGGCATGCATCGGTAAACAGTAGGTGGAAGTATAAAACAATGTCAAGTATATGAAGGTTTGCATTATATAATCAAATACCCCCCAAAAATTGATACCTCTAAAAATTAGGATTCATTCTGATATGAGGACATCTCTATTTATCTTTTTCATTTGTTCATGGTTGGTGTGTGGCAGAGTGGGATCCCAGCAAGACAGATCGCAGAACAAACCGGAGTGTCGGTCAAAACAATGCGAAGATGGATTCAGAGGTGAGAAGAAGGGTACCGCCGGTCATGTCCCCATAGGGGTCGACCATGTGTCAGCAGGATAATGGAATTGTATGGAACTGTTGAGGCATATGCAGAGCATCCCATCACCTTTGCTGGTCACCTTGTGCAAAACTGCACCTTCCCTGCAACCCTCGAACAGTGTAACGTCGTCTACACAAATGGCAGATCCACTGCTACGTCCCATTCAAAAGGGAAAGGCTAATCCAGGCTCATAGGGATGGCAGACTCGGGTTTGCATTGCAGTATTTAGCCACAGAAGATGAATTTTGGAAGTCGGTAATTTTTGCTGATGAAACATGTTTCAGCTCTACTGAGTCAGGTAAATAGCAGTGCTGTATACCAAAAAACACCCGGTTCAACCCTAAGAGCATCCAAGAGAGAGCAACAAGTGAGAGAGTTAATGTTTCATTCTGGGGCTGGATGTGTGCACATGGTCCAGAGGAGCTCTTTAGAACAGATGGAGGACTGAAAGGGAAAGACTTCATAAACATTTTGGAGGAGGTAATGTTACCATCAGTGTGGGTAACGGCAATGCCACACCCACAGAAAATTGGACCAGCTGAAGATAACAACCCAAATCATACCAGCAATGTGGTGACATCATGGTTTGTCCAACATCAATAAATTTAACTTAAATTGGCCTATAAAGGGGTGTGATTTAAACCCCGCAGAAATTATCTGGGATATAATGAGTAGAGCATGGAATGTGGGATAGGAGAGAGCTTGCGTGCTATTGAAAGGAATGTACTGGAAGTGTGGAAATCTAAAAGACGACAGCCTACCATTTGTAAGCATCTAGTTGAATCAATGCATGTGAGAATACTGTAAATTAAGCAAACAATGGGATGGTGCCGATCCCGATACTAAAGTGTTATAATTAAAGCTTGTGTACAAATATTTACAAATATACTGTATATATGTATATATATATATATATATATATATATATATATATATATATATATATATATATATATATATATATATATATATATATATAAAATCATCATCCGGACCCCCTTTCCCACCCTAGGGGAGGGTGAGTAGTAGCAATGTCCAGACAGCCCAAATTTGCCCAGTCCAAAACATTCATTTATCATTCAAGCCCCCGGAATCCTGGCTCAACCAGATACACCAAACACATTCACCACGTTTTGTAGCTTCACATAAATGTATCCGATAGAGTCAATCCGGACACCGTCACGTTTAAAAGGGGTGCCAAATCCCTGATCATGCTCTTCTCACAACATTCATCGAGCCTGCTCTATCTCCTGTCAGTTCCTTAGCCTCACCAACTTCAAACCTTGATTCCTCCTACATTCATCTACAGTATCTCTCCACCTTCTTCTTAGCCTGCCTCACCTCCCCCCTCCTTAAAATTCTCTCAGATATACCTTTTTCACCACTCTATTGTTATCCATTTTCTTCACGTGACCATACCATCTCAGTATACTCTCTTTGATTTAGTGTCCACCGACTTCCTCACTCCACATCTTTCACGAATCACATTATTTCGTATCCTATCCACCTTCTGTATTCCACATAAATTCCTCAGCAGTCCCATCTCCACTGCATTTACTCTTGACATTTAATTTTCATGCCACACCATAGTCTCACGTCCATATGTTGAAGCTGGCACTAACACTCCTTCATGTAAGCCTCGTGCAGCTGCAATAATGAAGCCTGTGTTTCTTATCAACGCTTTCATTGCATCAGCTACTTTTTTCCTTGTGTCAGTTTACTTTCCACTTCTTTTGCACATTTTCCTCTCTTTTCTTTCACCGTACCCAGGTAGGTTATTTGAACTCTCTCACCAATTCCAATCTCTCTCCATTCACTGTAACATCGCACTGGGAGTCATCTTCTCTCCCAAAAATCATCACTTTACACTTTTCTACATTTATTCTCAAGGCACGACGCTCACAGACATCAGCAAAACTGCACTAGCCTACCAAGTTTTTGTACGATATTTGCAAATAGTACTGGATAATCAGCATACAACAAATTTGAGATATTCCATCCATCACCATTCATTAACAACGCCATCCCTCTCTTCATTACTAATGTTTTTACATCCATATATATATATATATATATATATATATATATATATATATATATATATATATATATATATATATATATATATATATATATATATCCCTCTCTTCATTACTAATGTTTTTACATCCATATATATATATATATATATATATATATATATATATATATTGAACAACCATGGAGACATCACACAGCCTTGTCACACGCCCACACCGATTGTGAACCATTCAATTAGCTGCCCATTAACCCTTACACATGCTTCACTACCATCATTAAAACTTATGACAGCACCTAGGAGCTTACTATGTACATCATAAATGCGCAAAACTTTCCACAATCCTTCTCAGTCCACTTTGTCGTATACCTTTTCCAGACCCATGAATGCCATAAACACATTATGATCCTACTCACAAGCCTTCTCTGCTATCTATCTCACTGCAAATACTTGATCCACACATCCTCTGCCACTCCTAAAGCCATGCTGTTCATCACTCACTAGAACTTCTGACATCTCTCTTACTTTCTCTATAATTCTTCCATATCCTTCCCTACCACACTCAAACTTATGCCACAATAATTCATGCACTCACATCACATCATTCACCTTTATTTTTAAACAGGGGTACAATCACAGTCTTTTTCCACTATGCTGGCACAGTTTCACTCATCAGTACCTTCTTACGTATCTCCAACAAGCACTTCTTTCCACTCTCTCCACTGCATCTTAATCATCTCTGCATACGTCTAATCAACCCCAGCTGCTTTCCCATTTTTCAGCTGCTTCACAGCACTGTTCACCTGTACGAGTGTCACATCTCCTGGCACTGCACTCCTTCTCTGCACACCCCCAGATCTAATCATGTTTACAGCCACTCTGCTCTCTCTATTCCCATTGATTAGGCTTTCAAAATATTCTTTCCATATTCGTCCTTGCTTCATCCCCACCTACATCCTTCACACCATCACTTTCTTTCTGCTTTCACTTCTACATTTCCGCACCTCTTTGCAGAAAAACTTCCTATTCTCAGAGTAGTTTGCATTCATTTTTCTTCCTAGATCATAATTTACCTCCATCTTTTTCCATTCCACTAGTCTCTTTACGTATTTCTTGCTCTCAGTATATTCAGTTCTCATTTCAGCTGAACCCCTGACCTGTAACTACTTTAGCCCTTTCATCCTCTTTTCCTCCACCACACTCTTAACCTCATCATCCAACCATGCCGAATCTTTCCTCTTTGTCGTTACTGTTGCCGCACCACACACCGCTTTAGCATTCCTAAAGCAATCACTTTATGTATCCCACAGGCTGTCTAGATCCATTTCATTCCAATTCAGTGATGCTAACTCATCCTCTGCTTTGGTCCTGTAATCATCTACCATTTCTTTAATCCTCAGCTTCTCAACTTTCAGTTTTTCTCCCTGACTGCTGCTCTTTCTCCTGATCCACCTCACTCCTCTTAGCTTATCTTGGATACCACAATCATATGATCTGACAGACCTCCACGGTGTCCTTTCCCGGCCCTCATATCAGCAACCATTCCCATCATCGACCTCTCTACGAGCACTTAATCAATTAGGCTTCTTTCAACATGGTTCCTGTCCTCTCTATACCATGTATATTTTTGTGCATCATTGTGTTTGGAATACGAGTTACAAATGCACAACCTCCTCTCCTGACACATATCCTTTAGTCACTTCCTATTATCATTTTCTCCTGGTACTCCATTACAACCCATTATGTCATCCTCAGGACCAGTGCCTACTCTTCCATTCATATCCCCCATTACAGTCGCTTTATAGGTCCTGGGCATTTCTCCCACTACTTCAGGTCATCCCAAAACCTGTCTTTCTCTCTCTCAGTCCAGTCCTCACACGGTGTATACAATACGCTACAATCACCGCCACTTTCACCTTCTCAAACTTGAACTTGACAAACGTACACCTCGAGCTGACTCATTTATAGTCTCTCATTCCACTCTGCCACACCTCATTCATCAACAAAGCAACTCCTTCCTTGCATCTTCCTCGACCATTCATTACCAATCTTACACATTTCACACCCTCCAACTCCTCCACTTCCACCCTTTCGTCTTCATTTCACACAGTGCCATCACAGCATATCTCGCACTGTTGAAGACTTTCACCACGTCCACCCTCTTGCTCTCCTCATTCGCACCTCTCACATTCCACATGGCCAAACGAATCTGCCCATTTGACTGGGGCCCAGGGCAGGTACTGGGGCCTCCGAGGCGTCTGAAACAACTGCTATGATTAAGTGATTTTGGCTAGGGAAATCTGGGGGACACAACACTGCCAGAAATCCCGGTTGTATGGTTTTATATATATATATATATATATATATATATATATATATATATATATATATATATATATATATATATATATATATATATATATATATATATATATATGCTATGTAAAAATAAATGTTTAGACTATATGCGTATGGGTGTATGTGCGTGGGGTATAAATATAGACGATGGACATTATTTGGAAGTTATGTAGAATACTCTAATACACTACTCTTAGTATATCTCTTAAACTGTATCAAGTCCCTGAGAAACACTCATGTCAGATGTGTGTGTTACATTCGTTAAATTAATGTATTTCATGAGTGACTTCTTACAGTGTTGTTAACCATTTCACTAATACGAAAAATGTTTTACTTTGGTGGTCATCCTGGCTTCATCTTTGGCTTGCAAGTTGGTTTTAGGATTGTGTTGTTATAAGCAATAATTCATCTGCACAGGTATAAAATGCTTTATGTATATTGATATACAGTAATCATTCGATCTCGACTTAATGACACCTCCCAAACATGACCCTTCCCCCCCCCTCACCACCACCATCACTACTCACTGCAACTCTGAGTCTTCCACAACTCAGAACATGCAGAAGTATTTTCTGCTTTACATTACTAGATAAATTTATGTTCTCGAGGGCACACACACACACACACACACACACACACACACACAGAAAGACTTGCCTCATCTTTGCCTCCTATCCCCCGGTCCCCTCCCCCCTCCTTCTACTTGACTGCGCCATCTGCTGGATCGCATATGAATCAGATCCAGATGCTTCACTCACACTGTATCAGTGGCTTCAGGTTTAGTAAAGCACAAGGTGAGGGGCGTCGGTTTTGTCGGGCACTGTGCCAACGTGCAACTTGACTCTAGGCAACAACCTCAGGCACACACAGACCCACACTTACATTCACACTTTCACACACCACTACTACCCACACCGACACTCACAGCCACATGCTCACCAATACACACATTCGCACTCACATTCTCAACTTTACTCACACCCAAACCCTCACCTGCACCCTCCCCCACACCCACACCTGCACTCATACCCTCACCCAAACCCCCACCCACATCCACAGCAACACTCAGTCACATCCTCACCCTCAGTCACACCCCATACATCTCTCTCAACATTACCCAAACCCACACCCACAGTCACAACTATACCCACACCCACACCCTCACCCATATCCCCATCCTCACCAGCACCCACGCTCACACCCACACCCACATCCATCTCTTTTCCACAGCACCTAATGAGTGCGAACACAGGCATGTACAATTCATTTTTCATTTTTCACTTTCCGGTGGGCTGTGTCCAAAGTGTGACAGGGCCTTGAAGTACTGCATTCTAAACACCATTTCCAAATATACCGATTATATGCTTATACTACAAATAGACAATTTACATGTATGACCTTGACGTTTTTCGGTCACTGTGACTTGGGGTTGGCTTAAATGTATCGACCAATAATACGTGAAGACACTGTCAGCTTGAAAGGAACCATTTGACACCTCAGTAGCCAAATCAGTCAATAATTACAACCAGTACATCGCCAATGAACAATCGTATACAGACGGTAAACTATCATCCTTGCTCAGCCGCCCAAGTCCCACGAGTTATTCCTTGGGAATACGCAGCACTTTTATTTTATGTGATGCTTGCCATTAAAAATACTGTTGGCAGTATACAAGTCTGGAGTGAGAGGATTGGAAACGTGTTATATGAAAGCAGCATGTGGAGTTATGAGGACAGACAGGCAGACATGTCGGAAAGTGAAAGTGCATTGTTGTGTTGACGTGAATGTGCTGAATAGTGTTTAATCAATTGAAATGACGTACCATCTGGAGAGAATGGAGAACTGGTGATGAACAAGAGTATGTACTGAAGAGACGTGGAGAGAATGAGGGTGAGGTGAAGACCAAAGATGATATGAAGAGATGGAATGGAGAGGTATATGAGTGAGGATAGTGTGACATGGAGAGAGGGTGACACTGGAGGGACTCGTTTATGGCCGTCTTTCGGGATTAAGGCGTCTGGCTATAAAGAAATAGTTATAATGATGAGGTTCTAGGATAAGAGTGAGTGACCATTGTGGAGTAAAACCTGCAGACAATATGCAAAGGGCCGTACTGTGAGATCAACTAAAGGTTTCGTAACGCCTTTTTTTCAATATCCTCTTGTATGCCGTCGATACAAACTATTTCGATATACGAATGATTAATTATAATTTTTATAAAGACAAGAAAAGGGCGTAACAAATAGAATATGTCGCCTACAGAGAAGTGCTATGAAGTCTCTTGTGCCAATAGGAATAGGACTGTCCTCAAAGCAGAACACTCCTTATTTGTCCTATAAGCTTTGTCTAAGGGCTCTGATAATCACACTGGGGAGTGGAGACCACATGTCATTTGCCAGAGATTTAAGGCGTATCTACAAAACTATCCCTAGACTCTGTTGCTGATTCTTAGCTAGATAATATAGACAAGAATAGACTACTATAGTTGTCCGAACCGTGAGCTGGCCGATGGTGACAGTAATAATACTCTTAGCTGGATATAATGTCCTGGAACAATTTGCGGAAATGAGTTCCTACACCCCATGTGGTAAGCTGTCTCTCAAACTGGCAACATCTCAGTAGTACCCTGACTGTCTATGAATGAATGGTGTTGGTGGTGTAGTGACGAATGTGACTGGTGGAGACGCTTGCTGTAGGTTATAAAAGTTGTGTTCGTTATCAGTAGGTGTTCGAATGTTGCATGATCCTAAGTAATAAATATTAAACTATGATGTCAGAACACAATAATAAACACTGCATAAAGGGTATTCTACTGCATCCGTTCCTCCACTGATTGTCACACATCAGCCATCCACATGTGCATACTAGCTATGGTAGTTTTAATACAAGGATGCAAGAAAAGATGACCTCTTCAAACCATCAACGTGAAAGTGATCAAATGTTGCTGTCACTATACCCAAAACCTTGTCAAAAAATAAAATAAAATAAAATCAGGAGTAAGGCATCTGTACCTAGTACTGCATGGAATATGTAAGGTGCTGCTTCACAACAGTTTGACTCTTTATTTGAATCTACCAGAGCGATTTGAAGCCAAGGTAGCAGAAGTTGTCAGACACCACTGCAAAAGTAAAGAATTACAGTACTGTAGTGACGATTACATATTTCAGGAAGTATACAGATGTATATCTATATGTATATTATATATGTACATTATTTTACCATTATTTAGTTCATTCATCTGATGATGAATCATCTACAGTGTCCAGAGCATACTGACAGTAATAGTTAACATCAGCTGATTCAAACTCGTGAGAAATACTGAATACATGTGAAAAGAATTCAAACAATAGGTTATGTATAATGTAAGTTTGGGACAATTTCACTTTAAACACTCACCGTTGTCAGTTGATCCAGTTCAACACTTGTGGACCCGCAGTCCATCAAGGCACTCCGAAGCATTGACAAGGAGACGGTGGGGAGGGGGGCGAGAGGTGGTGGGTGCTGGTGGGGGAGGGGATGATTGTATAGGGCTGACGACGGAAGGAGGGGGGGTCAAATTTGCAACTGGTTATTTTGAGTATGATGGTTGTTAAGGTTTGTGGGTATTTGGTGGTGTGTTTCGAAACCCTAGTGATGTCACATCCACCGTGCCTGACCGAATCGTTGACAGGGATGGTGGTGGATTGGTTAGTCAGACATCGCACCACTCACAGCGGACACACATTACCACACCTCAGGGTCAAACATGAATTCTCAGGAAGACAAACTTTGCCGACGAGGGATGACAGTCGGTCTGAGAGGAGCCGGCATATCCACTGCGTCCATTGCAAGACAGCTGGACATAACTAAGACAACTGTTAGACTGGTGCCGAAGGTGGGACGAGTATGAAAATCTGAAGGACAAGTTTTGGCAGGCCCAGGAAGACCACTCCGGAGGAGGATAGTCGAATCATGAAAAGTAAGAGTCAGTTTCTCCCAAAGAAATGCAGTTGCTATAAGAGAGCATTTGCAACTGTAGGTTTGTGCAAGAACAGTGCGAAGCAGGCTGCACAATTCAGGAATTCATCACAGAACCCCAGCATTAAAGGAAAAGCTAGATCATGATCATCGGGAAGCAAGACTGGCGTTTGCCCAGCAACACGTCAAGAACAGTCTTGACCACTGGGGCCATGTGATCCTCAGCAACGGAAAAAACCCATGCATCATAATCCCACGATCGTCTGTAACTGCTGGCGACATGACACCACGAGGCACGATGCCCGAAACATATACGAGGACCCCAGAAGCAGGCAGGTCACCTGTAACGTATGGAGGTGAATCCACCTTTATGGAGTGGGCGAGTTGATGGAGATACATTGACGTTTCACAGCTGACCAGTATCCTGAGATCCTGGAGGAGGTGATGATGGCCTCTCTACCCTCCTATGCACTCCTCTATACCGCGTGGATAATAATTAAGCAGGTATGTATACATTATTATGGTACTGCTGTACATTGTTGCAACATCACAACCATTCATGAGTCATATTCATAATGTAGCTTAATGTTCAAATTCACAAACCATGTACTTCGTTCGTGTTGTAACTGTTAGTGTGGTGGGTTAGTCTGGCTTATAATATTAATGTAACTGAAGCACTGTCACAAGAAAACATGTATACATTATAATGGATAAGTACGGATTATCTAATAACGTAATGGAAGCACTTCATACGAAAAAAATGTGTGATATAATCTCTCACTGTGTTCCATAAGGAAACACAACTAATGTGTGTGTGAGTGTGTGTGTGTGTGTGTGTGTGTGTTCTTACCTAATTGCTCTTAGGTAATTGTGTGTGTGTGTGTGTGTGTGTGTGTGTGTGTGTGTGTGTGTGTGTGTGTGTGTGTGTGTGTGTGTTCATACCTAATTGATCCTACCTAATTGTGTGTGTGTGTGTGTGTGTGTGTGTGTGTGTGCGGAGATGTGAGTGATCAGTTTTGGGACGGGGGGCGTTGGGGGATAAGGGGGCGGGTTGAGGGTGGAGGGGCATGAGGGCATAACGAGGTCCTTCCCTGTTGTCATCACATTACTTGACCTGTGCTTTAATGACAAACTCCTAACCTCGCCTTCTGCTCAACATTTCTTCCATACTTTTCTTTCTTATCTCTGCCCGACGTTGGTATCTTCCTGTATCATTTAGAATACTTAAACCTACTGAAAATGTGTTTGTGATCAATATATTGCTGGGTATTCAGCTCATTCTGTATTTCAGTTTTTCTTCAGTTGCTCCACTACTCAACGGTATTATGACCCAGTCTGCTTCCCAATTTCACAATTTCGATACAACAAATTTCATATTTTGTTCAGTAAGCCTGTAGCAGATGTAGCTGTCAAACAACAATCATTGCAACTACTACAATTTTAAATTAGTCTATTTCACTCCATTGCCACACTTCACAGTCGTGTGTCTACACACAGAAATGTAATATTAGTAATGTTTTTCTTTACTTAAAGACAATTACATTTACCCTAAAGTGCAGGTCACAATTCATCAACTGCCATTCTCCCTGCCATTACACATCACATTCCATTATTTAGCTGGTATTCTAAGTACTGTCAATACACTATCGCAGGATAACTGCTCCACACATACTGCGTGGACAGTACAATAATGGTTTGCTGAGCAGCGCGATACTGAATTCCTCCATTGTCCGAGCAAAGGATGCAACGTCAACGCTATTGAAAACACTTGGGGGAATATCGTAAAATCCTGGGAGCAGGGCCAGGAACGGAGTCGACAACGCCTCCTCCAGCACACCATGGCAGAGTGGGAACTGTTCTGTCACAACCACTATATTGTTTACAACCATGTATCATCAATGCCCAGCAGATTACAACCAAAATATAGACCTAATACATTCTATTACTGCCATTAATTTCGAGACAGATATTTACAGACATCTGCAAATACACGTGGCAATATCATTAACATGCTGCGTCCCAGTAATGTATGGATACATTGCAACGTTTTGTCGTGCTCAGTCCCGATGACATATAAATACATTTTGCAATTGAGAGGTCCATCATTTGCACATTTTTCAAATTTTGTGCGTGAGTTTTGGCACAAATACGCGGGACACCTTTCTCTACCTGCCGCCTGGCGGAGACACTGCCTTACCCCGAGTGACCTCCCCCCACCACATGCCATTGTCTCGGCAACTAACTTGTTACCTGTGACCTGGCCAGCAAAGACATGTCGTGCCATGGTACGAAATGCAATGCAAGAGTGATTCCCCAATCGATGACGTTGTGGAGGACAAAGATTACGTGGCACCAGAGGAAGAAACGAGCAGAAGTGATGAGGAGGTAACATCGCAAAGGATGGTGCAGTATGTTGTGGTCAGTGAGTGAAACAATGCCTATATTGCCTATATTATTGTGTGAAAACCAATATATTCTTGTACTACATATAATTTTGTACCAGATGAACAAATATCTGCCTATTCTGAGTAGTTTGCAATAGATACTGCTACCATACAACACCCACAGCACGACTCTAGAGAACACAGTACCAGGTGTGTTTAAAGAGTCACCTGTTTAGACCACTTCTAAGCTCAGGTGAGCACTTTTGGGGGGATTTTCCAATGTTTCTCATCAGAGGTTTAAGCAAAAAATGTTTTTTGATAATCTGCCGGGATTAGGAGGGCTGGGTCAGTGGTGAAAAATCAGTTGGGACGTGACAGGTTAAACACTTCATATGCCAATACACATAAATGCCCAGTTGGGTAGGTGAGCTATAGGAAACTCATATTGTTCACATAATTTTAAGGCATTTCCAGAATTACTGTTATCATACATATGTCCTGTGCGATGCTATGACTGTTAAAATAATCACTGATTTTTGGAAGGAAATGTGTCGTTAAGTTGCACTAACCACATGCCAAAAGGCAAATATCAAAGGTTCCATATTGATCTTACAAATTATGCTACCTCACTACTGCATTCTCTTGGCAATGCATGTTTTCTATCAGTCGTGTATATTATGTGTGCATGCTTTGATTAACCGGTGCCAGGGATCACCTGGTGTAGTTTTTTAATATATTACTGTGGATCTTCATAATGAAGTTACAACAGACATCGGGAAGCACCCATGTCCTGTCAGTCGACACCATGTGTCAGTGGACCGTAGTGTGATAACAATGTATTTATGCAAGTGATACACGGCTCTTCTGGCTTAACCATTATAACTGTTTTGACAGCCCAAGGAACGTATAAAACTGTGATATACATTATGACTGGAAGCAGTGGTAAACAGTCATCTTATATTTGGTCAACACCTCTTACAACAGCTCTATACCCTGCCATCAACCCTCACCCTCATTCTGCATCATCCACCCCCCACCCCCTCCTACAACTAATGGATGATGTGTTGGACCGTCGAGATGGACTCGGAGTTCACAAGTGTCAGAGAGGATCAAATGAAAACCTTAGTTGTAATACATGGAATCCTTCCAAGATTACATCATATAGGTGTGTTTACAGGAATGTTGTCAAATATAATCTGTCGTTTAAATTAGTGTTACATATATTCAGTAATTCTCGGGTCTGGATCAGTCTTCTAGATATTGTTGTCTGTATGCTCCATACAATCGAAATGATCCACTTGTTGTGAAACACTTGACCGCAACGTCTTTCACTGCCATACTATTTTTATATGATAATATAGATTACTGTGGGATATAATAATGGATATGTTATCTATTCATTTTGATTTTTATCCTCGTACGTTTCCCATGCAGGTACAAGGTAGGGTAGTGGATGTTGGAGTGGCCCTGGTGAGAGAGGATAGTGTTTGGAAACTCCCTGTACTGTTGTTTGCAGATGATACTGTGTTGTTGAGTGAAGACGAAGGGGAGCTGCAAGGCTTGGTGGATGAGTTTGAGAGAGTGTGTAAGAAACGGAATCTAAAGGTGAATGTAGGGAAGAGTAAAGTGATGGTCTTTGAGAGAGGTGAAGTCAGTGAATGTACAGCGAGTTTGGATGGTGAGGAACTGGAAAATGTGAGTACGTTTAAGTACTTGGGTAGTGTGATGAGTAAGGATGGAGGTTTGGAGGGTGAAGTGCTTGAAAGGGTACAGCAGGGAAGAAAGGTTGCTGGTTCTTTGAAAACAGTGATAAGAAACAGGGAAGTGAGCATGGAAGTGAAAAAGTTACTACATGACAGTATTGTGATACCAACTCTAACGTACGGAAGTGAAGCTTGGACGTTGTTGGAAGGACACAAGTCAAGAGTGAGAGCCGTGGAAATGAGTTATTTAAGAGGAGCCTGTGGAGTCACATGGAGAGACAGGCTGACGAATGAGGATATAAAGGAGCGTTGTGGTGTTGATGTGGATGTGATAGGAAGCGTTATGAGGAACACACTGAGGTGGTTTGGCCATGTGGAGAGGATGGAGGGTGAAAGACTGACGAAGAGAGTGTATGTGAGTGAGGTGGAGGGGGAAAGAGGGAGGGGGAGGCCGAGGATGAGATGGATGGATGGGGTGGAGAGGTATATGAGAGAGGGGGGTGTGAGTTGGGAGCAGGGGAGTGAAATGGAGGGGGACAGGGCGACTTGGAGGCGATTTGTCTGTGGCCACCCCAAACGGGATTGAGGCGTCTGGCAATAGATAGATAGACGTTTCCCATGCAGACTCTTGTTATCCGCTTCTATTGACATATCTGTTGTTCTGTATAAACTTTTATTTATACTTTTCGTCATAACAGTACCGTATTTCTTTACTTTTGCCTTGGCGTCTGACAACTTGCTCCACCTTGGTTTCACATCGTTCTGGAAGATTGAGATACGGAGTAGAACCACTACTGCTGTGAAGCAGCACCATATATATTCCACGCAGTATTAGGACGATGCCTTACTCCCGATTTTACTATAATCTTTTTTATTGCGAGGTTTTGGGTAAGTAACAATAAAGATTTGATCACGTTCACGTTGAAAGAGTGAGGCGTTCACCCTTTCTTGCATCCTTGTATTAAAACTACTATCGCCAGTTTGCACACGTGGATGGCTGATGAGTGATAATGATGGGAGGAACGGACGTTGTATAATAAATACAATACCCTTCAGGCAGTTTTATTATTCTCAGCTGACGTCATAATTTAATATTTACTGCTGAATCATGCAACACCCGAACAGTTACTTATAACGAACACAACTTTTATGACCTACAGCAAACGTCTTGGCCAATCATTTTCGTCTTTGCACCACCAACACCATTCATTCATGGGCAGTCAGGGTACGACTCAGATGTTGCCAGTTTGAGAGACTGCTTACCACTGGGGATGTAGGGACTCATTTCTGCAACTGCACTAGTTGAAATACGGTACAATACAGTAGTAATCCCAGCTTTGATGGGGCTTGGAGGATGCTAGTAACTATTTAGAGCTGTTAGGACTCGCAGTCAGTTAAATCATATTATTTTCTATTAGCTGTAGTGGAATATTTCGGTTATCGCGGTAATTTTATTTTTCTCTATATTCGTCGTTGTAGAAAACCATTTCAGTCAAACCAGGCCATTACGAACTGGAGAGGTCGACTATAGGTTTTATTAGCATTTTCACTCAAAAGATCTCACTTGAACTGAAAAGAATGGAATAGAAAATACATCAATACAGGCTAAAGGAGTTAACCCTCTCATGGTCTGGCTGGAACTGAGAATGAGTCAAAGGAGCCTGCAAAAGTTAATTCTGTCACCATCAATACTTTAATGGGGGAGAAAAACTCAACATATTATATTCATTGAACATCAGAGGAATTATATATGAAAGAGCATCATAGGACCCCCAAGAGAGTACATTTTCTTTTGCTTACTGTCCACAGGTGTTGATAATCGTTTTGGGAAGTATGGGTCATCTTTCACTTGGCATGGCCCTAACTTGGCCCAACACTCTGGCCTCCCATCTCATGACTGACAACACCACTCTGCTGGGCACACACCTTAACGTCTCCAACACTCAGCTCGACTGGATGGGTGAGTGGTGAGGTGAATGTATATACACTCGCCAGCTACAGTTTCTGCTCGTCTCAGTCCCCACCCTATGCTGAAAGGAAGGCATTACCAGGAGTTTTACAACAAAAAATGAACACTTGTTAGTAGTCAGAACTTTTTATAGACTGCACAAGTAAGTGTCAGCAGGAACTCGTCGAGCACTGGTTCGAACTACCTCCTTTACACTGGAAAGCAGATCTTCATCGGACCTGAACTGTTGGCTCTGAACACTTGTTGGAAACCTAAAGAAAATGTTAGCTACAGTGATGATTGTGAGAAATTCAAATTAATATTTTTCTTACAGTTGTCACAAAAAAATTCCATGACAATTCTTTGACAGTTCTTCATTCACGATTTATTGTCATTAAGCAATAAAATCTTTGCTGCAGTGATGATTGTGAGAAATTCATATTAATATTTTTCATACAGTTAAGGCACAAAAAATTAATTCCATTGATTCTTTATGCCCGATTCTCTAAGTGTCACTAAACATTGGAACTAGTAATCCCGTTGCTCTGATTACAAAATCGTCCACGCCGTTAACGCTAGAATGTTTTTGTCAGCCGAATGAAATTACCTGACATTAACTTGATAAAAAAAGTAGGCTACTGTAGATAATGATGCTTTCACCCACAGGCAGCGTCTTCTACGTCACAATGACATCCTTCTTACTACTTGCTGGGGTGACGGTGGCTCGAATTGGTCGTCGTCTGTCACTCCTCGGCAGCTGCCTGCCTCTTGCCCTTGGATGGCTGCTCTTTGCATTTACCTTCAGCCCTGATATGATCCTTGCTGGCAGGTCAGTTCTGTTCACCTGTCTGTCACTTGGCGCCTTAACTACATAGAGGCTGGCCACAGACACGTAGCCTCCATACAATCATCTCCTTGGCCATCACCTTGTCCTCCCTCCAACTCACCACCTTTGCAGGAACTTCTCTATTATTCCCAATGTAACACAGAAGAAACTCACGTTTCTACAATTTTTTAGAACCTTTGCAGATAACCTTCAGAGATAATGCCTGTTAGCAGGCAATTTGTTTTAAAAAAAATCTTAGTTCCCCATATTATATACACAATTCTTTACACATGAAGAAAGATTCAAAGGCTGAAAGCTTGCAAAAATGTCTCTCTAAAGGCAAAAATAAATAATAAAAATCGATATCAATACAACTCGGTTCCTTTTGAGATGACTGACCACGTCATATTAAAGAGTCTGCACATATTCATATGCTAGGCTTTAAAAAAAGATCGATATTAATGGTAAATTAACCACTGTTCTTCCACTAACAGTGCTTATGAATATGAGTTTGGTGACTGATAAATCAGAGGTGAGTCTCATTTCAGTAATGTGAGTTCAAAGCCAGTAACTTAACTGTCTCAGAAAGGTTTACTGGCAACAAAAGTTTCCTCTCCTCTCCAGTTTATTTCTCCATGGCCTGAGAAAATCAAGGTGGCATACCTGCATTGATGACTTCGTTTGGTCACCAACACAGAGAGAGAGAGAGAGAGAGAGGAGCAGTCAGATGAAATGTCATTAATGTGACTTGCTTCAGATTCAAGAGGTTTTCCATAAAGTCACATCAGTGTATTTATTATCGGTTGGGCTCAGCTCACGACTGGTTTCAGTTCATGAAATTACATTTCAAAATCCAATGGTGAGAGAAGCAGAATAGATGAGAAGACCCTCAATTGCTGGTAATAGAAACGTGAATCTACTTGTGTCCCGCAGGTGTGTGGTGGGAGTAGGAGCATCACTGCTTGTGATTGGTGGGAGGGCCTACATGTCCGAGATCGCTACCACCAATATCCGTGGTTTGGCCATCGCCTTTATGGAACTGATGACAGGCCTCGGATACATGATGATGGCTGGTCTGGGAGTGGTCCTTCCTTGGTATCACATCAGCTTTGTCAACATCGGCGTTTTATCCCTCTTCTCCACTGGAATCCTGTTCATTTTTCCGGAGAGCCCAAACTACCTTGCTGTCCATGGAAAGGAAGTGGAGGCTTTGTGCATCCTGCGGCGTCTGAGATCGTCCAGTGAAGATGTTGAAGAAGAACTGAGGCAGCTGAAACATTTAAATCAGTGCAGGAATGGTAGTTCAGGATGGGCAGCGCTACTGACCTATGACAACATTAAGAGACTGGCAGTCGTTTGTGGGTTACTGTTCATAAGATCATTTACAGGCACCGAAGTAATAAAAGTGAACGTGGCAAGGATGATGCAAAGCTCAGGGGTGCTGCTGGATGCCAATGTCAGTTCATTCATTGTAATGTCAGTGGTTCTCTGCGCTGCTCTGGCCATGACTGGGCTGGTGGACCGACTCGGACGCCGGAGGTGCCTCATTATTTCCCTAGCAGTTATGGCAGTGGTTTACTCTGTGCTGGGGGCCATAACATACTTGATTCCACCTCCAGTCCTTACAGATCTTGACACCGCTATACCACCAGTTAACATCTCACACACTGTCTATGAAACCAACATCAAGTAAGTTGAATTCTCAGGCAACTTGCACTATGCATGCACATAATACCTGATATTTTTAATTAATTCACCCTGACACTCACTGTTAATTACAGTTTATAAAATAAGATGTTGCTGGCCAAGGAAAAAAGTAACACTGGGACATAGATTAATGTACGGCACTTTTTCACAGCCTATATACTGTTATGAAAACTTATAAGATTTTAACCCACTGGGCACCAACACATAGTTTCCTTATCACTTAGCTATTTACAGTCGTAGATTTAAGTTCTCGGACTCACCTTAGTACGATTTTCAGCCACAGATGAAGCTTTAATCGTTTCTCGGGAAGGAGGGTGGAGTCAGTATGGAGGAGACACGTGAATGAGGAGGTGAGGGGGGAGGGGTTAGTGGGCGAAGCGCCAGCTCTCAGATGCATTGCTTCGGGAAGGTGTGTGTATCAACTGCAACGCAACGAATGACGCGAAGACATATGATAAGGAAATAATAAATTGAGGCAGTGTCACTTAATAATGAACAATTATTTATATTTAAATCCTATGTCACCATGCATATGCAGTATATCTACTATTTTGCTTACAAAGAACTTTTAGTTTTTCATCGTGACTCTCTTGTATGATAAACACTCGATCCGAACGCAGTCTAATTATTCTTAGATCTCTCTCTCTCTCTCTCTCTCTCTCTCTCTCTCTCTCTGGGGGGCGCGGTAGCACAGTGGTAGCGCGCTGAGCTTGTGATCGGGAGGTCGCAAGTTCGAGCCTCGCCCGGGCTACCGTTGCCGGGAGGGGTAGTTCCCTCCTGTAACCCCAGCGGGGCTATATGGCCTTAGTTGCCTAGCTCGGGGAATTCATTTCTCCATTTCTCTCTCTCTCTCTCTCTCTCTCTCTCTCTGTACCTTTAGAATAAGGTCTAAAGACCTGGTTACCCTACCGACCTTTACATGGAAGAAAATATAAGTGTGCTGGCATTTTTAAAAATCTTTGATAGTGACTGTGGTAAAGATGATTCTTAAAAATTCATTGCTGTCTGATCTTAACAACGAACCACAAAATATATTTCTGGCCTCCTCAACTGGTCGCAACGAGTCGGCTATTACTCCAACAGTATATATAATGATCTAATTTCTATATGCTTGTTTGTTACCAGAACACAGCAAAAACAGCGCAAGGTAGCCCAATTTTTTGTTTGAGCAAGGTATCGTAAAAAATGCTCTAACTTGAAGAATAAAACAATTTCCAGTCGAATCAGGCCACCGGTTCCCTAGTTATGACTCATTTCTGGCCTCTTGCTTCAAATTTAGTATTTGCTTTTAGTGGAGGGGATGGATTCGTTCTTGGTCAGGTACTGAAATTGCCAGCATGACAGAAGAGAAAAGAGTGACGTGTTTGTTGTATTATCACCCTCTCGCCTATCCTTCCTCCCTCCTTATACTCCTACAATTCTATACTGTTGTGCTGCAGTACTATTTAGTATAATAGCAAACACTACTATCCTCTCTCTCTCTCTCTCTCTCTCTCTCTCTCTCTCTCTCTCTCTCTCTCTTCTCGATGGGTGTCCCACCAGGATAAAAATAAGGGAAAATTCCTCGCTCTGTCTCTCATGGCATGAATATTTCAAATTTCTGTTATCTCCTCAAGTGAAAATAGGAATTAACTTGACACCGAGCGGAGTCCTCCGAAGGCGGCCATTAAGCGGGTTCTTATAATGGTTAACAAATCATGAACCGTGTTAATAATGACCTCCATTAAGTACTATTAGGTAATTCCTATTAGGAAACTTTATAGCATTTCGTTTTCTCCAAAGCCATTCTGATTACAATTTGTCCACCAAGAATTGTCATAGATTGTCGTACTTTATCATTCGGTATCAGTTAGCTGAACCGCAGAATAAGAATTAGTGATGATACACTCAATATAGATATAACGCCGACACTCCCATAAGTCGTAGGATATATAATGCTTCGTATCTTACAAGCATAGGTATATTTTTTAAGTATCTAGAATTAATGTTCATGATTGTTTATAACTCAAACATCTAATGTAACTATAATATAAAGATAACGCACCATAACAATGGACAAAAATACATGTCTCATCATTATTTCTTCTTGGGTAAATTTTTTACTACAACTCAGGATTCAAGACTAACAGGAACAAGTTTTAAACCAATGCAATTGGACATTTCACCGTTTAAATTTTTTTTTACCCTGGTGCTCACAGTCAAAAGCAGGTGTTACGCTTTTGACACGTGTGCGTGTGTGTGTGTGTGTGTGTGTGTGTGTGTGTGTGTGTGTGTGTGTGTGTGCTTATCTGTATATTTGTGTATGCGATGTCTGCTTGTGTGCATGTGTCTCTGAGTGGATTTCTGCCTTTCTCTGTGTTTCCTTTTGTGTATACGACTTAACCCACCATGTGCCGGCAGACTTGGAACCTTCATGGCACCCCAGTGCTGGCCAATTTTCTACTTTTTTTTTTTTTCTAGATAGGTTAGGGATGATTAAAAACCATGGAAAATAACCGTAAATGTATTCACAGGGGCCTAAAAAGTCGACTTTAGGTCGATTCTCTCTCGGCGGCCTTCTGAAATGTTTGGAGTAACGCTTGTAGACTTCATCAGCTGCTGCTGACACACAGGGAACTGAGAGAGGAGTTCTTCCTTTTGTTCATGGGTAAGTAATCTAAATGACCCAGGCTCACTCTAGGAAGGTATATGGATGATGTAGGAACTGTCTCGAAGCATAATTATTTGTGGGGACGCGTAATGGCCTTCGAGTAAGGGAGTGGCACTTTTCTGATAATGTTCCTGTCATTGGATTTTCTAGTTTTCACATACGTGTTTGCCCACACATATATAATTTACATTTGCACTTTCTTTTTACACATCTAAGTATTCTTGCACATTATACTCAATATGCATGCCTTTTCTCAAATACACAAAATACCTAACACGAGTTATATATGACGTACTTACACTGCACCTATTGTTATGAAATCTCTTACACTAATTTATATATATCTACAGTAACTTCTGAAATAACATACACTGATTTATATATCCATCACAGTAACACTCATAGGCATCTTTTTTCGCACATAACACAGGTTTCAAACACTTAAAAGTGGAGGAGGGTGTGGTACTGCTCAAAGCATGGGATTTGGCTCAACCCCACGTCACACTCCACATTAGGGTGGAGTGAAAACACATGAAAAAAAAAAAAAAAAATCACAGAACTCGAATCGGGGAGGGTGTACTTTTTTTGTAGGATAATGAGACAAACTTATTAAAATATCAACTTCCTGTGTCAATTTTAAGACGTGTCACCAAGAGCTTGTTTTTTAATATTAAATACGAAATTTCTGTCATAAGAAAACGTTAAATTTGCAGCTTTCAGCTAGAGTGAACTTTACTGACATTATGGCCTTTGGCCTATTTTGAGTTTGACACAGTGTCTCTTTAATTATATTTTCGTAACCATTAATATAAACTCCACTCTACCCAGGTCCACCAGGAGGAGGTAAGCTGCTTGGACCCACACCATGTCCATCCCATCCTCCCATCCAATAGGCATTTTTTTTTTTTTTTTAATGATTTGTAGTCTTTCTTTGTGTTGTATGAGGGCATTAGTTGTCTTGATTCGATCTGTACTTTAACATACCCATCTCTTCTTTCGTTTCCAATCACATGTTTTGAGGCCTGGGTCATAAGATTGATGTGACGCTCCACGGCTTGAGTGTGACACGGATATTTTGGTGGAGAGGCAAAATTTGTCACGAATGTTTCAAAAAATGCACTCTCAGACATGCCCTTGGTTAGAGGAGGCTCATACACTTCTCTCCAATCAATCATTGAAAAATAGTCTCTTGCTTCAAAATTTAGTTCTGGTACTTGAAAAACGCGTTTCTTTTGGGGCTCTTCCTTCCTGGTTCTCATGATCCTCCTACATGCCAGTTCTCGGATATGTGGCATCTCGTCATAAAGCATTGCTGCTAGCAAGTTTTCACTGTGTGCAAAATATATATTTCTCTGAATTACTGAATTTATGATCTTTTGCTCATTGTCTTGCAGTTCTTTAGTTAGTTCAGTCATCTTGAAAATGTGTTGTGGACCACTGTGAAAGTTAGGATTTGACTTGATGATAAACCACATTGGTGCATATATCTTAACAATATACTCTGTCATCCTAACAAGACTCTCTGATGGATGAGCTGTAGATAAATATAGCCTGCATACTCGATTTGCCATTGTTAGCCATCTAGAATGGCAGAGTTTTCCTGGCTGCCTGACTTCCAGACTTGTACTGCAATGACCATCTCTGATCGCCAAACAAATCTCGTACAGGTATTTCTGATCATCACTGAGGTCCTTAACAATGTCATCATCCAGATGTGGCATGGCAGAAGATCCTATTTGATGAAAATTTGTAATTGGTTTATTCTGACAGTAGGGAAGCCCTTTTCCAACTGGTCCTGTGAATGATCTTGGCCCATGAGTTATTCCATCTAGTTCTTGAAAGAGGTGTCTCAGTGGCAGTTCATTGCAGTGCAAAAGACACACAAACCAATGTAATGCATGTCTTACATGATCGTCGAGAGCTCTAATTGTTCCATTTCTCCAGCCGGTGTTGACGTTTGTCCCGTCACACCCAACAGCTAGAAGTTTCCTAGGGTCAATATTACGGTCACTCAAAAACATTTGAATTGATGCACTTACTGATTTAGCTGTTCCATCTTTTGGCGTCACATGCCCTAGAAAGTTATGTCCTGGTTCTACAATAATGACAATATGCTCTTCTGTAACGTTCTTTCTGTGATAAACACCATCCTTCAATTTAACTTGAGCAATCGTTTCATCTTTTCGACCATCAAAATATAGAGATGTAACCTCGTCTTGTTTCCTGCTTTCAGCCATTACTTCAGAACGACGTTGGGATCTTGCTCGCCTCAGTTTGTGTCTGTCGATAACGCTGGTACTGTCAGTGCTGCTTATGAGGCCCATATCTTGTAGGGTAGCAGTTGCTACTGCTGCAGCAGCCCTATCAGATAAGCCATATCTGTCACACTCTCTAGCAAGAGTTCTCATAGGAGTTCGCATCTGTGTTGAGTCTGTTGACTTTGTTGGGTTAGCTTTCAGTCCTGGGTATTCAGAATCAATGTCCACTGAATCTTCACTATCATAGTCAAATATATCTTCTAATTCAGTTGATTGTAGCTTCCTTTTCTTGGAGTTTTCATACGCCTCTACTTGTGTCTTAAGCTTCTGTTCTCTGCTTTGCTTCCTCTGTAATTTGGCTGTCTTTGCCTTATCCAGTGTAGATATATACATTTTTCGTTGCGTTTGCTGGTCTTTCAGAAACTTTTGTTCTAACTTGGGAACTCTAATTTCTTTTGGGCAAAGACAATGTTCTACACACTGGCAACTTGCTATATCAAACAATTTAAGACTTGAATCAGCAAATTTCGTTACCTTTGTTTTTGCTGATTCTGAATCCATTAGATTCTTTGGAATCTTTAAGACCTGATTTCTATATGCACTATGGTATGTGGAGATTCTGTCTGTTACTGATTTCAAGCTATATGTTGGGATTGATGCTGACTTCCAAATACCAATCACCACTTCAGCTGCTCTTCCTGAAACAAACCGCACATCTGGTTCTTTCGCGCATTTCTGTTCCTCTTTGATTTTCATTGTTTCATAAAAGTAATGTTTCATAATGTCTTTGTATGTGAGGAGACAGTTATTTTTGAGTCTTTCAGGTTGTCCAAACACAATATGTTCAGTATCACTTCTAGTAACATGCTTCATTTCTGACTTTTTCGCCATCATGTCGCTAATTTCTTTGATTTGGTCTGTAAAGGGAGATAAATATCAGTTTCATATATTCATATAATGTCAGTTATAAGGCTATAGTAGAGTGTTAAATGAGCAATGAAAAGAAAAACCAATTAAACAGATATTTAAAACATACCATGTTCCGATTATTGGCCTAACATATATGCATAAATATAGCAAAACTTTAATGGCTTGGTGACACGTCTTAACATTTCAGTATGACTCTTAAATTTTGCATGTGAAATGTGTGTCAATAGAAGTAAAAATCCTATGCCTCGCCATTTCAAAATTCAAGAGTTGGAAATTTCACTCCACCCTACTCCACATATTGGTACCTGGTGTCCTTCCGCTGGGTCCTTGGCTATGCTGTGCTATGCTGGCAGACGTGGCACCTGCGTTGGGCACCCCTTTTCCTGCCTTGCGCCGTGGTAAATTTAGGGAAGTGGAGTTCGGTGCAGCACAGGGGAGTTTCACCGCCGCGCGGATGTTGGCAAGGCCCACAGTCACATCCATAGGTGCCAATCGGCTCCCTACACAGCTCTCTAATGAACCCTCGAAGGTCTCGCTGGTTCCCGTGGTGCTGGTGTGGAGGAGATGGGGATTTAGTGCTGTTATATCCAGATGATGGAAGAAAAGTTTCTAGTACCACTTCTTCGTGGGCCTGGCACAGTCCACGCTTGAAATCATGTCGTCAGACTGGTCCAGTTGCCGCATGTTGATACTATAATCAATTACTGGCTCTGGCGTCAAATGTGAACCCGTTTCTCACCGTGGTAGTCCAAGGTACTGGTGAGGTGCATCAGGGTGTAGTGAACCATTGATAACAGGCTCACTTCTTGGTTGTGGTGCCAAGTGGTGGTGAGGATATTGTTCACCTGATAAAACACCACCTCCTTCCTTCACAGCTTCCAGCCCACCTGTACCATGTGCCGCCGGGTTTTCTTTACTGTTCTGCAGATACCTGTTTCCTGCTGGTGCATGTACGGAGCGAGAATCAGTCTAGTGCACCATCTGTCCAGGTACAGGATGTGCCCACAGTGAAAGTACTTCTCCATCATCGTCTTCACCACAGCCCCTGACAGTCCGACTGTTCTATCTTACAATGTCTGTCTGTGCACCTGTGTACAGGACTATGTCTTGCACATGCCTGGTCTTGCAGTCACACATGATGAAAATCTTGAACCTGATGCAGTGTCTCTTGCTTGGGATGTACTGTCTGAAGGCGGTGTTTCCCCTCCATAACTAGGGACTCTCGTCAATGACTAGGTCTCTGTAGGGAGAGAAAGAGGCAAAGAACAGCACCCTGAGGTGATCAGACACGAGCAGAATCCTCCTCATCCTGTTAGTGTTGCCATTGTTGCTGGGGTCCTCATTGTCGAAAAAATGAAGGCAGCTTAGAATGTACTAAAACCTATTACGCCCCATAACTCTTCCAAAGAAGGACATCGACATAAGGGGATCGACAGTCTAGTGTGAAGAGAACTGATTTTCCTTGATTAGTCCCATCAGGAGAACCAAGGCCAGGAAGAGGTGCAACTTGTCACTCGTTATGTCTGCATCGAGAAGTTGGCTGTGGGGTGTCTGTGGGGTTGTGCCAAGGCAGGAGGTGGCATAGGTATCGGAAAGGAGAACGATTCTCAGTACTAGCTCCCTCGTGAAAAAATTCTTGCAGAAAACAATTCTCCTTGAGGTGGGAGTCAGCTCCGGCACTGTTCAACCTGCCATATCACCGCCTGCAATGGGATGAATGATGAGAACAAAACTGCTCCCATCTTCCCACTCCACGTGTCTTTGTCTCTTCCTTCGATTTTGCTCTCGTCACCAATGGGGCCACCTCCGTCTCCGTCGTCAGGATGGGGAGGAAATTCGGTAGTAGGTTGCCTTTTCCCTTCGCATTTACTTTACCTTTTGCTCATTTCCCCACCGTTTGAGGCTGTGGGGAGGAAGTGCGAGAAGGGAGCATGGGGAGGTTCAGGTGCAGTGGAGGTGCTGGGCTGGGGAGAGGCAGCGCGGCGTGGGGCTGGAGGTGGTGGGAATCATCGCGCACCACGTGAGTGGAACAAAGCACTGCTCATCTTATCCTTTTTAGTTAATGGTTATTCCCCATTTCTCTGGGCTTTCTTGGACGATCCTACCCACGAAGACAGCCGATGCTAAACTGAGGGGTGGGCCTCCGATTCCTCATCAATAGAGGAATCGTCCATGGAGCGACAGTGGGAAGCGGTGGTGGTGGTGGTGGTTCAGGGTGAGATACACCGATGCAGGCAGCCACATACCTCGCCTTTCTTGGGGATGGAATCTCGTCCTTGCTGCTTGATTCCAACTCAGGATGGACATAGTGTCGATCAGCATCATCATCATCAATGGGAGAATCATTTACTCCATCACAGGGGATGTTCAGGAGATCGTCAATCTCGTGTTGGGGAATACCACGATGTGCCATAGTGCTCAGTCACTCACCAAGTGGGAAGAGGGATGAGTAGATGACTCATGGCATGGTATTAGGCTGAGACAGGTGCGGGAGTATCCCAAGCAAACATCTCGCGCAAAAATTTAATTTTTGAATTTTGGCAAACATCTCAAATCGGTGATGCATATGTATGTCGCTGGCATTTTATGCACATGCAAGGCCCGATGTACATGTATGTCGCTGGCATGGGGCAGGTAAATGTGATTTTCTTTCTCTTTGCATCAGTTTTTGTCTAGTATGTGTATCATTGTCTGTCTGCAATTGTGTGTGTGTGTGTGTGTGTGTGTTTCTGTCAGTATATGTATGTATTTGTCTATCTGTTTGTCTGTTTTTTTGTGTCTCTGTGTGCTTTTTTGTGTAGGTTAGTGTGTGTGTGTGTGTGTGTGTGTGTGTGTGTGTGTGTGTGTGTGTGTGTGTGTGTGTGTCTGTGAGTGTCTTTGTCTTTCTGCATGTGTTGCAGGGCTTATGCATGTGTGTGTGTGTGTGTGTGTGTGTGTGTGTGTGTGTGTGTGTTTTCCTCCATATATTTGAGTTTTATGTCTGTGTCTGTGTGTCGTCTTTGTGTATCTCTGTCCGTGTTTCAGTGAGTCTGTCTGTTTGTGTGTGTGAGTGCATCTACCTGTCTATCTTTGCCTTTTTTTTATGTGTCCGACTCTGGACCCGTTTCCTGATGCACAGCAGTCCTCCTACATACTGTACAGCTCCACATGTCACCACTTCGGTACTTACTGTACATCCACCACCCATATTGAATGCACTGCCTCATACCTGACAGTCTCTAAATCAAACTTTCTACATAGACAAGCTAACAAACTACTTAACAACCAAAATGATAACAAAGTATTCTGGTCAACTCTTAACTCATTCAAAACTAACTTCACTACCACCTCTTCCATTCCATCTTTACAATCCCCCAATGGAAATCTAGTAAGTGACCCACGTGGAAAAGCCAACCTTCTTGTTGACATTTTTTCAACAAACTCAACCCTAAATACAGAAAATCACAATATTCCTGTACTTGATTTTGATTCCCCTCAAATACCTCCTTTCATGATTCACACCAGATACGTACGAACTGTATTACAGAATCTCTCGGCAGACAAAGCTAATGGTCCAGATGAAATTCCTTCAATAATACTTAAAAATTGCTCCTCAGTGTTGGCTCCTGTATTGACAAAATTTTTCCGCTTATGCATCTGTACCTCAAGTTTTCCAGCCTATCCATCCTGTTCCTAAAAAGGGGGCAACTTCTGAAAAACTATAGACCAGTTGCAATGACTTCCGTTCTCGGTAAAGTTTTTGAGACACTAATAAACAAACACATAGTCAAGCATCTAGAAATCAGTAAACTAAGCAATGATCTGCAGTATGGATTTAGACAAGAACGTTCAACTGTAGACATTCTTTGCCTTCTTACCCATTAGATTAACAAAACAAATTACCAACACTGTGAAACACACACAATAGCACTTGATATTTCAAAAGCATTTGACAGAGTATGGCACCGGGCCTTATTGTCTAAGATATCACACTATGGCCTTGCATCACTGGTTCCTCTAATTTCTTCTTACCTTCACTATAGAAAAATATGGGTCATGGCAGATGGAATTTATTTTCAGTTTCATTCCATACAGTAAATACTGGCTTACCTCAGGGATCAGTTTTGGGGCCACCCCTCTTTCTCATTCATACAAATGACCTCCTATCTGTCACTCACAACCCAATACAGTCTTATGCTGATGACTCGACCCTTCATAGTTCCTTCACATTTAGTACCTCCTTTACACAATTTGATACTATAAATTCCCAAATAAACACAGCATTTTCTCTGAACCAGGACCTTTCTAAAATTAGTCAATGGGGACAAACAAATCTGGTCTCATTTAATGCTCAGAAACTAAATACATTAATTTCTCCAACAGAAAGAATCCCTCAGACTCTCACATCATTTTAAATAATGTCTGTATTCCCATACACACTGCAATTGATATCCCAGGTGTTACTCTAAACCCCAGGCTAAGCTGGACAGCGTATGTTAAATCCCTTGCTAAAAAGGTTCCTAAAAAATTGGGACTTATGTACAGAGTTCGTGAGTTCTTCACTGACGAGCAGATGGGACACAATATACACAAGTCATGTGCGTTCTCAGATCAAATACTGTTCACCACTGTAGAGTGGATGTGGAGTGGTTGCATTGAGGCACTTGGACATAATTCAGAATAAAGCCATTAAATTAATCAATAATCCTGCCATTACGCAGGACCTTCCTCCATTATCAGTACATGGAGATGTTGCTTCTTTAGCATTATTTTATCGATATTCTTACCGTAAGTGCTCTGACGAACTGGCTTCAAATGTGCATCGTCTTCACATTTTATCCCTAAATACTCGGGCAGCTGGGAGCGCTCATGAACCCACACTCTCTCCCCCGCAATGCAGAACCTCTGCTTATCAAAATTCATTTATCTCCAGAACTACTACTCTCTGGAATTAACTTCCTGGGAGTTGCTTCCCACAAACATTTCATCCACTTCAATTTAAATCCAGTTGCTATAAATATTTTATGAATGGAGGATGCCTTTAGGCACATGGACTTTTTTTTTTTCCTTAGTTTTTCCTTCACCCATTCATTATCTTAAAAAAAATAAAAATAACATGGTGTTTTTACAACATGTCAGCGGGGCTTCTGGTAGAGTAATTAAGTTTCCTTTTAACAAAATTCAAACCCTTAAACTGTTCTCAGCTGGGATTCGAACCTGGGTTCACATTGGGACTACAAGCCACCTCTTTACCGACTCAGTGTTTGCCTATCTGTCAGAGTTTTTCTTTCCCTCTATCTGTCTGTCTGTCTGTCTCTATGTTCATTTATCTGTCTCCCTGCTGGCCAGCTCATGCTGCCCTTATTGTTAGTTGCGATTTCATGATTGGTTTCTTTCTTTTGGTCTTTTCTTTCTTGTTGAATTGTGGCAGGCACTTCTACCATTCAGAAATAAATGATTCTGACCAAACTTGGACACAATGACCAGCCTATGACCAAGATGTGTTCTTAAGGTTTTGGCTGCAAGGCAGCAACTCGTTGCCTAGCAACGGCCGAAAACTCGCCTTTTTCGTACTTTACGCGTTTTGATTGTAGATGCATCAATACTGGGCGTAAAGAGCTCTGGTTTCTCTAGGCATATATCTTGAGGTCATTCCTTATTGGAAGTGTGCCATCCATTTTCCTCTCTCCCCTCTAGTTTTCGAGTGGTAACCCTGCGAAGACTGGCCACAGGATCCCAAGCAACCAGTACCACTTTTCAAAAATGTCCCCTTAGCTCCCCAGTGGCTTGATGGAATTGAATGAAAATTTATATGATTATAGACAGTGACTGTACTACAACTTTCTCTTGTACATCTATGTGCTACATTGGCCAGGTCAGGAGTGAGTGGTCATCGAATGCGAAAACGATGAAAATGATTAAATCACGACTATGCCCTCGGGAAATTCCAAAGCTCTGAAGATTATTAAGCCAGGGCCATGATTCTTGGGTGGAATGTTGCACTGGTGTACCTCCATACAAAAATGACATTTAGTGTTGAAATTCACTTCCAGCCGCTGACAGCGTCACCTAGAAGTTGTACCTCTGGTGGGCCATTCCGCGAATTTCAAGTTCCCTAGCTCCACAGTGGGTGGATGGAATTGAATGAAACTTTGCATGTTTATGGGCGTCAATGAGCACTACGAATGTGGTTTGTACATGCATGACCTATATCCGCCACGTCAGCAAAAAATGGCTAAAATCGCGACTAGGATCCAAAGGTTATTGACCCACAGCCATGATTCTTGGATGGGGTGTTGTCCTTCAGTACCACCATACAGGAGTGACTTTTGATACCGAAACTCACTTCCGGTCGCTGACAAAGCTTGGTCTGCTTAGAGCTGGTCATCATAGCGTACCGGCTTGTCTGTCTGTCTATCTGTTTGTCTTTCTGTGTGTCTGCCTGTCTGTCTGTCTGTGTCTGTGCTTCTCTCTGCCTTCCTATCTTTATACTGTGTGTGTGTGTGACTTTTCTCTCTGTGTGTGAGTCTGTCTGTGTCTGCCTATAGCTGGTTCTGTGTGTGTGTGTGTGTGTGTGTGTGTGTGTGTGTGTGTGTGTGTGTTAGAATATATGATGGTCTATGCTTGGTGGCTGTCTGGGTAGGTTGCTGGGGAGAATGGATGGGCAGGGTGGACAGGGTAGGCAGGTAAGGTGGGTGATCAGCGATGGGTGGGGTGGGTGCTCTGGATGGGTGAACAGGTGAGGAGGGTGGAGTGGGTGAGTGGGTGTGGTGGGAGGGTTGGGATTGATGGATAGGCAGGTTGGGTTTGGTGCATGGGTAGGGTGGGGTGGGTGGATTTGTGGGAATGGTTAGATGGGAAAGTGCATTAGTGGATGGATGTGCATGATGGAATGGTATTGTGGGTTGGGCTTGTGAGTGGGGTGGGTGGATTATGTGGGTTAGTGGTTGGGCGGATATTTGATCTTTTTCATAGAATAAGCAAGTTGACAGGCTTACTACACATGGGTAAATGAGTAGGCATATTGGTAGACTGATTGGTGGGAGGATGGATGGATAGGATAACATTGTTCCAATGTGGAATAGGTATACGGAGTAATTAGTTCTGTAAATGAGTTGGTCCATCTGATAAAATAAGTCCATGGAGACACGTCTTAGGGGAAATGGGTCCAAGTGGAAACACTGGACCAATGGGTTAAACCTGACTGTGGAGGAAATACGTTCATGTGATAGAAATAGGCCAATGTGAAGATTTATTGTGTTCTCATGGGATGGAAGATCCAGGACGAAAATATGTCCAAAGAGAAAACAGGTTCACAGAAAAAATAGGTTCACGGACGGCAAAATAGGCCCCTGGGTAAAATAATTTCACGGGATTGGTCACTCGAGGGAAAATACTTCCATGTATAAAAACTAGGTCCTCTGTGGCAAACAGGTTCTGGGGAGTAAATAAACCCCTGGAGGAAAATAGGTATAGGTAGAAATTAAGTCCATGGGTAAAGTAGGTGCATAGGGAAAAGCATGTTCCTGGAGTGGAAAAGGTCCACAAGAGAAACAGGTCCATGGAAGAAAACACGTTTATGATGGAAATTCGGCCCAGGCGGCAAAAACAGGTCCAAGGAGGAAACAAAAAACGGTGCCAAGGCAGAGCAAACCCGTTCCCGACAGTAACTTTAGTGCTGACGTATAAACACAACAGGATATCTAGTCAAAGATGTCACACATCAAATTTGGAGTAAATCGGGTGAAAATTGACGATTTTATGCCCATCTGAGGCCTGACCCACCTGACATTGACCGCCCTACCACTAACTGGGGGATGGCAATAATTCATCCTATTGATTGATGCACCTTTAGATTTTTTTTTTTATGTTGATATAAAGAATTTGAAAAAAGTTATGGAGAGAAAACAATTTTGTGTAAATTTTTGGTGTACATTTTTGTGGCAAACAGCATGGGCCGTGGAACAATTTCGCCCAAAATATAATCAGGTGATCAGAAGGTTGTAGCCCAAAATCCCTGTAATTTTAGCCAGAATTGAACCTGTAGTTTTTGCGTACAGTTGTTAACGGACAGACAGACAAACAAACGAACAAACAAATCGAGTAAAATTAACACCAGTCCCCATGTCCCTCCAGGATGGGGACGGTCAGTGAGTCCCTGGAGGAAAATGTGCCAAAGGGGAAAATAAGTATTTGGAAGAAAATGGATCAATGGGATGATAATAGGTCGATGGGGGAAAGTAAGTGGGTGGGGAGATGTCCCCTAAGTGGTCTGGCGCGAGGCGGATTTATGAGATGGTGGTTATTAGACGGTGAAAAGCTACTCCTTCTAAGCTTTTGTTTTCAGTTTGAATAAAACAGTTAAGATGTCTGTCTTTATCGAATTAATGTCGTTGCACAATCATTCAATGTAACAGCTTTGAAATCGAGACAAAGATATGACAAAAGACACGGCCTAATAAGTTTTTCCAGAATACTGATGTGAGCTTGCTTCATACTAGCCAAAAGGTTAAAATCACTCTTCCCAACGAGGGACTAAACGTACGTTAATTTGATGTAGTATAGACAACATTACTGAACAGGACAAATGACTAATTGGATAAAGAGAAAGATGAACAAAGGGACATATACACTGAAACGCCGGTAGATAAATAGGTAACTATAATTGCTAAAGGGAGTGAAATACAGGGACCATCAATAACACTGTCTTGACCTGCGCCACACGATTTCTCTCGTTATGGGAAAGCTTCTGCCATAATGGAATTGACATTTTGTGCCATTTTTCTGGATGTTAATTGTTTTTATTTTTTTTTTTTTGCATTATTCAACTGCGAGTTCTAGGTACATTGTACTATACATCAAACCTCGCCTCATAAATTTTCAACTAAGAAGCGCTGTCGACCCACAAATCTGAATAAATGAACACTACTATAGCCTCAACTCTCCACCCGCGGACTCCTCCTTTCCTCTTCGACACCACATTCACCCTCCTCCCACTTCCTAACTCCACTCCTTTCTAAGCAACGAGTGAGTCGCCATGTCTTGAATGATAAATTTTTGAAGTCCGAGGACTTTAGTCTTACATTGTACATTATTTCTTCCTCCCCCACTCACTGTGACTAACAGCATGATTACACTTAACCATTCCACCCTTCATCTTTCCATTCGCTTCCCACAGGGTCCATCAACAGATACTTCTACAAACACGGGATGAGGCTATGACACACCTAGTTTCTGACCAGGCTCATATCTCTGACTAGGGTAAAAGTAACCCTCTTGTTTTTAGCACATCCAAAGAGAAGTTCCCACACCTTTGGAATCGCCTGTAACTTCCACAGGAATGTCCTGTTACATTTAACATCCAACTCAATCTTTCTTTCTTTCTAAACATATTTGAAGTTTCGTTGTTTCAGGATTAATCATGGAAACATTATAATACTTCCCTTTCTAATTCTGGTTCTAAGAGATCAGGTGGTCCAAGCTGACTCCGTACCTTCTTTACACCCACTCACCCCACCTGCACAGCTGTTAACTTTATGCCGGTCTTTCTCACTGCTCTTTTGAGTAATCTCTTATGTGTGGGGGGACTTCCTACATACAGTACATTTCAACAGGATGGAGTCAAAGGCTTTTCGTCCCATAAACTCTCCTTCCCTTATTGACTCTCTTCAACCTCTGTCTCTTCGTCACACTGTTGCATCTTTATCGCCATTATGTCGTTACTACAATGGTCACTGCTCTTTCGAATTTTTTCTTTGTATCTCTTCTCGATAACATTGGGCGCATATACACGTCTAACAAACTTTCAACCTTTTCTGTCCAATTTTCTTCAGCAAAAGTTACATGATTCTCGCAGTCCCCTACGTCTGCAACAATTCAGCTATTCATCTGTCTTCCTCTATCTTTATTTCCCTCTGGATATGACCTCCAGCCTATTATACGCAATGTGGTCAGGAATCTCGAAATGCACGGATCCCGATTTTTTTTCTGTGAGGGGGGGGGAGAACAAAAATGTAGCCCTCCATCTTTTTTGTTAGTCGGATAGCTGTGTTTATAGTGAAGTGTGTGTGTGTGTGTGTGTGTGTGTGTGTGTGTGTGTGTGTGTGTGTGTGTGTGTGTGTGAATAAAATAAACAGTTTTTATTCGACTGCAGCCGAAGCTGATGGAAGAGCTGAAGGCCCACCACCAAGGAACAGTTTTATTTAAAAAAAAAAAAAAAAAAAAGGAAAAAAAAAAACAGATCAGAGGTGAAGGTTACATGGCTTGCTCAGACTTCACCTAGTAAAACCATCTTAAACAGGTTTTACCGAATTGGGACCAATTTTAGCGAATTGGGAACTGTCAAGGTTAAGGCAAGAATGAAATGATTCAGTTTTGACAACAGTCAAGGCCACAGGGTAATGTCAGAGTTCGACCCTTTTATGTAAAAAACTAAAGAAGTTTGAATCGGTTTTACCCAAATATAATGGAAGAATTTAGGGCCACCCAACGAGTACACTTATTGCTTTGAGAATAATAGGTCAGACTTTTTATCCAGTTTAGACCAAATACTGCAGAATGGCTAAGGATCAGGCAAGAATAAAAAACTTTGATTTCGATAACAGTCAGTCAAATGTCGAAGTCACAGGGAGAGGCCAAAATCCAAGGTCACAGGGCAAGGCCAGCTAAAAGTGGGTGAGACAAGAAGGGATAGATTTAGTATTAATAACACTCAGTCACAGGTCAAGGTCATTTGGCAATGTCAAAGGTTAACTTATGTGTCTGTGTGTGAATAACTTACTAAAGCAGGTTTAGTCTGGTCTGGATCAAACTTGGTGGTTGGGTTGAGACGATTACACAAGAGGTTGATGCATTGTTTTTGAGTGCAGTGGGTCAAACATCACTGTAACATTGCAAGGGCAACTTAAACTTTATTAATTTTTGTGGCAATTTTGTAATTAAAACATAGGGAAAGGGATTCGATTTTGAGAAAAATCAGTCAGGGGTTAAGGTCAAAAGGACAGGCCAAACATGAAGGTGGCTTCGGCACCATCAACTTGAACAGTTTTGATCTTATTTCAACCAAAGTGTTTGGAATGGTTACGTGTTGGACAATACTGAAGTAAACTGATTTTGAAATTAGTCCGCTGAAAGTCAAGGTCATGCAACAAAGCCAAACATTCGGCCCTTAGACGATTGGTTTGTGCATGTGTTGCACTGTAAGAGTGTTTCTTCATTTACTTAAGAAAAAACTCATATATTAAGAGGGTTAATTAAGGATATATTTAACATTTCCACTGCAAAATAGTTTTCCTAACTTACATAGAATAATCTGTTAAGAGCAAGCAGTTTATCGAATAGGAAAAGTACCGTTTTTCTACATTTATCTTAACTTTATCTTGTTTCCTTATAGAGTCACAGTGAATCTAAAAATGAAATTTTTGTAATCTCAAAGGCTACAGTAAATCACAACTAATATCATTTTACATCTCACTGCCTCAAATGTTCCTTAAGAAATATGAACGATGATTTCACTTGTCAGTGTTTACCTCACCCGGACAAAGTCCGACGAGGTGTTGTTTCTGGTCGAGTTTATATGTTTGTTTGTTAGCAACATCACGGAAAAACAGCTGAATGTAATTACGTGAAACTTTTAGGATATGTGGGAGCAGGTCTCCAAAGAAAATTATTAAAATTTGATGGTAATTAAGTGAACCTGAAAGGTCAAAATCAAGGTCACAGGTTTTCAGAGGACTATAACTTGAAAAAGGTTGAAGATAGAGACATTTACTATCTTAAACAAACAAAAACTCGTAATATGGGATTTCATTTGGCACCAAGATCTTTGACCTTGAATGGTCATGAAAGGTCAAACTCAAGGTCATGAATATTCAGAGGGCTATAACTAGAAACTGATTAAAGATATATTTAATATTATAATCATATAGGAAATCCCATATGGGTTATTAACTGGTACCTTGGCTTTTGACCTTGAAAGGTCAAACTCAAGGTCATGGATATTCAGGGGGCTATAACTCGAAACTCTTTGAAGATAGAGATTTTACTATTACCAAGAAATAGGAAGTCTCAAAAGGGCTTTCATTTGGCACCATGACCTTTGACCTTGAGTGACCTTGAAAGGTCAAACGCAAGATCACGGATTTCCAGAAGGCCTAACTTGAAAACATTTAGAATTTAACTGTGCACTGCCACTAAATGGCAGAAACAAGTCGGTATTTAACAATAATAAAATAACTGCTGTTGGGCGAGTTTGTTGTGCCTGGCACCACTTTGTTATATTTGAAAAAAAAAAAAATTAAGAAAGTATTTTGTCATAACTAGCAAAGACTTAAAGATTTTATAATAATTTTTTATAGGGAATCAGGTTCATCAGATTAGAACCTAAAAGTTTAGTTGTTTATGTGACCGTCTGAACAGTGTTTCATATTGTGATATTTGTGATCTTAACAACCCAAGCACCAGAAGTATCCCCCATCAAATGTTTCTTTGTATTTCCCTTTATAATTCATGCGGAAAAAATTCCACCATTGAGAGATCCTGTGTGTGAGGGGTAAATGCGTAGCCTTTTCATGTAATTGTCATAAAATAGAAACAAAGGATCTGACAGCAAAATGATGGTTTTCAATAGGTTTTCAACTCTAGTACTAGCACCTTTGTTGGTTATTGGTCCTGTATAAATACCACTAAAATATCTATATGTCTACATATCTATCTATCTCTATCTATCTATTTATCTATACAGTATATATATATATATATATATATATATATATATATATATATATATATATATATATATATATATATATATATACCTAGGCTGCTTCCCCCAAGGAAAGGGAGGTAGCCGAGACAGGACGACACACTCCCCATTTACTCATCCATTCAAACACATTCATTCGCATCTTAGCCCCAAAGGGGAGAACGGACAGATCCTCACCGCACCACACCGCACAAGGGTCAACTGTGCAATGCAATCAGTGACATCCGCAGCAGGGCCCGACAGCAGAGCTGATTTACCCCTGCCACATCATAACAGACTCATCCCCTTACCCGCACCTGACCTGAAATAGCTGATCAGACCAAATGCGGGAGAATATCCCCTTAGGGCTGCGTCATCACTTATTCATTCACAATTTCTCTCCATTTATTTCTGTCACACACAGCCACTCTTCCTTGATCAACAGACATCCTTCTCGCATCCAGCGCTCTCTTCACACTGCCCATCCATCCTATTTGTGGTCTTCCTCTCAGCCTTACGCCTCTCACATCAGATCTAGTTATCTTTTTCACCAATCGCTCATTATCCATTCTCTCCATATGCCCAAACCATCGCAACACCCTCTGCTCAACTCTACCAGCCATCTCCTGAACAACTCCAGTTCTCCTTCGCACTTCATCATTCCACACTCGATCCATACGCGTCACTCCACACATACTCCTCAGACACCTAATCTCCATTACATTCAATCTTTTCCTCTCTGTTACACCCATATTCCATGTTTCAGCCCCATATAATGCAGTCGGTACCACAACACCCTCATACAGCCTTCTCTTTACATCCATTCTAAGCGAACGACATCTAAACACTTTTTTCATTCCTCCCAGCACCTTTCCTACTTCATTTATTCTAAACTTCACTTTTGCATCTATTCTTCCATCCACAGCAACATGTGACCCTAGATTTTTAAAACATTCTACCTCCTCAAGCAACTCGCCATTCAAAACTATTTTCATCCCCCTACCATTTACCAACCTCATACACTTCATCACTTTACTCCTATTCTCATTTACTTTCAATTTCCTCCTTTCACACACCCTTCCAAACTCCTCTACCAACTGTCTCAATCTCTCCTCTGAATCAGCCACCAATGCAGTATCATCTGCAAACAGCAGCTGGTTCAGATTCCACTCTCCACCATCAACGTTCACCAGACTCAGACCTCCACTGAAAACTCTTGCATTCACCTCCCTTACAACACCATCCATGTAAATATTAAACAACCAAGGCGACATCATACATCCCTGTCGCAGCCCCACTCTCACAGGAAACCAATCACTCACAGCATTTTCCACTCTTACACACGCTCTACTATTTACATAAAAACTTTTCACCCCTTTTAGTAACCTTCCATTAAGTCCATACAATCTTAAAACAGTCCACAAAGCCTCCCTATCAATTCTGTCATATGCTTTCTCTAAATCCATAAATGCCCAAAACACATCCTTGCCTTTCGCTAAATACTTTTCACACACTTGTCTCACCGCAAACACCTGATCCACGCATCCCCTCCCTCTCCTAAAGCCACACTGCTCATCACCAATCACTCCCTCTGTACCCTCTCTAACTCTCATAATTAACACTCTACCATACACCTTACCTACAACACTCAACAGACTTATACCCCTAAAACTAGTACATTCATACTTATCACCTTTGCCTTTATACAACGGGACCACACAAGCACTTGCCCAGTCAACTGGCACCATACCTTTCACAAAGCACACATTCAAAAATCTTACTAACCAGTCAACAATAGTCACTCCACCACCCTTCAGGCATTCCACAGCACACCCATCCATACCTGCAGCTTTCCCTATTTTCATCTCCTTTACTGCCTTCTCCACTTCCTCCTTCGTGATCAAAGAA
Source organism: Coenobita brevimanus (assembly GCF_032717465.1). Taxonomy (NCBI): domain Eukaryota; kingdom Metazoa; phylum Arthropoda; class Malacostraca; order Decapoda; family Coenobitidae; genus Coenobita; species Coenobita brevimanus. The sequence goes on from NC_136984.1 coordinate 10,782,104, forward strand.
TCATTCAGCACTCCCAACGCATTTATTCCTTGCACCCTTCCATCCGCCACAATCTCAGCCACCCTTTCCTCCTCTACATTTAACAATCTTTCAAAATACTCTGCCCATCTCTTCCTTACTGCATCCATCTCAATTAACATCCTTCCATCCCCTGCTTTTACTTGTTCTTCCTTCCCAGACTCTCCCTTTCGCACCCTTTTCACCTCCTTCCAAAACATTTTCTTATTCTGTTGAAAATTCTCTGTCAGCCGCCTACCCCACGTCTCATCTGTTGCCACTTTAGCATCATGCACAGCCCTTCTCGCCCTATTCCTCTTTTCCTTATACCTCTCATATGACATCTCATCCTTCCTCTGCAGCCACATTTCATATGCACGTCTCTTCTCAGCCACAGCCATACTTACTTCCTCGCACCACCATTCACTTCCTTTTCTTACACCACCACCCACACGTCTCACACCACACACCTCTTCTGCATGCCCCACCACGGCACTCTTAAATAACTGCAATTCCTCCTCCACACTGCCATTTTCCTGATCTTTCACTGCGTTCCACTCATCTTTCAATTTCTCCTAATACTCTATCTTTTTCTCTCTTTTATCCAACTCACTCACTTTCAAAACCTCCCTGCCACACCTAACCCTCCTAGCTCTCACCCATCTCTTACCTACTCAACTTTCCCTCCATCAGGTAGTGGTCAGACATACCTCCACCCTCCCCTCTCAGAACTCTCACATCCAACAATCTTCCTATTACATTCCTAGACACAATACATAGTCCATCAAAGCTCTGTCAACAACCCTTCCACCCTCCTGTCTCACCCATGTATACTTATAAATATCTTTCTTCTCAAACAGCGTATTTCCAATCACCATCTCTCGCTCAACACACATCGCTATCATTCGCTCCCCATTTTCATTTCTTCCAGGCACACCATGCATACCAACTACACCTTCATTTGCTACATTTCCCACTCTAGCATTCAGATCTCCCATCATTACCACATTCACATTCGCTCCAAAACTCTGCAGACACTCATCAACATCATTCCAGAAAGACTCCCTCTCTTCTTCATCCCTTTCATTATCAGGCCCATATTCACTCACAAACACCCACAACTCACGTTCAAATTTCGCTTTCACCCACATCAGTCACGATGACACCTCCTTCCATTCGATCACACACTGCTGTACTTCCGGACTCACTAACGAGGCCACACCTTCTCTGGCCCTTCCTTTATCAACACTATATATATATATATATATATATATATATATATATATATATATATATATATATATATATATATATATATATATATATATATATTTTGACATCATAGACAGTTATATTGTAAATAAAATTATTATAATTTGTATAAAATGGGATAAAATAATAATCATAATATTTGTTGGCAAAAATCCATGCGTTAAAATTCCTGAGTTCTCATATGTGGACAAGGAACTTTCCATATGGAAAACAGGAAGAGGTTGAATAATATTAATACTAATACTGAGGGCAGTTTTTATATAAAACTTAATTAAGCTGAAGAAGCAATGTTTATGTTGTTAATTTTAAGAAGTATAGAACCATACTTTTAAACCAGTAAAAAAGCTCAAAAGAGTCAGGACTGCCATTGTTTCTGTTGCCCACATTCCCTGTGAGGAATGCAATGGAGGAGAGAACTATACATGAACGCAGTTGCGTGGCCTCCACAACGCACACCTGGTCGTGAATCTAGAGACCAGCTTAACTAAACATTACTGTTCTAGAGCTGAGTCATTTCTGAAAATATTGACCAGCAAATACAAGTGAATGAGATGGAATCCATAGTAGTTATAAAAAAAGTAGGCTCAAGCATGAAAAGTTGTAACACCTGTTCTTCATGACTTGAATACCTTAGTGCAAAAGTTCACCAAATTCTTTACTTACATCTCCGAGATTCCAGCATCATTACCATTTTCGATGCTTTGATTCCTCCTTGTAGTCTCCAAAAGGTCATAGTCATTAAGGAACTGCCTTCAGGCTTCCTTGTCCTCACATTATTCTCACTCCGTGAAACACTCCACTTCCTCCCACCCACGCCCATCTCATCACCATTGTATTGTTCCAACCTCTCTTTTTTTTTTTTTTCCACTCAACATGTGAATGCATACACCATAACTTCAAAGACATTCTGGAACCAAGACTTCTGTAACTCCTTGTTACCTCTGCCAAGGAGGTTATGTTTTTGCCGGCGTTGGTTTGCTTGTTGTTTGCCAGAATCGAAAGATTCAGTAAGCATGTTGTTCAGTTCCTTATGTTTGTCTGTCTGTCTCTCTGGCTGGCTGGCTGTTTGTTTGTGTGCTCTCTTCAGGTCACAGTTTTGTGCCAGTCGTTCTGAAAAAAAACAAAACAACAACGAAGGTAGGTATCCATAAAACCTGGAAGCCTATTGTTTCCCACCAAAATCTGTCAAAGGACCTGGACTGTGTGGGGGATTGAAACCCCTCAATGGCCGGAATTTGTTGGGACCTAGTGGTTGGCCTAGGCACCATTTCTTCAAAATTCGAAAATCCATATTTTTTCTTACCAAATTAGAGAGAAATGTCTGGCGCACCTGGCAATGCAATTTCTATCTTTCTAAATCCATCCAGTGCATCCCAATGAAGCGTTAAAAATTTCCCTGAAAAATGGCTACACGCCTGTGAAAACTAAGTAGACACAGTTGGATCCATCTGGCAAGCGCTCTAGTGGCCACACGCCCATGAAAACTATGCAGACGAGCTGGGGAAAAAGGGGGGACGGGAAGAGGGGGGGAAGAGAGGGGAGGAAGAGGTGGGGGAAGAGGGGGGAGGAAAGCAGGGAGATCCATCTGGCAAGAGCTCTGCCTTTGGCAGTTTCACCTGTTTGTCTGTTAGCAGAATTACTGAAAAAGTTATGAACAGATTTTGCTGAGATTTTTTTGGAGAAGGTAGGGTATGGCCCAGGGAAAAATCCAGCAGATTTTGGTGATGATCTGGATCATCATCCGGGACCAGGAATTTCTTGTTTGTTGGTCGACACAATATCCCCAAAAGTTTTAAACGAATGGAATTGTGTGGAGGAGAAGGCCATGGGCCAACAAAGACCTGATTAAATTTTGGCGCGGATCCAAACCTGCAATAACATTGGCGGAGGTATGCATTCTTTAAGTGCTTTCTAGTTAAATCTTAAACCATCACATAATTTTTACATATACTGACTTCTTTTAGGAGGTCCATGAACTATGCGGCAAAATGCTTAAAGCAAAATGAACACTGGGTCACAAAAGTATCGGTGCACAACATGTGTGAAACATTTGGGACCACAGAACGAAGGTCACTGAAATATTAGTATCCGACCTACCACACGTTGGTAGCCCTGATATCGGGAGGTGTCATATATCGCCAACTGGCAATATCCTCTTGCAAACATGTAGCAAATGTAATGTTTATATAGACAGACACTGATGATACACAATGAGACGTTGGTAATGTCATTATGTCAGCAGTTGTTCGAACCTTTTCGGTAGGCATCGCACCCCCTGTGCACTGATACTTTTGAGATCCAGTGTACACAATTTTTTTTTCCAGTTGTCATTTTCTCCACCAATTACTGAGATGCTAGAATTCGCCTAACTTGTGGGCCAACAGATGTGACACCATTGAGTTTTACTTTAGATATGTTCAGGAATAATCAAGTGTGTGTGTGGCTGAAATCATGACCCTCAGTGATTAAAGTTCAGACAGTCCGGTTCATTGATTGATGTTAAGTGAGAACTCCAGGGACTAACTCGTTCCTACAATGCAATTTTCTTCTTTCATAATGACAGCCGTCCCACAACCACATGAAACAAAAATACTTAGTGTAACAATTTTGCAGTCCACTCGGAAATTCGAACATCTGGAAGGTTCCAGACACAGTTGCGTCATGCATAGATGATACTGTCAAGGAAATATTACAGCATTTCATACTCTCCTTTCATGATTTGATCTTTATCACTAATTTTTTTTATATAGTGAATGGAATGTGAATAAGATTAATTTGTTGCAAATTAATTAGACATAAAAAAATTGTTGCCAGTATTTTCTGAATGATTGAGTTGACTGAAAAATCGGTCATCAGATAAGTAAGTCATCATCATCATCATCATCCGGACCTCCATTCCCACCCTAGGGCAGGGTGAAGCATAGCAATGTCCAGACAGCTTAAATTTGCATAAATCCAGTGGGCCAGGCTTCTATTCACTCATCATTCAAGCCCCCGGAATCCTGGCTCTGTCGGATACGCCAAAAACAATCACCACGATCCTTAGCTTCACATAAACGTATCCAACTGAGTCAATCCAGACACTGCCACGTTAAAAACGGGGTGCCAAACCCCTGACCAACCACTTCTCACAACACTCATCCAGCCAGCTTGATCTCTTGTCAGTTCCTAGCCTCACCCACTTCCAAACCTCTCTTCCCCATACACTCATCCACCATATCTCTTCACCTTCTCCTTGGCCTACCTTGCCTGCTCCCTCCTTCAAATTCGCTCAGATATAACTTTTTCACCACTCTATTGTTATCCATTCTCTCCACATGACCATACCATCTTAGTACACTCTCTTCGATTCTGGTGTCCACCGACTTCCTCATTCCACATCTTTCACGAATCACATTATTTCGTATCCTATCCACCCTCTGTACTCCACATACATTCCTCAGCAGTCCCATCTCCACTGCTCTTACTCTTGACTTTTCATTTTCATGCCACACCATAGTCTCACATCCATATGTTAAATTTGTCACTAACACTACTTCATGTAAGCCTCGTGCAACTGCAGCACTCAAGCCTCTGTTTCTTTTCAAGGCCTTCATTGCACCAGCTACTTTTCTTCCCTGTGTCACTCTACTGTACTTTCAAATTCTTCTGCACATTTTCCTCTCTTTTCTATCACTGCACCCACGTATTTGAACTCTCTTACCAGTTCCAGTCTTTCTCCATTCACTGTAACATCGCACTGGGAGTCACCTTCTCTCTCAATAACCACCACTTTACTCTTTTCTATATTTACTCTCAAGGTACAGTATCAGCAAAACTCTGCACTAGCCTACCAAGTTCTTATCCGGTACTTGCAAGCAGTACTGCATCATCAGTAAACAACAATTCTGAGATATTCCACCCATCACCACTCATTTCCAAGCCCATCCCTCTCTCCTTTACTCGTGTTTTGCTTCTCTCATCACCCCATCCATATACACATTGAACAACCATGGGGACATCACACAACCTTGTCACACGCCCACACCGATCGTGAACCATTCGCTTAGATGCCCATTAACCCTTACACATGCTTCACAACCATCATAAAAGCCCTTGACGGCACCTACCAGCTTGCCATCTACATCGTACTTGCGCAAACTTTCCACAAGCCTTCTTTGTCCACTTTTTCGTATGCTCTTTCCAGACCCATGAATGCAGTAAACACCTTATTGTCCTTCTCACAAGCCTTCTCTGCAATCTGTCTCACTGCAAATATTTGATCTACACATCCTCTGCCACTCCTAAAGCCACCCTCTTCATCACTCACTAGGACTTCTGATACCTCTCTTACTTTTTCTATAATAATTCTTCTATATACACACAAAAAAGTAAATAGCAGAATTGTTGCACTATGTAATATGAATAATACCTCCTTGGACTGAAAGGGCTAGTGTCCTATTTTACCTACACATAACTTTGGAAAACATTGTCTTTTAATAACAAATATATATCTCAAAGTCCTAGCCTAAGCATAATAAGTAAAATGTTTAACTTCAGCAGTTAGCGAATATTGTAGAAAATTAAGTTGCCACGCTAAATTCCTACTATTTTTTCATTCTTGTACCTACTTATGGCCCTAATTTCCGTCATCGCATGGTGTATTTAAGGGCAGGGGAGACTAGGAATCATATTCTTGAATTCACCTGAAATTTCCTACATACAGGTACTCACCCGAGGCGTAAAACTCGGTAATGGTTCCCAGTCAATACCATCCTCCTTAAAAAACTGCTTGGGGGCATGGGGAATATACTATACGTTCCTTTTCAGATTACATATAGTATCTAAAATTTACCAGAATCTATGGTGAATACTTTATAAATGGTTTAATTTATTTAATTACTCGTTCAGCACAGCCTCAAGGCTTCTTCCTCTATTGTGGACGTGGGTTCATCTCACCATTTGCATAAGTTTGTCTCACGTGAATTAGATAATATCGTTTTTGCCTGAAAGAAAGTACCAGTTGTACATCCATGGCTGTGAACGAATTAAATTAACGTTTTTCCTTATTCCACGAACTCAGTATCGCTTTAATGGCAGTTGGACAGTCAGTAGCTATTAATGAAGTCCTTCCTATCTTTCTTAATTTCTTCCATACAGTCCCAAGTCTCCTTCCCCTGCATGGACGTGGGTTCTTCTGGTCTGTTTTATGATGGTGGCATTCTGTTTAAACTTCGGCATTGGCACAGTGTCCCTCTTGATTGCAGTAGAGTACTTCCCCACCAGCATCAGGCCACAGGTAGGTACTGCCCATCAGAAATACATTTGGATTTTTCCACTAAGGAGGGATGGGCCTGATGTGGATATGATGTAAATTGTTAGGAGAGGCAGCTTACTCCGAGATAGGTTGGTCATGTTGAAGGATGGGGAATGAGACTGACTACGAGGATGTAGGTAAGTAAGGAGGAGAGGGGCAGAGGAGTCGACCGACGATAAAGGGTGGAAAAATATATGAACGAAGGATGCGAAACAAGATGACGTGGATGCGAATTTCTTTTTTATTCATTCATTTACTTATTTATTTATTTATCATTAGTGGGTGGTGACCATCAGCCACTCACTTGATGTAGTGCTGCCGACTTCTTCCATCACATTTATCATTCTTCTTCTGTTTCAGTCCTCTCCTTGTCCAGTTTCTCCCATCTTTACTAAATCTTTGTTTTTTTCTTGTCCTTTTTCGGTGGTTCTACATTGAATGAAAAGCCTAATGGTTTCCTGAAGCCAAGAAACCATTTACAACTCTGGGTGGCACATAACCTTCCCACACGAATTCCCAAAGTGTCAGCCATTGGATTGCCGGAGGATTAGTGCCTCTCACCATAAAACGACTTACACAAAGACAAACGGCCACCCCTTACGGTATTGCGTTATCTGGCTATGGGTACATAGATTATTATTATTATTATTATTATTATTATTATTATTATTATTATTAGTGGTAGGTGGGGGAGCTCACCATCCACTCACTCGATGTAGTGCTGCATTGGGTGTCTCCCATTTCCTCTCTTTCTTCCTTCCTTCTTTCCTCTTCTGTCTTTCTTTCATTCTTTCCTCTTCCTTCTGCCTACGGGTGACTTTGCACTCCCTCTTCTGTCGTTCTTTCCTCCGTTCTTTCATCTTCTTTGGTGACTCAAACCTGACTGACAAGCCAAATTCTTTCCTGTATACCAGGAAACCATTTACTATGCTGGGTGGTAACCACATAACCAAGTTATGGCGCCTGGTGATTTAGTGGATAATTAAGGCGCTCCAAACGGATTGAGCCTGTGTAGGTTTATATCCAAGGGTTGGTTGGGGTTTATTGCTCACATAATGGCACTCAGGTATAAGTGAGCCTGGTCACTCTCATCGTAATTGTCAGGACCAACTGCCTAGCCCTGGGCTCTTATGCGCCTCATGGGGCAACATAGGATTGGATGATGGTTGGATGGATTATAATTATTATTATTATTATTTTTATTATTATTGTATTATTATTATTATTATTATTATTATTATTATTATTATTGTTGTTGTTTTTGTTCCTGTTGTTATTATTATTATTATTTTTATTATTATTATTACTATTATTATTATTATTATTATCATTATTATTTACCTTATCATTAATCTTATTTTTATTACATTATTATATGATGGGGACACCCATCATCCACTGTCTCATTGTAGGAATACTTTATGGTTTCTACACTGAGTGACAAGCCAAATGGTTTCCTCTACTCAGGAAACTATTTACTACTCTGGGTGGTAGCCATACAACAGGGGTTTTTGGCCCTGTTGAGTATCCTCCAGATTCTCCTACCTAAAATCACTTAATCATGGCAAATGTTCTGGAGAGCCTCGGAGGGGCCAATACCTGCCCAGGACCCCAACCAAATGGCCAGATACGCATGGCCACGTGGAATGTGAGAGGTGTGAATGAAGAGAGCAATAGGGTGGAAGTGGTGAATGTGTTCGAGAGTGCGAGATATGCTGTGATGGCATTGTGTGAAACAAAGATGAAAGGCTGTGAAGTGAAAGATTGTGAGGGTGCGAAATGTGTAAGATCGGACATGAAAAGCGAGGAAGATGTAAGGAAAGGGTGGCTTTGTTGATGAATGAAGTGGGGCAGAGTGGAATGAGATTTTATTTTTTAATGCGAGGAAGAAGGAACCAAAGACTAAGCCAGCAAAACAATTCCATCAAAGAAAAAAAAAAACAATACAAAAGAGCGCCAAATTCAAGGTCCGTTCATTTCGAGATGCCTGGACACACTGCGTTTGAAAGACTGGAGATCATAGGTAGTGGAAAATACAGACAGAGGGAGACAGTTCCAAAGCTGACCTGTTTCATAAATGAAGAACTGTGAGCAACGGTTAACTCTTACATTAGAGACTTGGACAGAAAAGGGATGAGAGTTTATTCCTTGATGGGTGCTACACACCCGTCGTAGAGGTGGAGGAATGCAAGTAGACAATACAGAGGAGCAGTGACCATTGAGGTAGCGATAGAAAAGAAATAAAGAGGCAACAGTGCGGGGAAGAGACAGAGGTTGAAGGGAGCCAGTAAGAGGAGGAGAGTTAATGAGACGAAAAGCCTTTGACTTCACCCTACTGAGAAGAGCTGTATGTTGGGAGCCTCCCCACACAGGAGAGTTGTACTCTAAACAGGGACGAATAAAACCCGTGAATAAAGTCAACAACTGTGCAGGGGTAAAGAAGGAACGGAGTCGGCTTAGGACACCTAATCTCTTGGAAGCAGATTTTACAAGAGATGCAATATGATCTTTCCAAGATAAGTCCCGAGTGAATGAAACGACAAGCATGTTCAAGGTTGATGCAGGATTGAGCTGGATATTATTAAACATTAGTGGGTAGTCCTGTGGAAGATTTTGATGGGTTGATAGGTGAAATCTGTGTCTTTGAGTATACAGATGTGTCTGCTGGAGATGTATGTATGTCAAGTTCAAGTCTGAGGAGCAAGTGGCTGTGATCGTAGCATATGCACCGTGTGATGACAGGAGCGAGAGATATAAAGACAGGTTTTGGGATGAGCTGGATGAAGCAGTGGGAGAAATGCCCAGGAGCAATAAAGAGATCGTAATGGGCGATATGGATGGAAGAGTAGGCATTGGTTGTAAGAAGACAATGGGTTGTAATGCATTACCAGGAGAAAATGATAATGGGAAGCGACTGAAGGATATGTGTCAGAAAAGGGGGTTGTGCATTTGTAACTCGTATTTCAAACACAAAGATGCACATAAATATACATGGTATAGAGGGAACAGGGATTGTGTTGAAAGGAGCCTGATTGATTACGTGCTCGTAGAGAGGTCGATACTGGGAATGGTTGCTGATACGAGGGCCGTGAGAGGACGATGAGGAAGTCTGTCAGATCATAAGACTGTGGTATGCATGATCAAGCATAGAGGAGTGAGGAGGACCAGGAGAGAGAGAAGCAGTGAGGGAGAAAGACTGAAAGTTCAGAAGCTGAGGATCAAAGATATGGCAGATGAATACAAGATTAAAGTAGAGGAGGAGTTAGAATCAGTGAACTGGATTGAATTGGGTCTGGACAGCCTGTGGAATGTATTTAGGGATTGCTTAGTTGGGAATGCTAAAGCAGTGTGTGCTGCGGCAAGAGTAATAACAACGAAGATATGTATGGCATGGTGTGATGAAGAGGTTAAGAGAGCAGTGGAGAAAAAGAGGAAGAAGTGGCTAAAGTGGTTACAGGCCCGGGGTTTAATTGAAATAAGAACTAAATATATTTAGAGCAAGAAGCACGTAAGGAGACTTGTGAAGAGGAAAAATGAGGTAAATAATGATCTAGGAAGAAAAATGAATGCAAATGAATCTGAAAATAGGAATTTATTCTGGAAAGAGGTACGGAAATGAAGAAGTGACAGGGGAAAGAAATGTGAAAGTGTGAAAAGTGTAAGTGGTAGATTATTAACCCATGAGGATGAAGTAAGGAACAGATGGAAAGAACATTTTGAAAGCCTGATGAATGGGAGTAGAGAGAGCAGAGCCACTGTAAACGTGACTGGTTTTGCAGAGAAGGAATGCAGTGCCAGGAAACGTGACACTGGCACAGGTGAAGTTCGCTGTGATGCGGCTGAAAAATGAGAAAGCAGTGGGGTTGATGAGATGCATGTAGAGATCATTACTTGTCGTGGAGAGAGCAGAATGAAGTGCTTGTTGGAGATAATAGGCATGGCTGAGTGAAACTGCGCCAGCAGAGTGGAAAAAGGCAGTGATTGTTCCTCTGTTCAGAAATAAAGGCGAGCGAAGTGAGTGCAAGAATTATCGTGTCATAAGCTTATTGAGTATAGAAGGGAAGGTATATGGAAGAATTATGTCAGAGAAAGTAAGAGAGATATCAGAAGTCCTAGTGAGTGATGAACAGGGTGGCTTTAGAAGTGGCAGAAGATGTATGGATAATATCTGCATCAATGTAGATGGTGGAGGTTGCCTGTGAGAAGGACTGTATGGTGTTTATGGTATTTTTGGATCTGGAAAAACCATAGGACAAAGACAGAGAGAGACTGTGGAAGGTTTGCGCATGTACGATGTAGATGGTAAGCTGCTAGGTGCCGTCAAGAGTTTTTCTGATAGTAGTGAAGCATGTGTATGGGTAAATGTGCAACTAAGTGAATGGTTCACGATCGGTGTGGGCTTGTGACAAGATTGTGTGATATCCCCATGGTTATTCTATACAACACACACACACACACACACACACACACGTATGTATATGTATCTCTCTCTCTCTCTCTCTCTCTCTCTCTCTCTCTCTCTCTCTCTCTCTCTCTCTCTCTCTCTCTCTATATATATATATATATATATATATATATATATATATATATATATTAGGGTGGTTCTTATGTATCTAGTGAAAACTGAATATGGGAAATCTTCACGGGCCACCCCCTCGTATTGTCCACTGATATAAAAACATAGAATGTAATATTTTTGTGTAAATTGCTCAAGAAATTCTGGTGCCCCAACGGCCCTGAAGTTACACTCCATATAGGATGAATGGGACCATATTCTTGGGAACCTCTCATCGATCTGCAAGAGGGAGTGGTCATGGTGGAAAAGGTGGGAAAGCGATGGGGAGGGAGGAGAGAAGACGCAGTGGCACCTGGACGGGAGGGGGTAGGGCCAGGAGGGAGGGAACTGGGCGGTCAGTAACGTGTCATTCCCCCTTTTACTAGCTTAGCAAAGAGTTTTGTGCAGTACGAAGGTACTTAACATAGCATTTCAGCTGAGAAATCTTTCAGGTGGTGAATCAGTCTCGAGGTTTGATTGCAATAGCTACATCTGGCAAACAGCCTTCTTTCTAGGAGGATGACGACCACGACAAATGTATGGAGGAGAAAGAAACCAGGTAGAAGACCGAGATCCGGTTGGATGGACAGCCCCTCACTCAGCTCACGGTGGTAAGTTGCCATCTAACGGTGAGGACCTGCAGTGGCTGTTCCATTTTCTGCAGAAGGACAAGAGGATCCTACTGGATTCTGCAATGATCTTGGACTCTGAGGTCATTGAAGTCTGGTACTGCACCAGACTTCCAGTGGCACAGAGCAACACAGGATCCCAAAAGAGGAAATTCTGTATGCGGAATGGCGTTCCCTAAGCAATATGAAGGATAGGAAGTCTGAAGTGGAAGAAGGGAAGTGAACTGACTTCAGAATGATGCTAAAGAACCTCTTCAACTTGGCGTATATGGATACCATGATGCTGCTGAGGAATGAAGAGGACAGGGCGTTTCCGAAGGCTTAATGGGAGGAAGGCCGCCAAGGCATCATGCTCGGTATTAGCTGGAGGCTGTCCGATGTTGAATGAAGAAGCATGAGAGAGAGGAGGCTTCCCAAGTTCGGGAACTACGAGAGCAGCAGTGAGTGACAGCGTTGGAGGCTTCTCTTGAGTTGGAGGACTGAAGAAAACAAAGACCTTGTTCCTGGACCATCCACCTCAGCTACCACATTCTCACCCAAACAACAACAATCCTAATCTCGTGCACCTGTCATCGCACTGGAGTTGCCTAATGCTGTGGATCACATGAAGCCCAGCAACCACAATGATGTCCACATCTCAGCTCCTGCAGCATCTGTGTATGGGAAGGATCTTTCAATTATGGCTTTGAACCGGCAGAGCATCCATGGGGAGCAAATAAATGCCCGTGGCAAACAGGCAGTAGCTCGGTTCTCATCCATCAAACCTGGTCTTCCCATCACTATTCACTGAGACAGTAAATTGGTTGCTGATGAACTTGGCCAAGAACTGTTCAAATATTTACCCATCCTGGTGTCTGGAGAGGGAATTGTGAAGGTGCTGAACAAACCCAAATTGCAATCAGGAACAGGAACTGCCAGGGTGGAGGTGATCAGTGCTATCCTGCAAGAATGGGACCTGGTGGATTCGGTGACAAACATTATCTTCGACGCAACTGCTAGCAACAACGAGATTCACTCTAGGGCCTGCACTCCTCTGCACTCCCTGCGGGATACACATCAGTGAGATCTACATCCAGAGAGTCTTCACAGTCTACACTAGCATCATCACATTAGGGCTGGACATGCCTCTCTTCAAGCATTTCAAGCAGGAATGGACCTTCATTGTAGCTTATCACTTGAAGCTGCTTGCCAATCTTCCTACCCATTGCAACGAGGTCATCACCTTCTATCATCTTCACCTCACCATCCAAAGGCCACGGGAAGATTTTTGGGAGTTGCTCGAGTTCACGGTGATCATCCTCAGAGGAGTTCCTCTTCATGGCTTTTTACTGCCTGGCACCTACCACCTTGCCTATTGGATGGTCAGAATCATCTGCTCAGGCAGTTCAAGCTTACCGTGCAAGAGCTTGCCACACTCGAGTGGTACACCATATTTGCCATCACGATTTAGGTCCCATACTGGATCACAGTACTAGTCGCCACATCTGCTTCTCAGACCAACCTCAAGTTTCTTCAAGACGTCCTGGACTATGGTGATTTGGACTTCTCATCCACTGTTGCAAAAACCTTCAGTTCTCATATCCGGTACCACTCTGAGGAGCTGGTTGGCTTAGCATTCTTCCACGAGTCCCTCGACTTCGATACGAAGAGGGCCATGATCACAGCTCTGGAGAACAAGGAGGGCACTGAGCCTGAGAACTGAAGGACTCTGGAGCTGTTTGTGGCTGTCATTTTTGTGAAGAACTTCCCTGATTTCGTAATGAGCACCACGCTCTGCTTTCCAGTTTTCCTTGGCTCCTCCAATAGGTTCCTGGATGTCGACCCATCAATGTGGGTTGAACGAAATCACTACAAGAAAACCAAGCAATGCCTCAAGTCACCGAAAGTCATGAACAATTTGCTGCATGTAGATTTGTGCTTCCTGTCATTACCAAAGATGAGAAGCAGTGGCAATATTTGTTCCAGGTCATAAAGGCTCAGTTCCAGTGATTCCCAGACACTCAAAAGGTAACCGTGACCTCTCAAACACGGCAACAATAAGTGGAGGATTGGTTCCCATAACATCACCCAATGCGGAGGAATTACTTAGACTGTAAGGGGGATCTAGGTGTGCCGGCGGGGTAGTCAGCCCAGAGGGCACAGAGTGTGAACTTCTGGGTCTTTGGGGCACCAGTAAATACTATAGTATAAGACTGAAATTTTGCATGGGAATTTCTGGACCAACAGGAAGAAAAGTAGGGAGTGGCCCCCAAAAATCAACAACTTTGAAAATAAGGACCACCCAAATATATATTGTTACGGAACAGAGAAAGATAATGTACACTTTAAGTGAGAATACGAAGAGTCACTACTGTCCCGTAAAGTTCCAGGTTCAAAACAAAAGAGTTAGGTAAAATTACAAGTTAAAGTTTAATGCACAAACTAACAACAAAACATTCAGGACTCATAAGGATAATGTAATGGCAAATAAACAGGTTAAATATATGGTTAACTGCAATAGCCTCTGTTAACACGAAATTAGCGAGAGTAAATTTATCTAAGTCAGCCCTGATAAAATGAGATACCAGATAATACTCAGTGAATGCCAGATAAATTATTACAGATACAAACTATTATCAAAAATGACTGACAAAGAACCCTACACAAATCACAAACCTCACTAGGCCCACAAATCAAACTCATGCTACACAGCACAAGAACAAAATGCAACAACGGTTATACTCAAATTACACACAGCTGCTAGATGTTTGGAGATTTCTTGAGCACTCACAATAATAATATCTGTAAAGGGGAGGACAGAGATGTGAACAAAATGAGGAGCAGATCTAAGTGGCAATGATGCAGAGACTGAGCTCATTATATAAGGGCCAGCAGAGCTTGATACAACTTGTAATAAGGACGCGCAAATGAAGCGATGGGGACAAACGGTCGACAATCCCGCACTGAATAACAGAAAGGACGACTTACTCTACTATAACGGTAGAAGGGGGGGACTGAGGCAGAACACGCTCGTGATCAAACATGCAGGATACTGTGCGTTAAAATTACACAAAGGATGATGAAATCATAGGCTATGTAACACCTCCCCACAAAGAAAAAAGAAATTTACAAAGGAAATTTCTTATTACTCTAAAACAATCTGTCTAAAGTCTAGATAAGCAATCTGCAATAACATTTTCTTTCCCCTTGATATGTTGTATGTCTAATGAATACTCCTGAAGAAGTAGACTCCATCTTGTCAATCTCTGATTTTTATCTTTAAACTTACTAAGGAATTTCAGTGGGTTGTGATCGGTATAAATGACTATGGGGTCAAAACCAGAACACAAATAAAATGAAAACTGCTGTAAACCCAAAATCAAGGCCAAAAGCTCTTTCTCAATAGTTGAGTAGTTCTTTTGAGGTGGAGTGAACTTCTTACTGTAATAAGATACAGGATGTTCAATACCCTGATCATCCTCTTGCAGCAAAACAGCCCCAGCTCCTGTATCACTTGCATCAACAGCCATCTTAAAAGGCTTAGCAAAATTTGGAGTAGCAAGCACTGGCTGACTTAATAGAATAGCTTTAAGTTTGTTGAAAGAGGATTCACAGTTATCGGTCCAGACAAATTTAACTCCCTTTTTCAGTAGGTCTGTAAGTGGTGATACAAGAATAGAAAAGTTAAGAACAAATCTCCTGTAATAACCTACCATTCCCAAAAATCTTTGTAGCTCTTTCCTACTTTTAGGACTGGGAAGATCACTTATAACCTGAACCTTAGCTCCTGGTGGTGCAACATGTCCATCACCAATTACATACCCAAGGTACTGAACCTTAGCTTGACCAAACTCACACTTTGATAAATTAGCTACAAGATTAGCCTGAACTAAACGGTCAAGAAATTTACTGACATGGCATAGATGATCTTTCCAGTTGTCACTGAAGATTAATACATCATCAATATAAACAACACACCCTGCCAAACCCTCTGTTACAACATTCATGAGCTTCTGAAATGTGGCTGGTGCATTCTTCATACCATATGGCATTACTGAACATGCAAAAGCTTTTCCTAGTGTTACAAAACATGAGATCTCCCTAGCACGTTCAGTCATAGGTACTTGCCAGTATCCCTTTAACAAATCAAACTTACTTATGTACCTAGCCTTTCCGATCTTGTCTATGCAATCTTCCACACGAGGGAGAGGGTAAGTGTCTGTTTTAGTTATCTGATTAACACGTCTGTAGTCAATGAAAAGCCTCTGTGACCCACCTGGCTTAGGGACTAGAGTGACAGGAGAACTCCACTCGCTCTGACAGGGCTCAATCATCTTGTGGTCCAACAGGTAGCCAAGCTCCTTCTGGATGAGAGGAACTTTCACTGGGTTCACACGGTAAGGAGGCAGTTTAATTGGCTTTGCGTCTCCAACATCGACATCATGCATCAACACAGTAGTTCTTCCTGGAGTGGCACGGAACACTTGCGGGTACTCCTGCAGTAATGCCGAAAACTCCTGCCTTTCCTTGGGAGGTAGATGAGAAAGCTTAGTCTGGAGATCATTCATGATATCAGGATTCTTCCCCAAACTATCACCCAGGCTCATGCTGCATGGGAGAGCTTCACTTGCAGACTCGGGTGGAACAGCTACAGTGCAGACTGGGTTATTTTCGTCCCGCCTGTGATACAACTTTAGCATGTTGATGTGACATAGTTGCTTGTTCTTTCTATGATCTGGTGTGGCAATGACATAGTTGACATCACTGAGTTTCTTCTCCACGAAATAAGGACCACTAAACTTGGCTAGAAGAGGTTGCCCATGAACTGGTAGCAGAATCAAAACCTGATCTCCTGGCTGAAAGTGACGTAACCTGGACTTCTTATCATACCAAGTCTTCATCTTCTCCTGAGCAGCTCCTAAATTCTCTCTCGCCAGCTGTAAAGCAGTGGACAGCCGTTCTTTGAACTTCATCACATACTCCAGCAGGTTGACGTCATCTTCCTCCGACAGCCAGCATTCCTTGAGTAACTTAAGGGGTCCTCTTACTTCTTGGCCAAACAGTAGTTCAAAAGGTGAGAAGCCCAGTGATTTATTTGGAGATTCTCTTGCGGCAAACACAACGAATGGAAGACCTTTATCCCAGTCTTTCTGATGTTCCAAACAGTATTTCTTGAGCATCGATTTGAGTGTTTGATGATATCTCTCCAACGCTCCTTGGGTCTGGGGATGGTAAGCTGAAGACGTGATCTGGGTGATGCCCAACTCTTTCAGAGACTGCTTGAAAACATTTGACATGAAATTACTTCCCCGGTCTGACTGTACCTCCTTGGGCAGACCAAACTTTGTGAAGAACCCTAGCATTTCCTTAACCACGTTCTTTGCTGAGATGTTTCTAAGTGGAATGGGTTCAGGATAACGAGTAGCCATATCAATCAGGGTCAACACATAAGAAAATCCTGAAGAAGTCTTAGGAAGAGGGCCCACAATATCCACCAACACACGGGTGAAAGGCGCCTCAAAAGGAGGAATGGGAACTAGAGGTGCAACCTTTTCGGTCTGATTACACTTCCCCACAACTTGACAGGTGTGACAAGACTTACAATACCAGGAAACATCCCTGAAGATACCTGGCCAGTAGAAGTGTTTCACAATGCGTGCCACAGTCTTCCTCACTCCAAGGTGCCCTGCCAAACTGGAATCATGAGCCACTCTAATGATATCCTGCCTACAAACACGAGGGATGACAACTTGATGTACAACCTCCCATTCACAGTCGGCTGATGCTGTTGGGGGTCTCCACTTCCTCATAAGTACTCCTGACTTTACATAATAACAAGTAGAAGCACCACCTGACTCTTCCTCACTGCAAGCAGAGTTAGCTAGACCTTTCAACTCAGGGTCAGCAACCTGCAACTCAACCAACTCTTGACGAGACAAATTATCAACACTACGGGGTACTGCCTCATCTGGTGAATGGTCCAAATTAGCAAGAAAAGTGTCAGCTAGGATAACATCATCATCATCATCATCCTCTAAATCACCAGTAACTTTAGACTTAGCCCTAGTGACAGCACATGCAGGGAACACATCAGGGACATCACAATCCTGGGCCGCAGCCACTGGCTCACTAGACAACTGAGGAGCTGGACACACTTGACTTCCACCAATATCATTTCCAAGTAAGAAAGTTACACCTGACATTGGGAGTGTCTCAACCAACCCAACCATAACGGAACCATTAACAAAACCAGACTCTAAATTCACTCTGCACAGAGGGACAGAGAAGTAATTATTCCCTACACCTTGTAAGATTACAGTTTCATCAGATGAATTAACATTAGAGCCTAGAACACTGGTCAGCATAAGGGATTGGCAAGCACCTGTATCACGATATATTTGAACTGATTTCCTGTCATTACTGTCCAGAGGACTGACAAAACCATCAGACAGGAAATTAGCACATGAACTCTTGAGAGTGTCACCCACGTTACTGCTCAAAAGAGGAGCTCCATCATGAGAATTTAAGTTACCCCTCAAAGCAGGTTCAGTTAACTCAGTTAAAGAATTCTGGGAACTCTCAAGAGTGGACACTAGACCAATTGACTGAATATTTAAAGACTCCTTTTTGTTCACATCACGCTGTCTCCTGAAACATCTCTCCGTAGTATGACCAAGCTTACTACAATAAGTACATTTACTTTTCTGAAATCTAGAGGTGAAGCTGGTATTTACTTCCTGAGAAACATCATCCTTATTCTCTTTCCTGTTACCTGTACTCTGAGTAGAGGCAACGTACTTACTCTCAGCTTTCCCTTTTTCTCTAGAATATCTCTTGTGAGTGAGAACATACTCATCAGCTAAAACTGCGGCATCAGACAAATTATCTATTCTTTTCTCATCAAGGTATAGGCTTACATCTTTATAAATACACCTCTTGAAGTCCTCCAATAAAATCATCTGCTTAAATTTACCAAAATCAGAATCCACATTCTTAGAATTTAACCACTGCTCTAACAGATCTTCTTTGATTTTTGCATACTCAACATGGGATTGCTTATCTTGCTTATAAGTTGTCCTAAATTTTACTCTATAGGCTTCAGGAACAAGCTCATAGGCCTTAAGAATCAAACTTTTAACTACATCATAATTATCAGATTGATCCTGAGGCAAAGATGCATAAGTTACTTGAGCTCTACCGGTGAGAACAGTTTGAAGGAGTACTGGCCAATACTTTTTAGGCCAATTAAAACCTGTAGCTACCCTCTCAAACAACTGAAAATACTTTGTTAAATCAGATTCATTAAAAGGAGGGACAAGTTTAACATTTTTAGCCACATCAAAATCATCAGAGCTAGATGATCCAGTTCCACCTTGTTTCATGCGATACTCATGGTCTGCCTGAATCCTGGCAAGTTCAACTTGTGCCTGAGCCTGTATCTGTGCCTCCTGAATCCGAACCTGAGATTCCGCCTCCTTAGCCTGAGACTCAGCCTCCTTAGCACGTGCTTGAAATTCAGCCTCCTTAACACGAGACTCCGCCTCCTTAGCACGAGCCTCCTGCAGGGCTAGCTGTAACTTAGCTAATTCAATCTGCGTTTGCTCATTTGGAGGAGTTACATTAAACAAGCTTTCATTAATCATGTCAACAATTTGATCTTTAGAATGATGAGAGCGAACAGCAATTCCCAATTGTTGAGCAACAAGCTTAAGTTCATTGTTGGTTCTGTTTTCCACATCACACACTGTTTGCACATTTGACAAAAAATCTTTGGCTTCATCAAGTGTAGAAATAGTAGCCATCATGAATATATCACAGTCACAAAATATCAAACAATATCCTTATGATAATATCCTGAATATCCTGATATGAGGTCGCCAAATTTATGTTACGGAACAGAGAAAGATAATGTACACTTTAAGTGAGAATACGAAGAGTCACTACTGTCCCGTAAAGTTCCAGGTTCAAAACAAAAGAGTTAGGTAAAATTACAAGTTAAAGTTTAATGCACAAACTAACAACAAAACATTCAGGACTCATAAGGATAATGTAATGGCAAATAAACAGGTTAAATATATGGTTAACTGCAATAGCCTCTGTTAACACGAAATTAGCGAGAGTAAATTTATCTAAGTCAGCCCTGATAAAATGAGATACCAGATAATACTCAGTGAATGCCAGATAAATTATTACAGATACAAACTATTATCAAAAATGACTGACAAAGAACCCTACACAAATCACAAACCTCACTAGGCCCACAAATCAAACTCATGCTACACAGCACAAGAACAAAATGCAACAACGGTTATACTCAAATTACACACAGCTGCTAGATGTTTGGAGATTTCTTGAGCACTCACAATAATAATATCTGTACAGGGGAGGACAGAGATGTGAACAAAATGAGGAGCAGATCTAAGTGGCAATGATGCAGAGACTGAGCTCATTATATAGGGGCCAGCAGAGCTTGATACAACTTGTAATAAGGACGCGCAAATGAAGCGATGGGGACAAACGGTCGACAATCCCGCACTGAATAACAGAAAGGACGACTTACTCTACTATAACGGTAGAAGGGGGGGACTGAGGCAGAACACGCTCGTGATCAAACATGCAGCATACTGTGCGTTAAAATTACACAAAGGATGATGAAATCATAGGCTATGTAACAATATATATATATATATATATATATATATATATATATATATATATATATATATATATATATATATATATATATATATATATATATGGAGCCCCGGTGGTACAGTGGTAAAGTGTGCATTTTCGTACACTGAAGAACTAGGGTTCGTGCCCCGTCAAGGTAATAAAATTTGGGAGCGTTCTTCTGGCCACGTACTGCATTGGCAGACACAGGGGGTGCTGTAGTTGAACCAGTGTCGCGTACCATAAGGTATGCTTGCACCCAGTAGGCTTGCACAGGCCGAATACACTTGGTTCACAGACTATACACATATCCAAAGCCACTCCAACACAACAGTTACACTTACAAGCACTTCTCACCCTACATGCAGTCTCTACTATACAGCCTAAGCCACTTGGCAGAGATAACATTGACTGTATCGTCCCCATTTCGGTGGGGGTAGCCCGGTCCTGCAGTGGACACTCAAACGGTTGATGAGATCAGATGATATATATATATATATATATATATATATATATATATATATATATATATATATATATATATATATATATATATATATGAGGTGATGAGAGAAATAAAAACACGAGTAATGGAAAGAGAGATTGCATTGGTAATGAATGGTGACGGATAGAATATCTCAAATTTGTTCTGTGTTGTTGATGCATTACTACTTGCAAATACCATATACGAACTTGGTAGACTAGTAAAGACTTTTGCTGATGCCTGTAAGGGTCATACCTTGATTGAGAGTAAATACAGAAAAGAGTAAAGTGATGGTTATTCAGAAAGGTGACTCCCAGTGTGATATTACAGTGAATGGAAAGAGACTGGAATTGGTGAGAAAGTTCAAATACCTGGGTACAGTGATAGAAAAGAGATGAAATTGTGTAAAAGAGGTAGAAAGAAGAGTGAGGCAAGGAAGGAAAGTAGCTGGTGCTATGAAAGCCTTGATAAGAAACAGAGGCTTCAGTGTTGTAGCTGCACGAGGCTTACATGAAGGAGTGTTAGTGGTATCTTTACCATATTGATGTGAGACAATGGTGTGGCATGAAAATGAGACGTCAAGAGTGAGTGCAGTGGAGATGGTACTGCCGAGGAATGTGTGAGGAGTACAGAAAGTGGATAGGATACGAAATAATGTGATTCGTGAAAGATGTGAAGTTAGGAAGTCTGTGGACACCAGAATCGAAGAGAGTGAATAGAGATGGTATGGTCAGGAAAACAATAGATTGGTGGAAAAGGTATATCGGAGTGAATTTGAAGGAGGGAGGAGTTGAGGTCGGCCAAGGAGAAGGTGGAGCGATATGGTGGATAAGTGTGTGAGGAAGAGAGCTATGTAAGTCGGTGAGGCTAGGGGACTGACAAGAGATACAGCTGCATTGATGAATGTTGTGAGAAGTGCATGATCATGTATTTGGCACCCCTTTTTAACGTGGCAGCGTCCGGATTGACTCTATGGGATACGTCCGTGTGAAGCTACAGAATGTGGTGAATGTTGTTGGTGTATCAGATAGAGCCACGATTCCGGAGGACATGAATGATAAGTGAATGGATGTGTGGCCCACTGGACTGGGCAAACTTGGGCCGTCTGGACTTTGTTACTCCTCCCTCTGCCCTAGGGTGGGAAAGGAGGTCCGGATGATGATGATGATTATGAGGATGATGATGATCATTATTAGTATTATTATTAACATAATTATTATTATTAGCCTCCACCTACTTCATAGGTGGACAACCAAAGACCGGACAAAGAACATGGTTCAGGTTTCAGTGTGGAAGGTGAGGGGTGTGATTCATGAGGTGAAAGACTGTCCAGGTTCTTGAGGATACGGAAGTGGACATATGTGGACTGATTGAGACCAATTGAAGAGGTGAGAATGTGAGACAGTGGAAATATGGATTGGGTATTTGTCCACTAGTAGGTGAGAATGAGAGGGCAAAGGAGGGTGTATGTATTGTTGTGTGCAAGAGATCGAAGGAGAATGTAAGAGAGGATGGATCAGTCGGTCCAAGAATTCTGTGGGTAATTTTGAAAGCAGGAATACAAGCTTGGGTGATGTTGTGAGTATATGTTCTCACAGCAGACCGTGCAAGCAGAGGAAGAGTTCTAGACAAATGTGGAAGTATGCACAGACAAGTCTGAAAAGATTGATAGTGTTTTTGATTGGAGAAATGAATGGAAAAGTAGGGAATGCGAAGGTGTATGGAGTTGTTGGTGTGTGGGGTGTGCCTGCAGAAGTGGATGAGAATGACAGAATATGAAGAATATAAAGTTGGTGGAAGATGTGTGCAAAGGTATTCACAGAAATCTGTGCGCATGTGAGGCGGTGTGTGGGGTGAAGAGAAGATGAATGGGGGTGCAAGGAACAGCATGGTGGAATGAAGAGGCGAGACAAGCTGTAGCGCTAAAGAAGAAAGCATACAGTGAAAGAATGGGAAGCAAAGACGTGGAGGATGGAGAGAAGAACGGAGAGGTGAAAGATTAATAAGAAAGAGTAAAAAGAGGGTGGATGAAGATTTTGGAAAGAATTTATGTTTAAACTGGCGGAAATGTAAGAAATTGTTCTACAAGGAGGTAACAACAATTAAACAGGGTGGTAAAAAAAAAATAGTAAAAGAGTGAAACATAAACATGGTAGATTGAAAGTCGAGAAAGAAAAAAAAGCGAGCAGATGGAGAGAACATTTTAAGGAACTGTTAATCATAGATAATGAAAGTAACGTGAGTATAATGACGGGAATGGCTGGGAGAAGGAGGCAGGTAAGAAGGGAGAAAGAGATCTGTGGGCTGGAACTGACTGATTAACTGGGGGTAGGGGGGTTTTTCAAGAATACTCCCCCAGTATCCCTGCTTGTCGTAAAAGGCGACTAAAAGGGTTGGCGGAGGGCTAGTGCCCCTCCCCGGAAAACAACTAACTAAAAAAACAAACAACAAGCCTCGGACAAGGACTGACCAAACGATGACGACCAGAGACCGGACAAAGGACATGGTAATTGGAACTTGGAATGTAAGGGGAGCGAATGATGAGGTGAAAGAGAGAGAGATTGTCCAGGTGCTTGAGGGTGCGAAAGTGGATGTATGTGGAATAACTGAAACAAAACGGAGAGGAGAAAGTGTGAGAGAATGGGAGTATGGATGGGGTATATGTGCAGGAGTAGGTGAGAATGAGAGGGCAAAGGAAGGAGTATGTATAGTTGTGAGTAAAAGATGGAAGAGGAGCATAAGACAGTATGGATCAGTTGGGTCAAGGATTATGTGGGTAAAGTTGAAAGTTGGAATACAAATGTGGGCGATTGTGTGTGTGTATGCGCCAACGCAAGATCATGCTAGAAGAGTGAGAGAAGAGTTCTGGACAAATGTAGAAGTGTGCATGGAAAAGTTTGGAAGGAAAAAGAGAGTGTTTTTGATTGGTGATATGAATAGTAAAGTGGAGAATGTGAAGGTGGATGGAATAGTTGGTGAGTGGGGTGTGCCTGCTGAGATAGATGAGAATGGGAGTGCGTTAGTGGACATTTGTGCTGGGAGGGGGTTGATGATAGCCAATACCCTCTTCAGGCATAAAATGATCCACAGGTATACATGGCAAGTGAAGAGAAGGGTGGGTGGTGAACTGAATGAAAGGAAGGCAATGATTGATTATGTGTGTGTGGATGAAAGGATGCGAAGATGTGTAATGGATGCAAGAGTTTATAGAGGTTGGGGGAGTGGACTTTCTGACCACTACATGATGGTGGTCAGAATTAGAATTCAAGTAAGATGGAGGAATAGAAGAAGGGAAAAACGAGAGGAAGGAGTAGTTGCAAGGAGAGTGGAAAGGTTACAAGATGATGAGAAAAAGGCAGAGTATAAGAGAGAAGTGGAGGAACGATTGGGCAAATATGAATTGCAGCAGATGGGAGACGTGGAAGATGTGTGTAGGATATTTACAGAAGAAATATGTGCAGCATGTGATGTGGTGTGTGGATGGAAGAGAAGACGGAGGGCGGTGCAAGGAACAGCGTGGTGGACTGAAGAGGTGAAACAGGCTGTGGCACAAAAGAAGAAAGCATATAATGAATGGATGAGAAATAGGGGCGTGGAAGAAGTTGAGAGGCGGAAGAGAGAGTTATATGTAGAAAGAAAGAGAGGGATGAAAAGATCAGTAAGAGAGAGCAAGAAGAGAGTGGATGAGGAATTTGGAAGGAATTTGAGTGTAAAGTGGAGGAACTGTAAGAAAATGTTCTGGAGAGAGGTGAAAAGAGTAAGACAGGGTGGAAGTGACGTTAGCAGGGGAGTGAAAGATAAAAATGGTAGATTACTTGTGGAGAAGGGAGAAAAAGTGAGCAGATGGAGAGAACACTTTAAGGAATTGTTGAACGTAGGATGGAAGTAAAGCGAGTATAAGTGGCTGGGGAATGGCTGGGAGAAGGAGGGAGGTGAGAAGACAGGAAGAAATCAGTAGGGTAGAAGTTGTGGAAGCAATGAAAAAAGTTAAATCAGGGAAAGCCCCAGGAATTGATGGAGTGTGTGGTGAAATGCTGAAGCATGGGGGAGAGATAGTAGTAGAATGGATGTGGAAGATGTGCAGATTGGCCTGGGAGGAAGGTAGAGTCCCGGAGGATTGGAAGTCAGGTATAATTATTCCCTTGTACAAAGGAAAAGGGGAAAAAGAAGTGTGTGGTAATCATAGGGGCATTTGTCTTCTTAGTATAATAGGAAATGTGTATGGTAGGATACTTATTGACAGAGTTAGAGAATGAACAGAGAAATTAGTTGGAGAAGAACAGGGAGGCTTTAGGAAGGGAAGAGGTTGTGTAGATCAGATATTTATTCTTAGATCTTTAGTGGAAAAGTTTCTAGAGAAGGGAAAGAAGTTGCATGCGGCTTTCATGGATTTGGAGAAAGCATATGACAGGGTGGATAGACAAGGATTGTGGAAAGTGTTAAGAATTTATGGAGTAGATGGGAAGTTGTTGAATGCTGTGAAGAGTATGTACGATGGTGCGAAGGCTGCAGTGCATGTGGATGGTGAACTAAGTGAATTTTTCTCTTTGAACGTTGGTTTGAAACAGGGATGTGTCATGTCTCCATGGTTGTCCAATCTGTACATGGAGGGGGTAATAAAAGAGGTACAAGGTAGGGTAGTGGATGTTGGAGTGGCCCTGGAGAGAGAGGATAGTGTTTGGAAACTCCCTGTACTGTTGTTTGCAGATGATACTGTGTTGTTGAGTGAATACGAAGGGGAGCTGCAAGGCTTGGTGGATGAGTTTGAGAGAGTGTGTAAGAAACGGAATCTAAAGGTGAATGTAGGGAAGAGTAAAGTGATGGTCTTTGAGAGAGGTGAAGTCAGTGAATGTACAGCGAGGTTGGATGGTGAGGAATTGGAAAATGTGAGTACGTTTAAGTACTTGGGTAGTGTGATGAGTAAGGATGGAGGTTTGGAGGGTGAAGTGCTTGAAAGGGTACAGCAGGGAAGAAAGGTTGCTGGTTCTTTGAAAGCAGTGATAAGAAACAGGGAAGTGAGCATGGAAGTGAAAAAGTTACTAAATGATAGTATTGTGATACCAACTCTAACGTACGGAAGTGAAGCTTGGACGTTGTTGGAAGGACACAAGTCAAGAGTGAGAGCAGTGGAAATGAGTTACTTAAGAGCAGCCTGTGGAGTCACATGGAGAGACAGGCTGACGAATGAGGATATAAAGAAGCGTTGTGGTCAGGGATGTTCTACGTACGATAATTATCGTATTTGTACTATAATTTGGGGTGCTTGTACGATGTACGATATCACATTCAAAATATACGATAATTTTTGTCTTTCAGCTTCCCTAGATTTTTTTTTATATATACTGCAGGTTAAGAACACTAGGTATTCCCGCCACACGGTTCATTGTGCCCACACCCCAGTAACCTACGCTTCCCCTGAGTCACTCAGGAAATTCGTTTCTCCTCCCAGTCCCATGGGAGGTCAGGGCCAAGCCCGGCCGACCCCATAAATGTCAAGGACTTAGTTCAAAGTTTGAACCAACAAATGAAATGCTAAACAGAATGAACAATCAGACTTTGTATTCAGAGGAGTGTGAAGAAAGTGAAATAGGCCTATGTATCCCATCGGACTCGGAATGAAAATGCAAAAAATGAAAATGTAGACGCTAATATTTTTAAGAACAATCATTTTTTCTGCTTAACTAAGTTAAATAAGTAATTTCATTGTACCATAAAATACCTATGAATTAAAAATGAACAATTTATTCTTTGTTTTAATTGAAAATTTACCTGTACGATAATTTTAGGGTAAGATACGATAATTTTCATGCTACGGTACGATATATTGGGTCTCTGGGCAGAACATCCCTGGTTTTGGTGTTGATGTGGATGTGATAGGAAGCGTTATGAGGAACACACTGAGGTGGTTTGGCCATGTAGAGAGGATGGAGGGTGAAAGACTGACGAAGAGAGTGTATGTGAGTGAGGTGGAGAGGGGAAGAGGGAGGGGGAGGCCGAGGATGAGATGGATGGATGGGGTGGAGAGGTATATGAGAGAGGGGGGTGTGAGTTGGGAGCAGGGCAGTGAAATGTCGGGGGACAGGGCAACTTGGAGGCGATTTGTTTGTGGCCACCCCAAACGGGATTGAGGCGTCTGGCAATAGATAGATAGATAGATGATAAAAATTTCGCAGCACAACTGCCAGGGTCATATGCCGCCGGACATCAAAGTAAAAAACTCCGGCAAATGTAAAAGTCAAATGAAATTATAAACACTAAAGCACATAAAAACTCACTAAAATCATTAAAACATCAAAAACAAGCACTAAAAAAATAATCAAGTACTAAATCTCATGCATTTGTCCAGCTGCCACCACAATGCTGATGGTTCCCCCTCCCACACCGTAGGCCATCTCCTCACACACCGATGAAAAACGGTATGACCCACCACCTGCCTGGTGCTTAGAAATGTTCTAATGGAATAAATCCCCAAGACTGGGGCACTCCATCAGCAAATACTGAATAGTCAGGTTGACTAAGCAATCCTCACAGAATGGAGAAGGAGAGGCTTCCATTAATAATCCATGAGAGAACCGGGTGTGACCAATTCTCAGCCGCCACAAAGCAGTCTCCCACTGGCGAGACAAGCCTCAGTTAGTGAAGGAGCCCACCTCACTACAAACTACACACATCTTGTTAGTCCCCACTGCATCCCAGCATCTTATAAATAACGCTGAGTCTGTTCAGCAACAAAGGGGTAAAAATCACGTGCAGGCAGCCGATGCAGAGGAGGATGGAATCCTACGGATGCAAGAGGGCGAATCGATGCTGCCTCAGCCAGCAGACCAGCCCGCTCATTCCACGACACCCCCACATGGACAGGAACCCACACAACGGCCACAACGGCCAAGGAGAAATAGCCATTTTAAAATTGCTAATAGCAGTGGATGGGATGAATTAAATGACTCCAGTGAAGACAGAGCACTGCAAGAAACATTAAGATCACAAAAAACAGACCAGGGAAGACCAAAAATGATTTTGAGAGCACATAAAATCGCAGTCAGTTCCGCCATATATACTGAAACAATACCAAGAAGGGAACCACCCCGTCTGAACGAAAGAAAGATGAAACCAAAGCTTACGCAAGTATCAGTCTTAGATCCATCAGCATAGACAGGGACAGAGCCCTAGTGAGTTAAGGTGTGTTCTGAAAAGAGAGAGAGGGACACTTGAGAGGGAAATGAGCTCATATTACCAGCATAGGACCAACAGAATGTCAGACGAGGGATTAGCCAAAAACTCACTCTCGGCATCCGATTTGGACAAACAGCCAGTCTTGGGGTAGAGGTTAACATAATAGGCCGAATCTTGCAACCAAAGGGCTTCGCAAAACCAGGACAAGTGTCATAAACAGAAGATCAGGACTTTTGGGAGACCCTGGCAGAAGGCACTGAGTGTGTAAGGCAGTGAAGATGATACCAACACCTCATCCTCAATGAATGGCACTATAAATAGAAAGGGAGGACATAAGCAATCACCAATAACTTGAAATCAGGGATGACCTGAATGCCCCAGATGCCAGACGTACACCAGCATGATGCACTGAATCTAACATCTGATAATTCAGAGGAGTATATTTACACCCATATTCAAGTTTAGAAAGAAGAAGAGACCTGTTCAAGAGGATGAGGGTCTGAGGATAAGCACCTGAAACCCTCAGAAGACTCAAGGCTTTAATACAGGCTGCCTTAACATAACGAATATGAAGAACACTAAGTTCATCAAGCAGAAAGCCCAGAAGCAGAGTCTCTTCCACGCAGGATATTCTCCTACCATTGAGATACAAGTCGGGGTCTGGATGAACCTCCTAAAGACGACAAAAATGCACAGCCTTTGTAAAAGAAAAACGGAAACAACGAGACTCGGCCCCCATTGAAATTCTATTAAGAGCCAGTTGCAACTTCCTCTCAATAAAGGCAAACTGGATGCAGTAATGGAAATTGAATGGTCATCCACACATACTGAGCCACGCACACCACCTGGCTGTACATTGATTACACTGTTGATGGCCCCAGCAAAGAGAGTAACATGAAGGATACTCTCATGCCGTTCCCCATCTCTGAGTACGCGAGCATCAGAAAGCACTCTTCCCACTTGGACCCCTAAAAAAGCAGTTAGATAAAAACTGCTGAACAAAAACAGGGAAGCGCCTACGAATACCAAACTCATGAAGAGAAAGTAAAATGCCATGATGCCAGGCAGTATCGCATGCCTTCTCCAGATCAATGGAGATCTTAACCTGGTGCTGGTTAGTGGACAACACCTCAGAGACAGAATATGCTAGAGACAGTAGGGTAACAATGGTAGATCGTATTTTATAAGAACCATACTGGACAGGGAATAAGAAGTCACCTATCTCCAAGAACCACACACCAACCATTGACCATCTTTTCCAAGACATTACATACAAGAAGTCAGAGAAATGGGCTTTTAATTCGTCACCTATAAGTGGTCCTAATTTTTTTTTTTTTTTATGTGTCCGACTCTGGGCATAGGCTTCACAGCCTGCTATCAAGGCCCAGCAGTCCTCCTACATACACTTTTACATGTCACCACTTCGGCGCTAACACCCACCGTCCATATTGAATACATGCTAGGGCTGTCTCATGCAGGACTGGGGTATTGGTATTAGCGGGGGTATTTTTACGACATGTCGGCGGGTCTTCTGGTAGATCAGTAAAGCCCGATTTAATGAAATTCAAATCCTTAAACTGTTCCCTGCTCAAGCCGGGATTCGAACCTGGGTCCGTCAGGACTGCAGGCCACCTCTCTACCGATTGAGCCACCGGTGGACTGGTGATGTGGATAACTACAGCAACACCCCAGCAAACCAGAAACTAACCTGTAGACCAGATCATGTTGGACAATGGGAACAAAAATAAAAGAGATTCATCAGACAGGTGATGCAAAAAGCATAAGGAATATCATCACAGCCAGGAGTGAAATCAAGACACTGCGACAGAGCTGTCTGGAGTTCGGAAATAGAAATGGGGGCGCTATAAGACTCTCCCAGAAAAAAGGCAAAACTAAAACCACAAGACTCTAGGTGATGACGGTGACAAGCCGAGGGCGAATCTGTAACCTTCTGTGATACACTGACAAAATAATCAACGAGCAACTCTGCAACAGTAAAAGGATCAGTCACAGTTCTACCTGTTGCAGATAAAGTAGGAGGGGAGGGAAGTGTATATTTCCTGAAATATTCCTTACCTAGCTCCACACCTGAGTGAGGGAAGTCCTCCAATTGATGGAGAAAACATAACCCTTCCAAGATGAATGCCTGGCCTCCTTTAACCCGCCCCGTCCCGACCACTTTTTCACCACTGGTACCCCCCAATCCCGACCATTTTTGGACCCAAATTTTTTTTGCTAAAATTTTCGCTTTTGGTCAGAAACAATGGTCAGTCACGAAGAAATTGTTCCCCGGGGTCCATAAGTGCCCTAAATAGGTATGCCTTGGTCCCACCTGGCACCGTGTTCTCTGTAGGTGGTCTGAGCCTCTAACGTTTTCTATGGTATTATAAGTCTGGGAAACCAATGAAAGTAAGTAGATATGTATTTATTACAAACATAAAAACATGTGATAAAGGAATATATTCGATTTTATACAAAAATAGAGCTGAAATAAACATTGTACCATCGTGTGAAACGAGCAAAATCGGGCAGACTGGTCACCATGAATCGCTAACATTCCAGAATCATGATACATATCATATTTTCTACTTACATAATACATCTACAATAACATGATACCATTTTACATTTTATTGAACTGTTTTTACGTATTCACAGGCCTTTCGATAACATTTAGCGTAATGTTAGCGCTTATTTATGTAGTGAGTGAACTCGCTGTGACTGTTGTTTCAACTCGTATTGTGTTTTTTCTACTTACATAATACTTTCCTAATAACATTATACACTTTTCAACTTTAGAGAACTGTTTTGAGATAGTTTCAGGCCTTACATAAATATATAGCGTAATAATAGCGCATAATAACACACATGGTGAAGTCACTATGACTACTATTTCAACTTGCAACCTATTTTTGTACTTATATAATAATTCTCCACTAACATTGCACATGTTTACACTTGATATAATTGATATCACATAATTTCAGACCTTACGATTCAACTGAGTGTCATATTATCACTTACACAGTGAGTGTTATCGCGATATCATTTGTTTCATCTTACACTAGTATTCAACTTATAAATTACCTTACTACTAACATTACAACCTTTTCCACTTTATATAATTCCTATCACATACTTACTGACCAGAATGTTCTACTGAGCATAATATTTTCGCAGATTTACACAGTGGGTGTACTCGTGACATCAATTATTACAACTTACACTATTTTTCAACTGATACGTTTTATTCATGCTAACATTACACCCGTTTCCACTTTATATTCTTGCTATCACATATTTACTGACCAGAGTGTTATACTGAGCGTCATATTTTCGCAGATTTACACAGTGGGTGTAGTTTTGATATCACTTCTTTCAACTTACACTATTTCTCAACTTATACATTACTTTCCTGAAAACAATACACCCGTTTCAACTTTATATATGACTTAGCACCTACTGACTGGCCTTACCATTATAATGAGCGTCATATCGCCATCCCACACAGTTTCAGTAGTGTAGGAAATTATGGTACTCTTTGAAACATGGCTGAAGGCACAATGCAACATTGCACTCGACACACTCATACCTTGTGTCTTTTCTCTGAGTGGATGGTCTGACTGTCGAGTGCTTGCATACATGGCAGCGGAGCTGGGGTTTACGACGGTTTGGGTCGGAAGGGATTGTGCTAGGATAGTGGCGTCCTGCGAGGCGTAGGGGAGTCTGGGCAGCCATGGGGGTGCGGGTGCGGTGTGTGGGTCTGTCCTGGGCATGCTTGGCGATTATTTCACGTGCCAGCTCCCTCACAAACCCCTCAAAGGTCTCGGATACTCCGGTGATCATGGCGTGCAGGTAGTGTGCGTTCAGGACCGTGATGTCGAGCAAGTGGAAAAAGAGTTTCTTGTACCACTTCATTGTGGTCCTGGCACAGTCAACACTGGAAATCATCGAGTCTGACTGATCCACTTGCCTCATGTTCAGATTATAGTCCAGTACAGACTCGGGTTTCCAGACGTTGCGCCTCCTCTCGCTACAGTGATCCATGGAGTCTGTGCGGTGCATCAGGGGGCTGTGAACAGTTGATAGGAGGCAAACTTCCCTGTTGTGGTTCCACAGGGTGGCAAGGATGTTATTGGCCTGGAAGAAAACCACCTCGTTCTTGTCAAGTTTCCTCCCTATCTTGACCATATGGCGACGGTTTCTCTTGACTGTACCACAGACTCCGGTGTCGTGTTGGTGGAGGAACCTAGCGAGAAGAGGGCTAGTGTACCAGTTGTCCAGGTACAACACATGACCACGATGAAGGTACTCCTCTATCATTGTCTTCACCACGGCCCCAGAGAGTCCTATACTACAATCTTCTGTTATATCTGTCTGTGCGCCCGTGTACAAGACTATGTCTTGCACATAACGAGTCTTACAGTCACACATAACAAAGATCTTGAACCCGAAACGGTGTCTCTTGCTGGGTATGTACTGCCTAAAGGAAATATTGCCTCTCCACAACACAAGACTCTCGTCTATGACGAGGTCTCTGTAAGGATAAAATGAGGAGCGGAACATTTCCCGTAAATGATCAAATACCAGCCTAATTCTCCTCATTTTATCTGTGTTATTTGCATTGGCTGGATCTTCTGCATCAAAAAAGTGGAGGCGGCCGAGAATATGCTGAAATCTGTTACGACTCATCACCTTTCCAAAGAAAGGTGTGAGGATCATTGGGTCAGTTGTCCAGTAGGCAGGAATTTGGTTTTTCCTTACCACACCCATCAAGAGAACCAGGGCAGAAAATAAGAACATCTCTGAAATTGTAATGGGATAGTCATATTGTTCGGAATGCCTGCTCGTGGTTCCCAAACGTTCACTTTCACCGCGCTGTGTTCGTGAAAATATACTGGTCTGTTCCGCTATGCGCCCCACAAATGCCTCCCCAAAGAACAAGTGGAAAAAATCCACCCTAGACGAACCCGCATGCACACCTGGAGCCATGCAACCAGATCGCCACTCCTCAGTGAAAGGGTGAATGATGGGAGTAAAATTACTCCCATCTTCCCAGTTCCACGAGACACCACCGTCTCCAGCCACGTCCCCATCGTCCCCTTCGTCAGGGTGGGGAGGTGAGGGTGGTGGGGGAAGTTGAGGAGGTGGAGAGCGGCGCCTCTCATGACTCGCACTTCTCTTCCCTCTCCCTTTTCCTTTACCCTTTCCCTTCCCTTTCCTTCCTTTCCCCACATCCTGGGGCTGTGGGGAGGAAGTTTGGGAATATTGTGGGGCGAAAGACGTGCTGGGGAGTGGCTCCACCTCCTCTCCCCTAGGCCTACGTGCACCACGTGCTCGTGCTGCCTCCCTCACACCACTTTCCCCTTCACCCCGCACTCCCGCCACACCACTTTCCCTTTCACCCCGCGCTGCCGCCACACCACTTTCCCTTTCACCCAGCACTCCCACCACACCACTTTCCACTTCCCCAGACAAAAGACTTGCACCATACCTGATATGTCTTCTCGCCCCACCTTCTGATCCTCGGGGTGATATTTTTTTCTTTTCCCAACCACGAGGTGATATCACGTCCTAAGCCGCCGTCATCCTCATCATCCTCATCCTCATCCTCATCAGATTTGGAATGGAGAGATAGCCATGCACGTGGTTGGGGAGCAGGCTGCCCTTCCCTTGCCTTACGGTATGTCACGTACTGCTTTTTCCAGGGCGAAGGGACCTCTTCATCACTGCTTGTTATTTCTTCCTCTGGCTGGACGTAATCGCGATCCACCACATCATCGTCAAGTGGAGAATCACTATCTCCAGTGAAGGCTTCCAGGGCGGATGCAATTTCGTCGCCTGAGAGACCTTTCCGCGACATGTCTGACCTGGGTCACTGCTAACAGGTGAGTGACCGAGACAAGGGCGAGCGCGGGTCACGCGGGGTCTAGGACGCTGCCCGCCTGGCGGCAGGTAGGGGAGGTGGTACGTGGGCGAATCGAAAATCTCGCGCGAATTTTGAAAATTGTGGAAATTATGAACCTTGCAATTGCAGGATGTTGAAGTACGTCAACGGGATTGGCAGTGACATAACGTGAGGACGTGGAAGTACGTCTACGGGACGCCGCGGGTTAAAACTCGCATCATATGAGCTCACACCCTCTGTTATGCCCTCAAATACTGAAGATCCTCACTGTAGTGACAAAGTCTAAGGAAGACAACTCGTTTGGCTGTCACTGCTGAATGCATTCAGGGTTCCACATAGGAATAGGACATTTAGGAAACTGACCCCTCTGTTTGGGAAGAGATAACAGGGCCGCTTAATGCAACATGTCAGTAATACAGCCTAACTCATTGACAGAAAGAGTAATGGAACTTAATTCCATGTGAATGGCCAGTCAGCATTATCCAGATGCCAGCGAGATGAGGCTGAGGTCCACCCTTAATCTATCTATATACCTAGGCTGCTTTCCCCAAGGAAAGGGAAGTAGCCGAGACAGGACGACACACTCCCCATTTACTCATCCATTCAAACACATTCATTCACATCTTAACCCCAAAGGGGAGAAGGGACAGATCCCCACTGCACCACACAGCACAAGGATCAACTGCACAGTGCAATCAGTGACATTCGCAGCAGGGCCCAACAGTAGAGCTGGTTTACCACTGCCACATCATAATAGACCCATCCCCTTAGCCGCACCTGACCTGTCTAGCTGATCAGACCAAATGCGGGAGAATATCCTCTCAGGGCTGCGTCATCATATTTTATTCATTCACAATTTATCTCCATTTATTTCTGTCATGCACAACCACTCTTCCTTGATCAACAAACATCCTTCTCACATCCAGCGCTCTCTTCACACTGTCCATCCATCCTATTCGTGGTCTCCCTCTCAGCCTTAC
This sequence comes from Coenobita brevimanus, assembly GCF_032717465.1. Lineage (NCBI taxonomy): Eukaryota > Metazoa > Arthropoda > Malacostraca > Decapoda > Coenobitidae > Coenobita > Coenobita brevimanus. Next base: position 10,817,050 of record NC_136984.1, read on the forward strand.
ACCTCTCACATCAGATCTAGTTATCTTTTTCACCAATAGCTCATTATCCATTCTCTCCATATACCCTAACAATCGCAACACCCTCTGCTCAACTCTATCAGTCATCTTCCGAACAACTCCAGTTCTCCTTCGCATTTCATCATTTCCACTCGATCCATACACATCACTCCTCACATACTCCTCAGACACCTAATCTCCATTACATTCAAACTTTTCCTCTCTGCTACACCCATATTCCATGTTTCAGCCCCATATAACACAGTCGGTACCACAACACCCTCATACAGCCTTCTCTTTACATTCATTCTAAGTGAACGACATCTAAACACCTTTTTCATTCCTCCCAGCACCTTTCCTACAGTTACTTCATTCATTCTAAACATCATTTCTGCATCCATTCTTCCATCCACAGCAAAATTTGACCCTAAATACTTAAAACACTCTACCTCCTCAAGCAACTCACCATTCAAAACTATATTCATAACCCTACCATCAACCAACCTCATACACTTCATCACTTTACTCCTATTCTCATTTACTTTCAATTTCCTCCTTTCACACACCCTTCCAAACTCATCTACCAACTGTCTCAATCTCTCCTCTGAATCAGCCACAAGTGCAGTATCATCTGCAAACAGCAGCTGCTTCAGATTCTACTCTCCACCATCAACATTCACCAGACTCAGACCTCCACCTAAAACTCTTGCATTCACCTCCATTACAACACCATCCATATTAATATTAAACAACCAAGGCAACATCACACATCCCTGTCACAGCCCCACTCTCACAGGAAACCAATCACTTACTGCATTTCCCACTCTTACACACACTCTACTATTTACATAAAAACTCTTCACCCCTTTTGGTAACCTACCATCAAGTCCATACAATTTTAACCCTCCCCATCCCGTCGACGTATGGGTACGTTGCAACGATTTGCATTTGCCAGTCCTGGCGACGTACCGGTACGTCATGCAATTGCAATGTGCATAATTTCGACAATTTTCAAATTTCGCGGTTGATTTGCAGTACGTATCCTCGCATGACCTTCCCCTACCTGCCACCAGGCGGGGAAACTCGGCGACCCCGCGCGACCTGCACTAACCCACCACTCATCCACTCACCTGGTAGCAACGGTCCTGCTCTGACATGGAAAAGAGAGGTCTCTCAGACAGCGAAATTCAAGCCGCCCTGGACACCTTTACAGGCGACAGTGATTCCCCACTGGACGATGAGGTTATTGATAAGGATTATGTGCAGCCAGATGAGGAAGAAACCACCAGCAGTGACGAGGAAGTTCCGTCTCCCAGGAAGCGGCAGTACGTGACTTACCGTGCTGCTAGAGAGGGGCAGCAGGTAAAGAAGGCACATGCAACATGCTATCCCTATCCCCAGAGTGATTTGGAACCAGAATTCGAGGACGAGGACGAGGACGATGATGATGACGGAGCCGTGGGACGTGCTGCCACGTGGTATGGACGTGAGGTCATAACTCATCATGGCCCAGAGCACACTCCACATCGTACGAGCAGGTATGGGCCTAGCATTTTGTTTGGGGAGTTAGGAAGTGAAGTGGAGGGAGTGGGGAGCGAAAGGGAAAGTGCAGAGAGGATTAGGGAAAGTGAGAGTGACGTGAGTGAGTCATTGCTCTCCCTACGTAGTGTGAGGCGGCGTAGTGGATCACGTGGGCCAGTGCGGGTGCGTTCATTATCACGTGGGGTTGTGAGGGAGGGGGAAGGTGGGGAGGAACCACTCCCAAGCACGTCTTATGCTCCCCAATATCCCCTAACACGTGGTCGAGCTAGGGTGCGTGAAAAAGCACGTGGTGTTGTCATGGAGGGGGAAAGTGGGGAGGAACCACTCCCCAGCATGTCTTCTGCTCCCCAATATTCCCCTATTTCATCCCCACAGCCCCCTAATGTTCCTCAAGGCCGTAAGGGTAAGGGAAAGGGAAAGGGTAAAGGCAAAGGGAAGAGGAGTGACAGTGGGGAAGCCCTCCGCACTCCTCCCCCACCTCCCCAACCAGGATCTCCTCCCCACCCAGGCGAAGGCGGTGATGGGGATGATGGAGACGAGGGATTTGTGGCGTGGAATTGGGAGGATGGGAGTGATTTTTCTCCCCTCATTCACCCCTTCACTGAGCAGGGGCGCTCTGGCTGCATTGCTCCAGGAATTCACCGTAATTCCACCACGTTGGATTTTTTCCACCTGTTTTTTAGTGAGGCATTTGTGGAGCAGATTGTATACCATACTAACCTGTTTGCAAGCACCCAGCGCCTAGAGAGTGAAAGATTGGGAACAAGGAGTAGGCATTCTATCATCTATGATTACCCTGTCTCCCTTCCAGAAATGTTCTTATTTTTTGCCCTGGTCCTTTTGATGGGTATCATACGAAAGAACAGAATTCCTGCTTACTGGACTAGGGACCCTGTTATGTTTACCCCAATATTTGGTCAAGTGATGAGCCGTAATCGGTTTCAACAAATTCTAAGTTGCCTCCATTTCTATGATGCTCATGATCCTGGAAATGCAAACAACACTGATAAAATGAGGCGAATTAGGTTGATCTTTGATCACCTCAGGCAAACCTTTCGTTCCTCATTCTATCCCTATAGAGACCTCGTCATGGACGAGAGTCTCGTGTTGTGGAGAGGCAATATTTCATTTAGGCAGTATATACCCAGAAAAGGCACCGTTTTGGGTTCAAGATCTTTGTTCTGTGCGACTGTAGGACTGGATACGTGCAAGATATAGTTTTGTACACCGGTGCACAGACAGACATAATAGAAGATCGAAATATTGAACTGTCGGGAGCAGTGGTAAAGACGATGATAGAAGACTACCTTCATCGTGGTCACGTCCTCTACCTGGACAATTGGTACACTAGCCCTCTTCTCGCTCATTATCTTCACACACATGAAACTGGAGTCTGTGAAACAGTGAAGGTGAACCGGCGTCACATGGCCAAGGTAGGGCGGAAACTTGCAAGGAATGAGGTTGTCTTCTTCAAAGACAACAACATCCTTGCAACTGTGTGGAATCACAATAGAGAGGCAAGCCTATTGTCAACGGTTCACCGCCCCTTGATGCACTGTACTGATTCAGTTGATTACCGTAGCGAGAACAGGCGTCGTATTTGGAAACCTGAGTGTGTCATGGACTATAATATAAACATGAGCCTCGTGGACCAGTCAGACTCCATGATATCGACGGTAGAGTGTGCCAGGACCACGATGAAGTGGTATAAGAAACTGTTCTTTCACTTGCTAGATATCACTGCTCTGAATTGCCACCACCTTCACGCCATGACAACAGGAGTTCAAGAAACATTTGAAGGGTTTGTGAGGGAGCTCACAAGAGAAATCTTTGCACGGTATGCTGTAGAAAGGCCCCAACATCGCACCCGCACTGCCCCTATTGCACAAACTCCTCTGAGAATATCCGGCCGCCATTTCCCCACTCCTATCCCTCCCCAGCCAAACAGAACTAGGCCCCAACGCAGGTGTCACGTGTGCAGTACTTCCCAGGTGAGACTCACGACACAGAGGAAGGACACCTGCTATGAGTGCGTGCAGTGTGACGTGGGTCTCTGTATTCACCCATGTTTTAGTGAATATCACACGTTGATGCAATTCTAATATGGTGTGAATGCGAAAGGACGCTGAAATTATGAAGTAAATGCGACAGACAGACGCTCAGTGAAATTATCAGTCATGTTGATCTCCAAATATTAGTATAAAGTGCATACGGGTATAACATAAGTGCAAAAATTGTATGTAAGTGTATAAATATGCCGTAAGTGGAAACATACATAGCGAGGGTTTTATGATGCGATATTCTGTCGCTCAGTGCAATAAATACGGCAAGTAATTTTATAATTATTATTATTGGAAATGCTTACGGGTATAATATAAGTTCAAATTATTGTAAGTGCTGAAATATATTCTAAGTCAAATATTCATAGCGTGTGTATAGAGATGCGATATCCTGACGCTCAGTTGAATGAATAAGGCACGTAATAGTGAAAATAGAAGTCAGCAAGTGGTAAAGTGTGTAATATATGTGAAGAATTAGTATATAAGTGTGTGAGTATTATGTTGGTCGAAACATTCATTGCGAGGGTATTTTCATGCAATATTCTCACGCTCACTTGAATAAATAATGCCAGCAAGTATGTACAGTGCAGTATAGGGGTGTAAACGTGTGTAATGTAAGTGGGAAATTATAATTGGAGTGAATAAATAAAGTAGATGAGGAAACACGAGTGTTTGAGATCGTGGTTGCTACGTGAATATGCGCTAGCATATCGCTATATGCCCTCGTAATGAATGAAAATAATTGAAAACATTTACAGTGGTGGAGGAAAGGTTCTATGTTAAGGGAAAAATAATAGGAAAGTGATAAAACAATTTGGTATGTTGAAATACGAGTCATAGCGAGTGCGCTTACTAAGCTGATGTGTGCTAGACTTATGCTGCACGTCATCATAATGAATGAAAACATCTGAAAAAACTTACAAATAGTTGTAATTGGTAAAATGTCATTGAAACAGAAGTATACAAGTAAAAAAAATGATATGTTGACTGATACAAGAAACTTAGCATATAGCATGTTACAACTCGGACCAAACTCGCTATGCTCGCACGATGGTACAGTGCTCATTTTTCATATATATGTGTCTGAAATCCATTATAATGTTACTGTTACTGTTTATTAGTTCAAATTCAATAAATACAGAGGTGTTGTGTGTTGTTTCTCCCAGTATTCCTTACCATAGAAAACGTGAGTGCCTGTCACGTCCATTATAGAACACGACACCTGGCTCGGGGGACTTCACCTGTATGGACCACTTATAGACCGCGGGAAGCCCTTTCTTTGTGATTTTCCTTCTTTTCTCAACCTAAGCGGAAGTTTTAGCCAAAAAAAAATTTTTCCAAAAAGGCTCGGGACTGGGGGATGTCGGAGGTGCGGAAAACCTCGGGACGTGACAGGTTAAAACAGTCCACAAAGCCTCCCTATTAATTCTATCATATGCTTTCTCTACATCCATGAATGCCCAAAACACATCCTTGCCTTTCGCTAAATACTTTTCACACACTTGTCCCACAGCAAACACCTGATCCACGTATCCTCTCCCTCTCCTAAAGCCACACTGCTCAACACCAATCACTCCCTCTGTACTCTCTCTAACTCATAATTAACACTCTACCATACACCTTACCTGCAACACTCAAGAGACTTATACCCCTTAAGCTAGTACATTCATACTTATCACCCTCTTCTTTACACAGTGTGACCACAAAAGCACTTGCCTAGTCAATTAGCACCATACCTTTCACAGAGCACACATTCAAAAATCTTACTAACCAGTCAACAATAGTCACTCCACCACCCTTCAGGCATTCCACAGCACACCCATCCATACCTGCAGCTTTCCCTGTTTTCATCTCCTTTACTGCCTTCTCCACTTCCTCCTTCGTGATCAAAGAATCATTCAACTCTCCCAACACAATTATTCCTTGCACCCTTCCATCAACCACAGTCCCAGCCACCCTTTCCTCCTCTACATTTAACAGTCTTTCAATATACTCTGCCCATCTCTTCCTTACTGCATCCATCTCAATTAACATCCTTCCATCCTCTGCTTTTACGCGCTGTTTCTTCCCAGACTCTCCCTTTCGCGCCCTTTTCACCTCCTTCCAGAACATTTTCTTATTCTGTTGAAAATTCTCGGTCAGCCGCCTACCCCACGTCTCATCTGTTGCCACTTTAGCATCACACACAGTCTTTCTCGCCCTATTCCTCTTTTCCTTATACCTCTCATATGACACCTCATCCTTCCTCTACAGCCACACTTCATATGCACGTCTCTTCTCAGCCACAGCCATACTTACTTCCTCGCACCACCATTCACTTCCTTTTCTTACACCACCACCCACACTTCTCACATCACACTCCTCTTCTCCATGCCCCACCACAGCACTCTTAAACAACTGCCATTCCTCCTCCACACTGCCATTTTCCTGATCTTTCACTGCGTTCCACTCATCTTTCAATTTCTCCAGATACTCTATCATTTTCTCTCTTTTATCCAACTCGCTCACTTCCAAAGCCTCTCTGCCACACCTAACTCTCGTAGCTCTCACCTATCTCTTACCTACTCTTAACTTTCCATCCACCAGGTAGTGGTCAGACATACCTCCACCCTCCGCTCTCAGAACTCTCACATCCAGCAATCTTCCTATTACATTCCTGGACACAACGACATAGTCCATCAAAACTCTATCAACAACCCTTCCACCCTCCTGTCTCACCCATGTATACTTATACATATCTTTCTTTTCAAACACCGTATTTCCAATCACCATCTCTTGCTCAACGCACATCCCTATCATTCGTTCCCCATATTCATTTCTTCCAGGCACACCATGCATACCAACTACACCTTCATTTGCTACATTTCCCACTCTAGCATTGAGATCTCCCATCATTACCACATTCACATTCGCTCCAAAACGCTGCAGACACTCATCAACATCATTCCAGAAAGACTCCCTCTCTTCCTCATCCCTTTTACTACCAGGCCCATATGCGCTCACAAACACCCACAACTCACGTTCAAATTTCGCTTTCACCCACATCAGTCTTGATGACTCCTCCTTCCATTCAATCACACACTGCTGTACTTCCAGACTCACTAACAAGGCCACACCTTCTCTTGTCCTTCCTCTATCAACACCTGACAATCTTCCATTCACACTTCCGAACATAGACTCACCCTTCCCTTTCATCTTCGTTTCACTCAAAGCTAACACATCCAACTTTCTTCTCAGAAACATTCTCCCAATCTCCTACCTTTTAGTCTCAATCGTAGTACATCCACGCACATTCATAGACCCAATCTTCAGGGTACGGGGATAACTCAATCCCCTATCTCTTTCTCTGGCCTGTCTCTTTTTAGGAACTAAAAAACAGAGGAGGGGGTCTCTTGTCCCCTCACCTCGCCCTTTTTAGTCGCCTTTACGACACGCAGGGAATGCGGTGGCAGTATTCTTCCTAACACAACCTGGCCGCAGAGTAGTAGTACAACTCCATAGTGCGGCCAGATTGTGTCCCCCCCGTCACAGGTCTGGCAACACATCCCTGTTAAAATCTAAAACATCAGGTGAGCACAAAGACAAATCAATAACAGTAAAAGCTCCAATCTGGCTATGGAAACAAGTAATCTCATTGGAGTTTAAAACACCTACTTATGTACCTTTCACTATGGAGGCCAGCATAACACCCCGAGAGTTGGCCTCACTCTCATCCAACAGTGGATGATGATCATTCATATGCACTAGGAACAGAAAGGCCATAGATAAGGTATTCCAGATCCGCCTTTGACAGTAGCACTAGAGGGAAGATTAAAACTAAAAATTGTATACTGCCGAAGTAAGAATACCCAGGCAACGACAGTCTGCAGGGGAGTGTAAAAGTCCAGGCAAGTGAATGGAATATCCTGGCGATGGAAGACAGCAGCACATCCGTGACGACCTTGGCCTAGCACTGGACCAGAATAAAAGGCATGGTAGCCAGAAGGACTGGAAGGAACAGCATCACCAACCATGGTCTCCTGGACGTACACCTGGAGAAAGTTCTGCGTTATACACTTGCCGGAACCTGCACTTCGTTGAACATGAGACAGAGGAGTGCAAAGGAGCAGCCAGACACTCACTTACTTGGTAACTGTGTGATAGAGGGAGGGGGGAGTGAGTCCGGGAGGAAGACGGTCAGAGTTCTCTGTGGCATCACACAGTATCAATATCCAGTAATAATACATTCAGCATATTATCAGTCCCTCTAACCAAATGTATTCTAAGAGGACTTCATTGTGACACATCCCATTAAACAATGAAATGATTTGATACACACGGATTACAGTGAGTGTATTAGTGGCTAGTTGTAATGAACAATTAATTATGGGTAATTCCGATTTCCAGTAAGAAGGGTAGGTTATGTATCTCTGACCTGATTGTTTTATTCGTACACAAACCATAGGACACTATATTTACATCAACATAATTATGCATTACGTTAGGAATATTATATGCAGAAAAAATAATGACTCTCTCTCTCTCTCTCTCTCTCTCTCTCTCTCTCTCTCTCTCTCATATCAAATACCATTGCACCCTTCAATATTCCGTCCAGCCACCCTTCTTATCTATGACGACTTGCATCCTGCGAGACATGGAGTCAACCAATGTGCGGACAAGACCTGGCCTCGCCCTTAGATGCTCCCAAGCTGCTTTGGTGTGGGCAAGTAGCTATGCTGAGGTGCTCCCCCTCCCTGGCTCCTAAGTGTTGACTATATTAGCCCACACATGTTCTTTTGGTTTCATACTGGCCCCTTTACTTGTCCATTCCAATAGCTGCACATTTTCCAGGGCAGCAAACCACTGTTGCACCACTCTTGCCATGTGAATGGGGCATGATGATGAACAAAGTAGACGGGTCCAGTGGGAAAGGGAACATTTCTTTCACGCAGAGAGGGAAGAAAATAATTCCTCCAAAATATCTATATATTTGTCTGCCATAAACCGTCCCTCGATTTCTTTGACGTCCCCTACACCATGGGCAGACATCCATCCCCACACGTTACAGGTAACGTGTCCACTTCGCCCCTCCTCGTGTATATGGGCACGGAGATATGTCAATAAAATGTTCAGTTATCAGTCTCCCGATAAAGTCATAGGTGTGTGATACTACCACCGCTAGGTGGGAGTAGGTAGACATTTTCATTATTTAGGTGAACGAAATTTTACCAAAATTATAATTTCATGGTAGTGGATGCAGCTGTATGGTTCATGTTATTTTTGCGCTCTATTATGCACTACAGGTCGACAATTAGTATCTGTTATTATACTTTAATATTATTGTCTAGTGTTACGTTACTCAGCATTAGTGTAGAAGACACATGCACTATGTCTTTAATGTGGTCATAACTACATAATGACATTAATACACTAAATACATTACCTTGTATAATTTGGTCTCCACACATGAACTCTGCCATGGGTAGTGCAAGCAAAGATATTTCCATCCGAGAAGACCACCTGATCCAGAGTTCTTTCCCTTTATTTGCATGCAGACCAGCAAAGTCCAGTCTGCCAGCTTGATATTGCTCAGTCATCCGTTCCTTGATAGCGGGAATTCCGTGGTGTATGCCCCGCTCATGTGGACGGTTTGTTGTAATCCTGCTGGATACCCGCAATACTAGACCGTTATGAATCTCGGCTGCATTCGTAAAGGGGTCTTCTTGTGCGGCTTGAACAATTCGAGCATCATCATCAACGGTGGTCACTCAGCGACGGGGCCGCCTCTCTGTCTTATGACGACATAAAGCACTTATCCAAAGAAACCAACAGGATGTAACACATCTGTATCAAGTAATCGCTTACGCCCTGTATATTCCACTGAAAACTTTCCCATATAAATTTTCTTCACATACGATTTATCTCAAGGGCACAGCGATGGTTTTGTGATGTTGGGGGGGTCCGAATGTAGTTTGTGATATTCATGAGATAAAACTCCTTGCTTATATAATAATATATAGATTATTACATATAAAAGGAAAGAATTGTAAACATGTAAAGAAACAACCTATGAAACAATTATTAATGAATGAATGAGTAAATATTATTACAATGACTGCCATCCTACTCATTCTATTCTCATACAGAGAGAGCAGGGGATGAGCCACTTGGGACATCTCCCTGGCTGCGCCCATGAGTTATCAATACATACCCTCATCCTTCAGGTTGTGCCTCGGCTCCCACCAAATTATCCACTTGTTCACAGTGGGCTGTGAAATACCAAGAGTATGGGCAATTGATTGGATTGAATGACCAGCCTCACATAGGCCAACAATGTGCAATGCAGCGTTGCTGTGCATGCATCTCATCGTGCAGAGCTTGTGATCACCGCGGTATGATATACCTCGGGCATATTGTGGTTGGCTATTGATGCTGTGACAACATCAACTACACTTTTCCCCTAACCTTCCTCACCTCCCACTCCTTCATCCCCCACCTCCCACACACAGTTACCGGATACGTGAGTATCTGGGTACTGCTTCATTTTTGCTTATCCCAGAATCAGACATTCAAATACATAGGCAGGTGTATAAAGCGAAACTTTCCGCGGGTGTACATGAATACAAAGGAAAATTGAGCAACAAGATGGCACACTTCCTGCCAGTTGGCACAAAAGCACCGATAATTCCACTGAATGATATAAATCGTAGTGGAGAAAGGATCAGGATAATGGGAAGGACTGTACATCTGACAAACGAGCAGGTTTGGACTGATGCTTGGGAAGGCCCTTTGGACGGGAGTGCTCAGCACCAGGTGCTTGCACCCTACGTCAAACATCCGAAGGTAAACGTGAGGACAAGGAAGAGGAAAGATTTACAGCTCTCTTCCTCTGAGTTAGACGAACAATTTGCATAGATGGTGCCTTGGAGGTTGTCCTGGGTGATGTAGGACAGCCCGTGGCATCAACAGAACCCCCAGAAGTAGAAGTAGAGTCCATTGGACCAGAATCTTGTACGGATGAGATCCTGTGCTACAGAACTGAAGCACCAGCGGTCTGTGAAACACCATCCCCAGGTGAGGACCAGGCCACAAGCGAACCATCAACTTCATCCTGCACCTGGCTAGACCCCAGAGCTTCCAAGGCAGAGAGAACAGGAGAGAGGTCAACACAAGGTTCCACAACAGAGACCTTTAGGTGAATGATCTTCAGGCACAGAGGACTCTGAAGAACCACCGTGACGTTTGGCAGATACAGATGGAACTTCAGGCATGGTGGACATGGCAGGACAAGGAGAAACGTTAACGTGGGCATCCACCACCACCACAGAAGTGAGGAAACCCTTAGCCACCGAAGTGGGGACAGAAATAGTAGGATTAGAGGGTCGGCGAACACCACTCTCATATGCAGTACTAACCCCTGGGACAGCATCCAGCAAGTCACCAGATGGATAAGTGGGCAATGGAATGAGTTGAGGAAGCTTCTGAACCATAGGGCGGTGCACAGGTATTCCAGAAAGGACAACAGCATTCGCAACGTAGGACTGGAAGAAGTGAGTCTGGGCTCTCCTCTTTGCTTCAGGAAACGAAACCTTATCACGTGAACGAATGGACAAAATCTCCTTCACTTGGCAGCAGTTATGGCAGTTTCTAGAAGGTCAAGAAGGAGGACCCCCACAGTGATAGCATTTAAGTGGTCCTGGACAGTCACTGGTAAGACTTGGCCTGCCATAGGAGGCATAGACACCAGGAAGGCTAGCACGTGCACAGCGGCAAAATACCTAATATGTCCATACCCCTGACAGTTATGGCTTCACTGAAAGTGACAGTCACAGATGCAGGCAAAGTTAACTTGTCAAATATTAGGGACCAGGTCGGAGTCAGGGTCCAATTACCGTTTATTTTCTTCTGTAAGCACTTAACAGTCACCAAACCAGAATTATTGCAGTTCCTCCGACAACCGTGCCTCTGAATGGTGGAGGAGGTCACGAGAAAAAATTACACCCTTACATTGGTTAAAGGAAGTATGAGGACCACAGGTAACATCGGCACCAGAAGCAAAGGTTACAGCCAATAATCGGGAGCTCTGTTCTGGGGAGGACACCTTAACAAGGGTGCTTCTATCATATATATACATATATATATATATATATATATATATATATATATATATATATATTTGCATGTATATACCGTATAGTTATTTACTAATTTATTAATGTGTCCGTCTCTGGGGATTGGCTTCACAGCCTGCTCCCAAGGCCCAGTAGTCCTCCTGCACACCATACACCTCCACATGTCACCGCTTCGGCGCCAACACCCACCGTCCATATTGAATATATGCTATGGGCTGTTTCATACAGGGCTGGTGTATTCATATTAGCATGGGTACTTTCACATGTTTGCGGCACTTTTGGTAGAGTAGTAAAGTCTGCTTTTATGAAATTCATATCCTTAAACTGTTCCCTACTGCAGCCGGTATCCGATCCTGGGTCCATAAGGACTGCAGGCCACCAATCTTTTGAGTCAGCCAAGCCTCCTCCATGTACGAAGGAAAATGGAAAAATGAAGTCTGTACTAATCATAGGAGATCTGTCCTTTTAGTGAAATAGGAAATGTAGATTGTAGGATACTCACTGACATAGTTAGGGAAATAACAGGAGAATTGGAAGGTCTAGGGAAGGGAAGACATTGTGTAAACCACATATTCATCTAACATTCTTAGTAGAAAAGCTTCTAGTGAAGGGCAAGACGTTGCATTCAGCCGTCATGGATTTTGAGTAAGCATTGAACGTAGTGCAGAGGCAAGGAATGTGGAAAATATTTAGAATGTATGAAGTATATGGGTTGCCGATGAATGTCATGAAAGTATGTATGAGGGTGCTGGGGCTTCAGTACATGTGGATGATGAAATGAGTGAAATTTCCTTTCTGAATGTTGAATTGAAACAGGGATATGCCATGTCTCCATTAATATTCAGTGTGTGTATAAAGAGATACAAGGTAAGACAGTGGATGTTGAAGCAGCCCCAAAGAGATAGGACAACATTTGGAAACGTCTTATTCTGTTTTTTGCAAATGATTTTGCATTGCTAAATAAAGATGAAGGAGAACTGCAAGGCTTGGTGAATGAGTCTGGGAGAGTGTGTAAGAAACGGAATCTAAAGGTGAATGTAAGGAGGAGTAAAGTCGTTGTCTTCGTGAGAAATGGAGTCACTGAATGTACAGAAAGGCTGGATGTTGAGGAAATGGAAAATAGGAATCCATTTAAGTACTTGGATAGTACGGTGAATAAGGATGGAAGTCTGGAGGAAGAAGTGCTTGAAAAGGTACAACAGGAGAGAAGCGTTGCTGGTTCTTTGAAAGCAGTAATATAAAACAGGGAAGTGATACCAACTCAGACGTATGGAAGCGAAGCTTGGACCTTGTTGGAAGGACACGAGACAAGAGTAAGAGTCGTGGAAATGAGTTATCTGAGAGAAGCATGTGTAGTTAAAAGGTGAGACAAACTGGCAAATGAGAAAGTGAAGGAACATTGTGATGTAGACGTGGATGTTAAAAAACGAGTTAGGTGAATTACACTGAGGTGGTCTGGCCATGTGGATAGGATGGAGAGTGAGAGTCTAACGAGGCGAGTGTATATGAATGAAGTGAAGGGGGGTAAAGGGACAAGCAGACCTATGATGAGGTGAAGGGATGGAGTGAAGCAGTATATGGGAGAGGGATGTGTTAATTGGGTTTAGGGTATCGTAATGGCTGGGGACAGGGCGACATGAAGGCGACTTGTTTGTGGGCACTCCTTATGGGATTAAGGCGTCTGGCTATACACAGATTGATAGAAAGATAGACAGATAAACTGATACAATAGTACGGAGGGAGAGAAGTTGGAACAGTGGATGAAGAGTTTGAATATAATTCTGCAATATCTTTCATGAGTGTTATACTTGATGTTTTTATCGGTACCGAGTGAAGGAGTTTACACCATATGAAATATGCTACCTTATGTGAAATATATACCTTAGGACAAGCCTGATTTAACCCAATTTCTCGACTGGTACAAAGATTACCAGGGATTATTGATAAGGGATACACTTAAATTGCGAGGATCTTTTAGCGTGTATGCTTCAAACTAAGCTTCGTATACATATTTGTGCACGCCCTTATGCCTTATGTATGGGATGCCATTTTGAAACTATGGTATGTGATGAAACTTTGTTGTATATTTTCTGTGCATACATTATTTTACTTTTTTCATTATTATTTAAGCAAGGAAGAAGAAACTAACGTCCAGAAGCCCGCAACATTGACTTCTCGAAGAAAAACAATAAAAACAAGATAACAGACGGCCAAAATCAAAATCTGTTCATTTCGAGATACCTGGACACACTGCATTTAAAAGACTGGAGGTCATGGGCGGTAGGGAATACAGACAGAAGAAGTTCCAGAATTGACCTGTTGCATACATGAAGGACTGGGAGTCAAAGTTAACTCTTGAATTAGAGCGTTGGAGAGAAAAGGGATGAAAGTTTCCTGCTAGAAGAGTCCTACACACCAGCCGCAGTGGTGGAGTGATGCAAGCACACAGTTCAGAGGGCCAGTGACCATTGAAGTAGCGACAGAAAAGGAATGCAATTGCAACACTGCGGCAAAGAGACAGAGGTTTAAGTGAGCCACTAAGAGGAGGAAAGTTAATGAGACGAAAAGCCTTTGACTCCACCCTGTATAGAAGAGTTGTATGTGTGGAGCCTCCCTATACATGAGGGTTGTACTGTTCACAGGGGCGAATAAAACCCCTGTATAAAGCCAACAACTGTGCAGGGCTAAATCATTCACAGAGTCAAATTAGCACACGTAATCTCTTGGAAGCAGATTTTAAAAGAGTAGTAATATGATCTATCCAAGATAAACCCCGAGAGAATTAAACCCGAAGAAGGTTCAAATATGATGTATATTTGAGTTGGATATTGAAAAAAAAAATAGAGGATACTCTCCTGCAGAAGATTTTGACGGGTTGAAAGATGAAACACCTGAGATTCTGATGCATTAAAAACAAGATAACTTTTTCGCCAGTCAGAAATATTAGCCAAATCTGACATTAAGTGTGCCATGGATTATGTCCCAAGTTGGACGTTAAGTGTGCCATAGCCTCATCCCTTGTTTGTTGAAGTAACTGCTGAGATGGATACTGGAGGAAGCAGATGGAAAGGTGAAGGATCGAGTCATCAACCTATGAATGGACTTGGTTAGAGGTACAGCTTAGAAGGTCATTAGAAGGAAGAGAGTTTGTGATGGGACGGAGCCCTGAGGAACACCACTATTGATGGCTGTAGTAGAAAAATGGTGGCCATCTACAACAGCAGGTATAGAACAAACAGAAAGGAGACTAGGAATGAAGGCACAGATAGAGGGATAGAAACCATAAGGGAGCGGTTTGGAAATTAAAGATTTGTGCCAAACCCGATCGAAAGCCTTTGTGATGTTAAGTGCATTGGCAAAGTTTTCGTCGAAGTCCCAG
The DNA here is from genome assembly GCF_032717465.1 of Coenobita brevimanus. Lineage (NCBI taxonomy): Eukaryota > Metazoa > Arthropoda > Malacostraca > Decapoda > Coenobitidae > Coenobita > Coenobita brevimanus. Next base: position 10,832,139 of record NC_136984.1, read on the forward strand.
AAGGAGAATGACCATGAGTCTTGAAGGTAGGTGAGAAGATCACCAGTGAAGCGTCCCTGGTGGAACCCATACCGGCGATTGGAAAGAGAATTGTGATAAGAATGTTGCTTTGTTTTGTTTTCTGTTAAGAATAGATTCATAAACTTTAGAAATATAGTATTTTATGTGCTGAAGTGGCTGAGCAGTTCGCTTCACTGACAAGGAAGCTGATGCCTGATGGTGCAAGGGCTCGATTCCTGGTGCATGTAATTGGCATCACTTGACTCAACTGATCAACCACCCTTGTTGGGTTTGTAGGTAATATGAGTACGGTAGCCAGGGCAACTCCTAGTCGACGTAGCTGTGGTAACATGGATGGCCCTCTGGCCTTGTATGCGAGGGCAGTGAGTAACTCACCATCGGCTCACTGCCTTAAGCTACAGAGAGGGGCGTCGCGGCTGAGAGCCTCGTAGCACCTTTCCCCAACTTCATCTTAACGTTCTATACATTCTGAGGACAATATTAAGAGCACTGAGCGTGGGAAGGGGTTAACAGGTTTTCACGATAATTTCTGAAGTATGAGATGATGATAAAGCGTGTCTGGTCTTTGTGTATCGTTGATAAGCACACCTCGTAATACCGTATTTGATCCGGGCTGATCACATGGAACATTTATGGGCGTCAAATAAATGTCATGATGAAAGATCATATGCGATCTTTCTATGACACCATCAAGAATTAGGGTCTTGCTTACAACTTTTGCACCCTATTTTGGTTAATACAGACAACCGCCTCATTCCCCTTCGAACAGATGTTCATTAACGCTATCATTAATGAAAGTCCTTTCTATGTTGGAATGAATCGTATGGTTGTAGTTTCAGTAAAAGATATGTTCATCAGACTGAAGTACCGTAGTTACTTTAACCCATTTGCCACCAGTGAGCTCAATATAGGACGGCAGCGGGCATTTTCAAAATTTAATAGAGAAGGGAAGACCGGGGTAGGGACCTATGAGCTTCACGACTACGAGCCGTTAGGTACAGGGGGGTACGCTTAGTACCGTTCTCCAGAAAAATTCCTGGCACAGGAATTCTGGGAGCTAATGGGTAAGACCCTTAAGGAAGATGGTGTATGCAACTATGTAGCACCTTTTCTCTAGCAGTTAAATATCAGAACTGCATATCAATATTTTCACATGGTCAGTATTCTTATTTGTCATTTTTATCGCTTTAATATCGAAAGAATATACAAGAGAATAAAGGTCTTTAATTTGCAGGTTAAATCGCTTAGGAAAAGTGCTACAAAATCTCCCTAGCCTGTTAGGTTACGGTGATTAAGTCCTGTTTTTCTTCTTGCAACAGGCCTCGAGTGTATGCGTCATGGCGGCAAGTGCCACAAATTTCCTGAGCGTCCAGTTATACTCAGCGATGGTGGAGGGGCTGACGCAGGCAGGATTATACTGGTGCTATGCTGCCGTCAGTGTCATAGGAACAGTGTACGTCTGGGGCATCCTTCACGAAACCAGCTGCCAGTATGTGGGATGACAGGATCTCATACTCATAACACCCCTGCTGCACCAACACCATTTTACTTACCTTACGAAGGTTCTTTAGTTGAGAATGCAGTAATGAAGGCTATATCTTACCCCTCCCATCCAAAACGCCTGTCCTAGGTATAATTATATTTTCTATTGTAATAAAAAATTCAAATAAAACACTAGTTACTCTGAGATACCATCTTCTTGTACTATGGTGCTGTCAGTGCCATGAGAACAGTTTGTGCCTGAGAAATCATCCAGGAAACTAGGTGACAGTACACGGGATGAGGAGCACCATCATCAGTGTATGGCAATGGCTGAATTTATCCCGTCCCCACGTAACTTCCGCCAGGGTTACAAGGTCAGCTATATCTGTGAATGCCAAAATTAATTCCAAAATAAGCCAAGCTCTATTAAGTTGCTGAAAATTTTGTGAATGCTAGTGTTGATGGCATCTGTTGATATTTATTGTCCTACTAATTTACCATTGTGTAAAAAAAGTCATACTTTTCTGGTACTTCCAGCACCACTTTACACTGACTGACTACCGCATTGCAAAACAGCCTCCTTACATATGATATAATGACTCATTATAGAAGTGTGATTCATATATACCGGTAAATATACTAGAAATATTTAAACCGTCTAAAAAAAAACAGTGCACCGGCTCCTAGCAGCCTCAGTTCTATAATTGTGCCAAAATATAACACTAGAATGAAATTACAAAACGTCCAAATTAAAAGTGGGGAGGGGAGGGAGAATTAATACAGGACTGAATGAGCTCTAACAGAAATGCATTAATAATCTTATCAAGTATATTACCTTTTCTGGTTGTCAGTTAGAAGAGAAACTTCAACCAAAATGCAGTAATCATCAGCACCAATGAGCATCAGAATAAACACTGGAAATCATAAAATGTCCACATAAAAAGGGTTGATTGTGTTAGTAATCAATTAAGGATTTTAAAAATATATATATGAACACAGTAAGTATTGGATACATTTACCTGTAAGAGTTGGTGGCACCAGCCCGACACGGTTCAAATCATTGTCTAAGATAGCTTATCCACAAAGCTAAATTTTTATAGCTCCCATTTGGCCAATGTGATCTAAAATACAAACAAACTTGATCACCCTGGTTTCTCACTGCCACTGTACTCAGTTCAAATCAATTTTGCCTAAATTTGCCATCTCTCCATCTTAATTTAATGCTGAGTTACAGCCAGAGATTAACACGAGAACATGACACTGCTCATGAAGAAATGTCATGGGAAGGATGTGGGGACGTACTAGTGTCTCATTTTGCCATCGAGCAATTGGAAATAGGCGGCACAAAGACGAAAGTCTAGATCAGGTTAAGCTGAAAGATTTATAACCCTCCACTCCTTACAACCTCACCTTCACCCCGGACAAATATATTACCTAATTTCGTACAAACAACCTGATAGTCATAAGGGACTCTTGTAACACTGATAATGATGTATAATTGTTATACTGTACAGTACAATAAAAACTGGCATTGTGTAATTTTTTAAAACTCTTTTAAAGACTATCAGTTAGAAACCCAGAAGAAGTGGACAGATAAACAGACAGACAGATGGAGAGAGAGAGAGAGAGAGAGAGAACTGAAGGTAAGGTTTAGGGCAGTGGTTTTCAAACCCGATGTTATGACCCATATTAGGATTCGAGGAATGTGCATGGGTATGGTTGGAAGGTCTTTGGAATAAATCAACGATTCTTCAGAGATTGTGTCATATTACAGGAATAAATGAACCAGAAAAAAAAAAAAAATCCACAGATTTTTAATGCTTAACTTTCAGGAGGAACTGATGGACCTCCGGGAAAGTCAAGTTCATACAAAATGTCTTGAAACTCTACCATACTTCCGTAAACAATGAATTTCAGGTTTCACGAACAAGGGGGATTTAGGAAGGGAAAAGAGTGTGTAGATCAGATATTTGTTCTAAGATGTTTAGTGGAGAAGTATCTAGAGAAGGGAAGGAAAGTGTATGCTGCCTTCATGGACTTGGAGAAAGCTTATGACAGAATAGATATGTAAGGTATGTGGAAGGTATTAAGAATATATGGAGTGGAGGGGAAATTGTTGAGTGCTGTGAAGAGCATGTACGAGGAAGCTAGGGTTACGGTGCGAGTGGATGGTGAGCTGAGTGAGTTCTTTGATCTCAATGTGGGACTGAAACAGGGTTGTGTGATGTCTCCATGGCTGTTTAATATATACATGGATGGGGTTGTAAAGGAGGTGCAGGGTAGGGCAGTGGATGTGGGGGTGGCTCTAATGAATGAGGGTGACATTTGGAAGCTTCCGGTGTTGCTGTTTGCTGATGATACAGTACTGTTGAGTGAAGATGAATGGGAGTTGCAAGGTTTGGTGAATGAATTTGGGACAGTGTGTAGGAGGAGGAATCTGAAAGTTAATGTAAACAAAAGTAAAGTTATGGTGTTTGAGAGGAATGAAGTCACAGAGTGTGCAGTGAGGTTGGATGGTGAGGATATGGAGAATGTGAGTGCATTCAAGTACTTGGGTAGTGTGATGAGTAAGGATGGAACTTTGGGGGATGAAGTGCATGAAAGGGTACAGCAGGGAAGGAAAGTTGTTGGTACACTGAAAGCAGTGATGAGAAATAGGGAGGTGAGTATGGAAGTTAAGAAGTCACTGCATGATAGTATTGTGATCCCTACCCTGACGTATGGAAGTGAGGCATGGACCTTGCAAGAGGGGAACAAGTCAAGAGTGAGAGCAGTGGAAATGAGTTACTTGAGAGGAGCATGTGGAGTGACGTGGAGGGACAGGTTGACGAATGAAGAAGTGAAGGAATGCTGTGGGGTGGATGTGGATGTGGTTGAGAAGATTAGGAGAAATACACTGAGGTGGTTTGGACATGTGAAGAGAATGGAGAATGAAAGACTGACTAAGAGGGTGTATGTAGGTGAGGTGGAGGGAGGGAGAGGGAGAGGTAGACCGAGATGAGGTGGAGGGATGGAGTTGAGAGGTATATGAGGGAGGGGGAGGTGAGTTGAGGGGAGGGTAGTCAAATGGTGGGTGACAGAGCGACTTGGAGGCGTTTTGTCTGAGGCTACCCTTTGCGAGATTAGGGCGTCGGGCTATAGATAGATAGATAGATAGACGAACATCAAGGATAGAGCAGAGAACAGCTGGATTCTTATTACGACGTATGTTGTGCCGTCTGTCGAAAAACCAACACCGAAAGAGTTCACCACTGAATAACTGTGTGTGTGTGTGTGTGTGTGTGTGTGTGTGTGTGTGTGTGTGTGTGTGTGTATGCAAGAAAGAAGAAACCAAAGGTCAGGAGCCCACAAACCGTTCCTTCCAAGAAAAAAAACAAAAAACAATACAAAAGAGAGCCAAATTCAAGATCCGTTCATTTCGAGATGCCTGGACACACTGCATTTGAAAGACTGGAGATAACAGGAAGTAGGAAATACAGAAAGAGGGAGACAGTTCCAGAGTTGACCTGTTGCATTAATGAAAGACTGGGAGTAATGGTTAACTCTTGCATTAGAGAGTTGGACAGAAAAGGAATGAGAGTTTGTTGCTAGACGGGTGCTATGCACCCGTCGTAGAGGTGGAGGGGTGCAAGCAGACAGTTCAGAGGAGCAGTGACCATTGAAGTAGCGATAGAAAAGAGATAAAGATGCAACAGTGAGGCAAAAAGACAGAGGTTGAAGGAAGCCAGTAAGACTGAGAGAGTTAATGGGACGAAAAGCCTTTGACTGCATGTTATTGAGAAGTGCAGTATGTGGGGAGCCTCCCCACACATGAAGCTGTACTCTACACAGGTGTGAATAAAATTCATGTATAAAGTCTACAACTGTGCAGGGGTAAAGAAGGTACGGTGTTGGCATAGCAAACCCAATCTTTTGGAAGCAGATTTTACAAGAGATGCAATATGATCTTTCCAAGATAAGTCCCGAGTGAATGAAACCCCAAGCATGTTTGAGGAGGATGCAGGATTGAGCTGGATATTATGAAACATTAGTGGGTATTCCTGTGAAACATTGTGACGGGTTGATAGGTGTAAAAACTGAGTTTTTGATGCATTAAAAACAGGATTATTTTTAACCAGTCAGAGATATGAGCCAAATCAGACATTAGGTTCACCATAGGCACATACATTGTTTGTTGAAGTAACTGCTGAGATGGACGTTGCGACAACCGAATGGAAAGGTGAAGGGTGGAATCATCAGCATACGAGTGGATAGGGTTAGATGTCTAGCTTAGAAGGTCATTGATGAATATAAGGAAGAGAGTTGGTGATAGGACAGAACACTGAGGAACACCATTGTTGATAGATCTATGAGAAGAACGATGGCCGTCTACAACAGCGGCTATAGAACAACCAGAAAGGAAGCTATAGATGAAGGCACAGATAGAAGGATAGAAACCGTAAGAGGGCAGTTTGGAAATTAAACATTTATGCCAGACTCAATCGAAAGCCTTTGAGATGTCAATGGTAAAGCTTTCGCCAAAGTCCCGAAAGGAAGATGACCAGGAGTCTGAAAAGTAGGTGAGAAGATCGCCGGTGGAGCGTCCCTGACGGAACCCATATTGACGATCAGAAAGACAGTTGTGATAGGAAAGATGCTTCAAAATTTTTCTGTTAAGAATAGACTCGAAAACTTTTGAGGCACAGGATGTAAAAGCAATTGGACGATAGTTAGAGGGTTGGGAATGGTCACCGTTCTTTGGGACTGGCTGAATGAAAGCAAACTTCCAGCAAGAAGGAAAGGTACAAACTGAAAGACAAAGGCGAAAGAGTTTACCTAGGCAGGTTGTAAGCACAGAAGCACAGTTCATTGGTTGCATGGTTTCAGACTTGGGCGAAGTCATCTTAATGTGTGTACTCATAGGTAAGTTCATCCTAGACAATGGTTTCATGTACTTATGTATGTGGTTAAGAAGAGCAAAGTGTTTTTTATTGGTCAAAGTGGGCAGTTTAGGTGTCAGGACTGCACAGTAATCCGGCGATATGTGTAAACGAAATGTTGATGTATCGGCTGGAGGTATGTCTGGGCAAGTCACAAAAGCTGATGTATTTTGAGTAAAGTAAAAAAACTGTTTATGTCAGATGCGTTGATGGTGGATGAGTTTATCTGGAGCAAATGTGAAGTTACAATGATGAGAGATGTCATGATTCTTTATGATAGCCATTTCACAAGGGACTGTCTCAGCAGGCTGAAACGTGAAGATGTATGACGGACAAATGTGAAATGCAGGCACTGATGTTCGACATTTATGTTCAGTTGTTGCTTCATTAGTGAAAGTGACAGCATCCTGTTTCTTGGAGACCATGATGACTTGTTTTGATGATGATGGTGACTATTGAGTCATCCTTTTTTAGAATGATAAGGGTATAATTGATAGACTGAAAAAATCATATGTTATGAATGGTACATGATCTACTCTTGATGTTGATACGATTGTTGCTTCCAAATATGGACAATATAACATCTTCCTCAGCCAAGGCTTAAGACCATGCTTATGCATGCTTTGACTGATTGTTTGACAGAATTGTGAATGGGGAGCAAATTAATGGTGATCATTCCCTTACCAGTATTAGCACTTCCTTTCAAGAAAGACAGAGCTGTCGAATTGTCTAACAGGAGAATTATTATGTCAGTATGTCCCATGATCACTGAGAGGTTTGGAAAAGTGTGTTTTTTCGTTCTAGTGCATTTACTTTCTCATCAGGTTCTTGATTTGATTTCTCTTTCTTTCTGAGGTTCTTTACAATTGTCATAATTACAGTATTCTGGGTATCAGCTAACTATGCTGCTATGTGAAAATTTGTGTAATGTTGTTAAATTTGTTATTTATTTCCTCAACATCATTTTCTATACCCTGTCCAAAAATATTACCTTGAATTACTCCACGTAGATCAAACAAACCACGTTTGTTAGGTGTATTTGCGATGTTGTTTATTTCCCTAAGTATGTCACTCCCGGGTGCCCTAGATCATGGTGAGAATAATGTTCTTAGCCTGTGCTAACTTTTAGTCAGCCAACTTAATTCTGACACCTCTTGTGTGCGATGATCATGTGAGGAAATGCATCTTAATACTGATTCTAGAGTCCTAAGTGGTCCTGATATTTACTGCAACATGACTGATAGTTCTCTCAGTACGTGCAAACTAATTTCGGTACTCATTATGTCTTGCACAATAGCTGTCGAAGTGGTTGGTGCATTCAGGCACCCTTGCCTGACTACATGTTGAGGGTGTAAGTGAGGTGATCCTCTTGATATCACCAGGAACATCATGATCCATGGAATAAATCGCTTCATCTTTACCTACCCAGAGATGAGCTGTATTAGATTGCTTATTCCCTGCTTTTAGCAAGTCATGCTATGGGTGATGAGAGTGATGAACATTTCCGCTATCTCGACGTGTTCAACATATTACCAATAAAAGGAGTCTATGTAATTTTCTACGTCCTGTAAATGCATTGTTATGGTGAAAGCTGCATTGGTTGCTCCTATATTTGTCAGTTTGGTATGCGACTGCAATTGATTCCATTATGTGTTAATTTTTTTCTGGTTTCTATTCATCATATGTACTAGGTTTTTCAGTCGTATCGAATGTTTTATAATAGGAAGCTTAATTTCTTGAGACCCTTTTTAAGTAATCAATATCAATATGTTTCTCTTCGTCACTTGATAGTGACTTAATCGTTACATTATTGGCAGTTCTCTGAATGACTCTGTACTGGCCTTGAATTTCCTTTGACAGTTACTGCCTCTAGTATGCCATAAATAGTATCACTCATGTTGATATTTGATTCTTTTGCCTTCTTACTAAATCATTCCAGCATCTCGTCCTTCGACATTGTTAATTGTTTCTTCAGTTTTGTGTGCATTTCTTGAAATCCACGTAAGCAAAGTTTAGGATAATCATCATAATTGTATAGAGGCATCTCTTTGCCTTAAAATATCTCGTATGGGAAACGTTTGTCTGTCCAGTAAATAATGTAATGTGGTGTGTCTCCTATAGAATTGTCGATGCTTCTGTCATAAATTCGCGCGAGCATATTTATAAATTCGTGACATTGTACTTTAGTGAGAAAACCACGAACTCTAGTGGAATTCCCACTGGGCATCACTTAGTTCAATCGTCATCGTATTCACTTCGATCGAGATGGTTTTCAGAACATTTGTCACCGTTTCACAAGTGATCATTCTTATCCACGACATTAGTGCCTTCACTGAGTGTTTTATTGTGAGCCTATATCGTTCACCTTTTATCCGTTGACCGTTGAAGTTAGGCATTGCCCTACTTCCGGCAAACACGGCCAACCCCTACCTCTTTTCCCCGTTTGAATTTAGTCAGCTTTGAGTCTCCTCGAGGGTAGGACCGTTTGTGCCCAGCATAGAGCAGCACCTCCGTTGTACAGCGAGTTCCTGAATCTCCGCCTAGACGGTGAATTGCTGAAGCGGGCTTAACGAATAGCAGCATTTTGATGTTCATCACAGGCGCCCAGACTACTCGTTCGGCTCCTCTCCACTGACCAGTATTTCTGTTCGTTTTTTTAGGCTTAAGTGTATTTAGCTTTTGAATGAGCAAGTGAGTGTATTCTCTTAAATTCATTTTGAGATTCATGTAACATAAATTGTAATCAATAAATTCACAGTTCTTTTCTTTGAGCTTAATGTTATTAGAAACGTGTTTTATTTCTCCACAGTAAGCTTATTTTAGTTGCTGCTCCCAGTTTGGACAAACTCTTTACAATATTCATAACTGGTACTTAGGCCAGTTCTTTTGTATCAAGCTTAAATCCGTTGTGTCAGCCAGGAGTTAAGCACCGGCAAGAACCTGTTTATTATTATTACCATTAGTTATTGATTGTCTGGGGTGAAGTAACTTTCTCAAGAGGCTAACAGTACTAACAAACAGCATGCATGAGTAATTAGTCTCTGCTGTGTACTGTTGAGAAAGTTTATAAATTCTCATCTTTAGAGAATTGGCGAAGTAAGCCACATAAGGTAAAAATTACTACTTGATTTTCACAAGTCAATTCCTTGTCTCTATTTCTAAGTAACATCCAGCATATCTATTTCACAAATTCACATCCCCCCGTGACATCTGGCGACCTCATTCCAGGATATTAACTCCTAGCTGTAAAGTTATTAACGAGATAATACTCACTCACTCACACCCAGGTATTTATCATTAAAGTCTATAGGTACTAACTTACTGGTGGTTATTGATTCATTTCTATTTATTTTACATAATAGTTTTCCCAGTCCATCCATCCATCCATTGCCAGACGCCATGTATCCCAGACGGGGTGGCCAATGGCTTAGAGTTAATTGTTTTACAGGGAGGGGCACTAATCCTCCACCAACCCCACTTGACACGTAGGGATGCCAACAGCATCTAGTGTTCCCAGGCGGTCACCCATTTAGTTTTCTTTCTTTTCCAGTTTAAATAGTTAAAACTGGTCACCACCAACCTGTGCCTGTATTCTTTACTTTTGATTATTGGCATTTCTCTGCAAAATAGCAGTCAGTACTCAGTCTTTAGTCTATTCAGCCTTAGTTGAGTTAGCATTACGGCTACTAATATATATGTATGGGAACCCAAAGATATGGGGTTACTGTCCCCAAACAAATAAAGGAATACATACTCTCTCGGTTTAGTTATGAGCAGCAACGTGAGAATGATGCCCGTGAAAAGAGTCGAATTCAACGCGAACACGAGTGAGAACAATGTGAATACGAGCGAGAGCAACGTGAATACGAGCGAGAGCAACACGAACACGAGCGAGAACAACGAGAGAGAGAATGAGAACATGAACGTGCTGAGCACGAGGCATGTGAGAAACATGAACTTGAGATGCTGAAGCTCAAGCAAGACTCCTTGGCTTCAGACACATCTGGTGCAGCTAACCCAAGGTCCATGAGCACTCTCCATGGACATATCCTGGCGACCGAACACATTAAGCTTCCTTCATACAAGGAAGGCGAGCGAATCAAGCCATTCATAGCTCATTACGAAGACATGGCTCAGCTGTACCAGCTGGATCAGGCAGCTAAGCGGCTCCAGTTTCTTAGCTTGTTTGAGGGCCCTGCCCTCGATATTCTCCACAGAATTCATGGAGACAATCTCACGTATGAGATGATAAACGCTGCACTCATCAAAGTGTATGGTCTCAGAATTGACGACGCCAGGAGTCAGTTTATGAGGGCGGGTCTATAAGAAAAGGAGACTGCTGCTCAGTTTCTTGATCGGCTTACTGCTTACTTAAATGAATGGATGGAGAAAGATGAAACTCCTCCCACGCGAGAGGGGATAATTGACCTTATGCTGCGCACGCAGCTAGAAAAGTCGTGGCCTGCTGAGCTTATGGCTCGGCTTAAGATCTGCCAGGTAAGGGATGCCAGCCAAATGGTGGAGAAGGCTGATGCATTCTTCACTGCGTACAGGTATCAAACTCGTAAGCAACACACCTGGAACAGGAAAGCTGACAAATCTGGGAAACAGTCTTGGACTGAACCCCAGCAACAAGGCTGTTCTCAGATATAATGGCCAGGGTCCAAACAAACCACAGACGAAGGACCATGGGCAAAATACCCTGAAACCTGAGTGGAAGCGGTACGACAAGTACCCTAACCAGCAGCAATATCAGCCACGCAATCAACTGTCAGGACTATCCTTTTCAGCACCGGAACCAGTGTATCGAAGGTAGGAGGCAAACACAGCCTTCATTCCTCAACAGCAGTATGGCGGTGTCGTTCCTAGCAGCACAAGCACTTCCCCACAATTCACTACTCCCCCAGTGACAGTGAACCCTCCGCCACATGTGGTCAATGCTCCATCTCCCCAGACAGTGAGTACGGCCCCTCAGGCATCTAGTTCTCAGGGCACCATGTTTCCAACATCATTCATTCAGCAGCCTCATCGGTGGCTGGCTGCATCATCCAAAGGCCCTCCTACAGGTAACAGTGCCTTCCTTGTTCAGCCAGGGTTTGTGGGAGGCATTCCTGTAAAGGTCCTGAGAGACAATGGTTCCTCGGGTTGCTCTGTCAGGCAGAGTCTAGTTCGGCCTGAAGAGTACACAGGTTGACAGATCCAAGCTCAGCTTATTGATGGATCAGTGAGATTGTTCCCTGAGGCATGTATCCGGTTGGCATCTCCATTTTACACTGGTACGACAGTAACAGTTGTCATGCTAGAACCTTTGTTTGACCTTATAGGCAACGTTCCAGGTGCCAAGTATAGTTGCACCGTAGATGACACTACTCAGACTTCGGCTGTAGCAACACGAGCCATGGCCAAGGCTCCGAACTGTGTCACCCCGGTGACCACTGCATCGCCACAAGATCTGATTTGTAGTCAAGATGTTGTCCAAGAACAACAGTCTGACCCGACAGTTGCTGCTGTGCGGAAGAAGCAAAAGGGTAGAGTGATTAGGTATTCACAGGGAGGCCAAGCCAAGTTCCTTCGTAAACAAGGACAGCTCTACCGTGAGTCACGAACACTGCAGGGCGAGGTTCGTCTGCAGCTTGTCGTTCCTGCAAAGTTTCGCCAAGCAGTGTTAGAATGAGGTCATTGTTCAGCATCAGGAGGCAACCTGGGCAAAAGGAAAACTCTGGGCTGTATCCGTGCTGACTTTTTCTGGCCAGGAATGGGACAAGAAATAGACAGCTTTGTGCATTCCTGCAATGTGTGTCAACGTACCACCAATTAGGGACATGTACTGCCTGTGCCATTTGAATCCACACCCATAATCTCAGAGTCAGTTGAGAGAGAGGGCAGTGGTGATGTGGATGCAGACCTGATGTCTCGTCCATTGGCCCCACAGGACACATCATGTCCAAGGCCTGTACATACATATGTATCGCAGGTTAAGGGAGAAGTTCGAGAACCCCGCAGAGACAATCCGAGGCTGTGTTTGAATTACCTTGTGGTGTCCCGAGCTGTGGGCGTCTCTAAGGATTCCTGGAGAATACATATTATCTACATGAGTGTTCACACCCATTTTGGGTGTTAAAATGTGACCTGCCCGAGATTGCGTAGGGATTCTCAGCTTGCCAATATTAATCGTAAGTGTAGAGTAGGGTTTAACCAGTAAACTACAAGGGTCCTTTGAGATTCTGTCCTGGGACCACGTTTCATGGTTAATAATAATGTAGGTTTAACCAGTAAACTATAAGGGTCCTTTGAGATTCTGTCCTGGGACCACGTTTGTTGGTTAATAATGTATCCATTAAGATGATAATAATGTACTTTTTCTAACATAAGTACTGACCCCTAGGCAGAGAGAGAAATTGCATTTTAATAAAAACTGTTTGTTGCACTGACACTTTTGATGCTCCACCTTGATTGCTTTCGCGGGTGCAGCTGGCGGGTGTAGCAATTTTGTAATGCAGATCAGCTAATCATATCTGCTGCATGCTGCCTCATCGTCTTAAATAATATTGATTTGTATTATATCATTTTACACATAAGTACAGTTACACTACAACTGTCATAACTACACCGTGTATTACGTGCATCACGCTACATAACAATTAATTGTTAATGTAAATGTTGCAAACTTTTCACTCAGTTTGACCTGAGTACAGGATTTTTCACCGTCGTCACGGAGGTTTTTCCTCAAGCTTGCTTCTCTTAACGTAATTACGAGGTTTTTACGCTCATGGGTGACTGTGATTTTCTCCTGTAGCAGGATAGTACATACACCACAGCGAGAATCTTGTGTGACTGAGTTAGGATTTATATGTATGTATATCAAAAATTTCTCTAAAGAAAAATTTGATTTTGATGGGGCATAATGTCACAAATTCGCACAAGAGTATTTATAAATTCGTGACATTGTACTTTAGCGAGAAAACCATGAACTCTAATGGAATTCCCACTGGGCATCACTCAATTCAACCGTCCTTGTATTCACTTCAGTCGGGATGGTTTTCAGAACATTTGTCACCATTTCACAAGTGATCATTCTTATCCACGACGTTAGTGCCTTCACTGAGTGATTTATTGTGAGCCTATATCGTTCACCTTCTTTCCGTTTACTATTGAAGTTAGGCCATGCCCTACTTCCGGCAAACACGGCTAACCCCTACCTCTTTTCCCCATTTGAATTTAGTCAGCTTTGAGTCGCCTCGAGGATAGGACCATTTGTGCCCAGCGTAGAGCAACACCTCCGTTGTACAGCGAGTTCCTGAATCTCCGTCTAGATGGTGAATTGGTGAAGCAGGCTTAATGAATAGCAGCGTTTTGATGTTCATCACAGCCGCCCAGACTACTCGTTCGGCTCCCCTCTGCTGACCAGTATTTCTGTTCATTTTTCTAGGCTTAAGTGTGGTTAGCTTTTAAATGAGCAAGTGAGTGTTTCTCTTGGATTCATTTTGAGATTCATGTAACGTAAATTTATATTATTGTAATAAATAAATTTACAGTTCTTTTCTTTGAGCTTAATGAAATTAGACACGTGTTTTATTTCTCCACATTAAGCTTATTTTAGTTGCTGCTCCTAGTTTGCACAAACTCTTTACAATACTCATAACTGGTACTAAGGCCAGTTCTTTTGTATCAAGATTAAATCCGTTGTGCCAGCCAGGAGTTATGCACTGGCAAGAACCTGTTTATTATTATTAGCATTAGTTATTGATTGTCTGGATTGGAGTAACTTTCTCAAGAGGCTAACAGTATTAACAAACAGCACGCATTACTAATTAGTCTCTGCTGTGTACTGTTGAGGAAGTTTGTAAATTCTCGCCCTTAGAGAATCGGCGAAGTAATACAGCATAAAGTAAAACTTACTACTTGATTTTCACAAGTCAATTCCTTGTCTCTATTTTTATGTAACATCCAGCTATTCTTGATTCATAATTTCACATCCCCCCATGACAGCTTCCATCCTGGGAGTCCAGTCATGCCAGTTTGCATAATTCTTATTGTGAATGTTATGTAGTACATGTATTTAAAAAGTTTTTGGGTCTATTGTTAACAAAATTATAGACATCTTCCCTGTCACAACCTTCTTTCTGATTGCCAGTAGTCTATGGGTTCCTCCAGGGATGCTCCACTGGGGATCCAATCACCTACCTTTCAGACTCCTGGTCATCCTTCTTTTGGGATTTGGCGAAATCTTTGCCATTGTACTTGACATCTCAAAGGCTTTTGATCGAGTCTGAGATAATCTTTAGTTTCGAAAGTGCCCTCATTTCTAGCTTCCTTTCTGGTCGTTCTATAGCTGCTGTTTTAGACTGCCAACATTCTTCTCATAGATTTATCAATAGTGGTGTTCCTCAGAGGTCTATTCAGTTACCAACTCTCTTCCTTATTTTCATCAATGACCTAAGCTGTTCATATAACCCTATCCACATATATGTTGATGACTCCACCCTTCACCTTTCCATTTGTTTCCTGCAGCATCCATCCAGCAGTTACCTCAAGAAATACAGGGGATGAGGCTATGGCACAGCTAAAGTCTGACTTGGCTCATATCTATGACTGTGGTAATAGTAATCTTGTTGTTTTTAACCCGAGACGTCCCGTCGACATATGGATATGTTGCAACATTTTGCATTTGCCAGTCCTGACAACATACTGGTACGTTGTGCAATTGCAAGGTTCATAATTTGCACAATTTTCAATTTTCGCACGTGATTTTTCTTACGTATACACGGGACACCTTCCTCTATTCCTCTACAAGATGCCAAGCAGGGACAATGCCTTACACCGCATAAACCCCCCCCCTTCATGCCATTGTCTCGGCATTTCACCTGTTACAAGTGACCTGGCCAGTAAAGACATTCAGGGCCAGAGTGATTCCCCAATCGATGACAATGTGGAGGACAAAGTTTACATAGCATTAGAGGAAGAAACAGTCAGAAATGATGATCAGGTAATGTGGCAAAAAAAACGTCAGGTATATTTCAGGGTAACTATTTCACACTATTCATAAACGGTATTTATTTATTTACTTGGTACGAATTTATATGTAGTACAAGAGTATATTCGTTTTCACACTATAATATAGTCAATATAAGCATTGTTCACTCACCTAAAACATCAACACATGGCACCTTCCTTTACAATGTTACTGCCCCATCACTTCTGCTTGTTTCTTCCTCTGGCTTCTTTTTTCCCTTGTCTTCCACCTCAGGAATCATTTTTGCCTTGAATTTCGTCATCGGAAAGATAGTGGTGCGACATGTCTTTACTGGCCAGGTCACTGCCGATGGGGGTTGCAGAGAAAATGGCGTGCAAGGGGGGAGGGGAGGTCAGGTGGGGCCAGGCATTATCTCCACCTGGCGTTGGGTAGAGGAAAGTCTCCTACATATGCCTACCAAAAATCACCCACGAAACTTGAAAAATGTGCAAATGACGGACCTCGCAATTGCAAAACATATGGATATGTTGTTGGTTGTCACTATGACAAAACGTGGCAGCGTATCCATATGTTGTCGGGATGCCTAGGGTTAACTTTCCTCCTCATACTGGCTCCCTTCAACGTCTGTCTCTTCGCCGCACTGTTGCATCTTTATCTTTTTTTTTATCGCTACTTCAATGGTCACTGCACCTCTGAACAGTCTGCTTGCATCCCCAGACAATTATGATGGGTTTGTAACATCCATCTAGCAACAAACTCTCATCCCTTTTCTGTCCACCTCTCTAATGCAAGACTAAACCGTTAATCCTAGTCCTTCATATATGCAACAGGTTAACTCTGGAACTGTCTTCCTCTGTCTGTATTTCCTAATGCCTATGATCTCCAGTCTTTCAAACACAGTGTGTCCAGACAACTCGAAATGTACTGATCTAGAATTTAGTTTTATTTTACCTTGTTTTTCTTTTCTTTCTTGGAGGAAACATTTGCAAGCTCCAGGCCTTTGGAGCCTTCTTCCTTGCATAAAAAATAATACTTTGTTATTCTGTCTCTCCACTAATGCATTGGAAGCTGGATGGTCGGGTAAGAGATTAAGTTACTTTATACTGTATTTCTTACATTATTCTTACAAAATTTCAGAGTTGAATTCACCACCATTGTCACTTAATAGCACCATTGGCGTGGCGAACATAAAGATAAAACTATCAATGATTATCCGCGTTCCTGTTTCTGCTGTTTTACCCTTAAGTAGAACCAAAATCACATATCTTGAGAATTTATCACTGTCAACAAAAAGATATTGTGATTGGTAGATAAGGGAAGCTTAAGAAAGTTATCTGCGACAATGTCCCATGGTTAGTTAGGCACCAGATATTTTCCTACAGGTGTAGGAGTTAACGTGTAACCTTACTGTCTTTCATATGACTCATCTGTCAGTGTGATTGTGTATGTTTTTATGTAACGATGGCCAACATTACAACATCCAGGCCTGCCTTACTGTTCTATCTTTGCCAGGTAATAGCCAATGTGTAAATCGATTGTTGAAAAGACGTTATTTTGTGACCTAATATTATATAAGACATACTGTAACAACGGCACGGGAAAAAGGTTAGGATTGGTGTCTTTATTAACTTTGCAGTAATCAACAACTGCCTGCATTTTATTGTTTTTTTTTTTTTAGGTACAAAGAAAACTGGTGCATTCCATGAGGACAATGAAGGTTCAATGATATCCAAGCTTAAAATTTCTCATATTGTTTCGCCAAAGCATGTTGTGAATGTTCAGCCTTGTAAGATGGCACGCAAAACAGGTTGTGTATCATTTTTTACGTTAACATGGTGTTGTATTAAGTTAGTACAGCCTAATTTTTCACCAGGTAATGCGACAGTCTGTTGATGTTTCTGTAGTAAATTCAGTAGATCATTTTCTACATTAGAATACTCTGAGTAAATCAGATGCTCTTTTATGCACTCTCTGTCTAGTTTACTTGGCTTGATGCTCTGGCTACTGTCACGTATCAACATATAGGAGCTGGGCAGGTCTTTAAGTTGCATATACACGTTCCTTTCTTAATCTTCACATATCCATTCATGGTGTCTGCTAAAAGGACATTAGTCTCATCTTTGTCATTTACCCGACATAAAGCGCATTTCATCAAAAGGCCGTTTATTCTGATGGTCTTTTCTACTGTAATAAAATAGCATTACAATTTCACAATTTAATCTTTATTGTGACTTTCATATAAGATCTTCATGGTACAATTATATCACTCTTAATGCTAACTGGGTGAATGAGTGAGTCATGGTTGAGCTGTGGGTGAGTCTGCGCATGACGTGGCCTTAACTGAAACAGAGGAGAGGTAGTGATTAAGGCTGGTCCAGGCACCTGTTTTCTGGAGGATATTATAAGTCACACTCTACCTTTTTTGTGCGTTTAATTGCTCTTGTAACTTTAGATTTTCTATAATTGTTAGGTGTAGTATCTGCAGATGATATTTCTTGTATGACCTCATTATCGGAGCTAATTCCATTGTAATGTGGCATTAACATTGTATTTTGTGTTCTCATTTTATTTAAGCAAAGAAGCATACTTCCTCTAACTGATAATGTTTCTACTTCATAGAAGATGCTGGTGAATGATTTGGTGGTCTCTGTGAATTTGATGTCTACCTCTATCTACCTATTGCCAGACGCCTTAATCCCTTAAGGGGTGGCCACAAACAAATCGCTTCCATGTTGCCCTGTCCCCTGCCATTTCACTGCCCTACTTTCAGCTCAAACCCCACTCTCTCATATACACCTCCACTCCATGCTTCCATCTCATCATGCCAAGTACTGGTATTTCATTACCACCCACGGTGTATAAATCTAAGAATCTTCCAAAAACGTCACTTTCTTTCTATTTCTAAAAATTCATTCTAACTCATCTTGTGTTATTAAATCACAGGTGAGCCTGAATCAAAAAATATTTAAATCTCTTCATCTTCACAGACAGCAGAAACCAAAATGACTTAATATCCAAAGATTATTCTTATGTTTACTGGCTTAATTTGGATGTTTTATGTGTTATCATCATTTGTGCTGGTACGATTTTTCCCCCAACTTGTAGGGAGTTAGTAATTTCTCTACTGTTTTAGAGTCTGAGGCCCAGTGACTAACAGTATTGCTTTGTCTCTGTCCTCTTTACTTTTGATGTAACATTCAGATTTAGTGTGACCTGGATGTGTACAATAATAACATAGTGTATCCCTCGAATTCGACCTTAGAAGAAATTTACCATTATTGTTTTTTTTGCTGGCCAATGTCTTCTTGGACTATGGTCAGATTTTTGTGCCAATCCGTTGCCTAGTGTGTGGGAACGAGCCCTTGACCTCACTCGACTGTTTGTTTGTTTGTACTCTGGTCGAGATAGTCTTTGATTCTTGCCTGGACTTGATATATTTATCCCTGCAACAATCTCTGGTAATTTCATCCCTGTCCTATTGCCGTGTGATGTGTCAGTCACACCGGTTTTGCTGCAGTTTAATTCCACCTCAAATGAAATCAAGTAAGCCCATCCCTGAACTGTATTGTATTGTTTTTGCGATTTTTTGGACTCTAGCAGTTTACACAGAGCACCTACTGATTATAACCAGTGATATCAATGATAAGCACTGGTGACACATTACTATTATCTTTGACCCAATTTGAGTTTTCTAGGCTAGCCAACAGGGTTCTCTTAATCCTATGGTGTTTATGGGTGCGGTGCAAATATCATGCACTCGTTACCATTTGATGCAGTCTGCGTCTGCTCACATTTCAACCATTTGTTACCATTCGACGTCGTTTGCGTTGAATGAAATGGCCCCTGAATTTTTGGATATGGAATGATTTCTGGGTGAGAACAAAGCATTACTTGCGTCCTCGTGTATCCCTCCACCGTGCTCAACCCACCCTGCACCCAGCGTCGCCCCACTGGCCCAGTCAGTGTGTCATGAGCATTGCTCGAGTGTAAGGTAATTTTTGTTCGTGTTCCGTAAAATCGGCCCTAATTTTTTTTTTTATGTGTCCAACCTTGGACATAGGCTTCACAGCCTCCTCCCAAGGCCCAGTAGTCCTCCTACATACCATACACCTCTACATGTCACCACTTCGGTGCTAACACCCACCGTCCATATTGAATACATGCTAGGGCTGTCTCATACAGGACTGGTGTATTGGTATTAGCAGGGGTATTTTTACGACATGTCGGCGGGTCTTCTGATAGTTCGGTGAAATCTGCTTTTTAAGAAATTCAAATCCTTAAACTGTTCCCTGCCCCAGCGGGGATTTGAACCTGGGTCCGGTAGGACTGCAGGCCACCTCTCTACCGATTGAGCCACCGCCTCAGTAATTATTTATACAAAAATATGTAGCCAAATAAAATCCCTATGACTTTTTCTCAGTAACATTTGCCATAAAAATTATATTTTTATGAGAAAAAACTGAAAGAATCGAAGAAAAAATTAAGGCAAAATTTACATTCGGCTGATCTTTTTTACAACACCATAAGCAAATACGTTCAAGATTACAGTGGGAAAAAAAAAAAAAACAATAATCGAAACATAAATAATGGTGTGAGGAAAAAACTGTTTATGAACTGACGAGTGCGCAGGAATAGTGCGGTGACGGGGGGGGGGGGGCTCTCCCAGTGTGTGGTTTTGGGTGCCGAAGCCTGCTTCCCGAGTACTCGCTCGCTGTAGGACGCAGCTTGTGTCAAACAGTAACATAAGGGTTAATAATGGAAACATCTGTTGTTACTCCACTCAGGTCTGAACTGGAGTGTGTTTGATTTAATAGGTCCACAATCTTATGTAACTCCGGGGCTATACAACCTACAAAATTCTTGGCTCCAGAGAACTTCCTGAGGAATTCTGTTTTAAACTCCTCATATGTTGTTGCTCGCAAGAGTTTGTCAGATCTGAGCACACTGCCAGCTGGGCAACGCTCCTGATTTATTGTGGCTGAGAAAACAGCTATCATTTCCTTCTCATCTGTGATGTTTCTCCTAACGAAATATTGCTGACATTCATCTACCACTGTCTGAATATCGATTCTGAAATCTTTCTCAGTACCTGAAAATTTTGTGGGATATTTATCTTAATGGTACACATATACTGGCACTGGATTAGTATAGAAATTTTGTGGAGGAGGTACTACACTGCTGCATGTTCCATATTTGTTGGCCATCTTTACTGGATTTTCCTTGTCATTATTAGGTACTTCATTTTTTTTTCCTGATCTGAGTTCTCTGTGATTTAAGTTGTCAATATTATTATAAGTGTGTGGTAAATTTCTGTAAATTTAATTGTGTACATCTTATCATCATTATTTACTTCATTGTAAATTGCATCTGTTTGCTGTTCTTTATTTTCTCTATCTGGTGTGTTTTTTGTTTCTTGAGTTTGGTTTTCTGCTTGTCTCTGTGTCTCTGTGTTTGGTTATTTGTGTTTTGGTGGTCGTTTTTTAGTACTTCTTTAAGGCTACTTGGCACTGCTAATACTGTTTCTTCTCTCATTAATTTTGTTGGGCTTGAAAACATAATTTTTTTCTACTCATTAAATTCCATATCACATTTCTTTTTATTGTTCAAAGAATATATATATATATATATATATATATATATATATATATATATATATATATATATATATATATATATATATATATATATATATATATAGCACTTTTATATTTACTTATATACCTAGCTTATGCATATATAACTGCCTATAATATACTACAATTAAAATATTTTTTTCAAAAGTATAATCAAGTTATTGCACTAACAAACCAATTCTATGTATAAATTCTCTCTCTCTCTCTCTCTCTCTCTCTCTCTCTCTCTCTCTCTCTCTCTACAAATGTAATTTTCAAACATGTAAATGTCAGTGTAGATTGTTTGTCTCTCACTCTTTAATTCATAATATTTAAGTGAATGATGAATAGAGAGAGAGAGAGAGAGAGAGAGAGAGAGAGAGAGAGAGAGAGAATTTATACATAGAATTGGTTTGTTAGTGCAATAACTTGATTATACTTTTGAAAAAATATTTTAATTGTAGTATATTATAGGCAGTTATATATGCATAAGCTAGGTATATATAAGTAAATATAAAAGAGCTAAAAAAATAATACAGTCCTGGGCAGAATAAATATTCAGCTGACTAAATAGTGAAGATAGGTGATAAAGGTAGTGGTGGTGTGAGGTGTGGTTGAAGGGATTTGTTGATGTTCAGGATTGTCGATCCAGCCCAAACTTCAGCATTGCTTGGTCATCGCTGCCTTCCTTCGTGGTGTTGTTGGAGTTGGTGGTGGTGGGGAAGAGTGGTGGATATTGTTGTGGAGGGTGGTCGATTGACGTGTTATGCTGCACTTAGCAAATGATGACACTGCTGAAAGACTATTCATTTATTCTTAGTTGTTCTCCTTCATCACTTTCTTTTCGGTCCTTTCTTCTTGTGATTTACTTCTTGATCGCTGATGACTGTCGCTACGTATAGGTGCTTACAGAAGATTGTAGAGTTGTAGACTTGTTACTTGTAAAGTGATGATGCTTGTGGTAGTTGCTTTAAGTCTTGTATATCGTAGAGTTGTAGCATAGATGAGTAGTTTTGAGTGGTGATTGTTGCTTGTAGAGTTGTTTCACCACTTCACAGCTATTGTTTACTGCTGCATACCATTATAATCATATTGTATTTTTCTTCCTTTACTGTTTCAATCTTTTCTTCATTGACTGCTTTTTTTGCACAATTTTTTAACGTTTTGCCACCAATGTCGATAGATGTAGCCGAGGCAATAATTAGGTAGTGAGACATTGTTGGTGTATCTTTGATGTATCGTAGAACGCTGCAGTCATCAGTGTTGACAGTGCTGCCCTTGTAGATAACTGGTGCACAGGAAAGGGAAATTAACGTGAGAAGCTGATGATAAAAACGTGAGGTGCTAAAAAGCTTGTTGCAGGGTACTATAGGTGCCGCTTTGTCTCATTGGCCTCTCTGTCTGTCTTATTACGTTGGTGAGGTGAGCTATAGGCTCTCTTGGGTTACGGATTTTGTTGTATAGTTATATCAAAATGTTATTGACAGTATAACGTAACATGACTGCAAACCTCCAAGCTGACCCTGTCTCCTGCTTTCTGCCCTCAGTCTTTCTCTTGGGCTCTCTCACTGTGCCCTGCGAAATCTAAGAATATATTGGGTTCTGTGGGAATGTAATGTCTGGTTGATTTCCATGTGTAGTTTCCTTGATGTCAGGTAACTGGCTCAAGCTGGTTAACTTGCTCGTATCGTGAAGTTCTTGTTTGAACTGAAAGATATATTTTTTTTAATGCAAGAAAGAAGGAACCAAAGGCCAGGAGCCAGCAAACCGTTCCTTCCAAAGAAAAAAAAACAAAAACAATACAAAAGAGACCCATATTCAAGATCCGTTCATTTCGAGATGCCTGGACACAGTGCGTTTGAAAGATTGGAGGTCATAGGAAGTAGGAAATACAGACAGAGGGAGACAGTTCCAAAGCTGATCTGTTGCATAAATGAAGGACTTGGAGTAACGGTTAACTCTTGCATTAGAGAGTTGGACAGAAAAGGGATGAGTTTATGTTGATTTTTACGCTATTTCTGATCAGTGTCAGTGAGTAAACTCTGTATATGCTGTTTGTTTTTGTGTAAATCTAGAGTTACAGGAATTATTCAACAACATATCGTCACCCTCAGAAAGAAACTGCCTAAGTCATTTTTTCTACTTTTCGGGAAATCGAAAAAAAAAAAAAAAACTGCCTCATTTTCTTAACTTTTCAATGACAAGCAGAAACTTGAGGTGCATTTTAGAACACTCACACTCTAGACCTGACAAAGGCAGCTATACCAATTGGTGCGCCACGTGCTGAAGAATTGATTTAGGCATAAATCCAAAAATCGCCGATAAATGACTTAGGCAGTTTCTTTATGAGGGTGACGATATATATCGTGCAAGGACAGGAACTGCAGCTTGTTACCATTTCGAGAATGTTGAGAATGTCAAAGAATTTGATTATCTTTCTGGATGTATATTATGAACATAACTAGAAAATGAGCAAACAGTAACATCACACGGAATGCAGGGCACATAGTATCTAGAAATGCACTTTTGATCTTGACTTTCTTCTGTAGCTGTGATGACAATTCCACATCAATCCCCAAAGGTAATTGCCTATCATCGCCTAGTTCCACCTGCCCTGATATCTGGTTTCCATCAGCAGAATGTTCTAGTGGAATCGTTCACCATGCTCCTGGCTGACTGCACCCAAGTTGCTTTTGAAGAAATCAAGGTGGGAATGCAGAAAGTGCAATTTGATTAACAGTCTGCATCCAAGCTGGTGGAATGCACTGATCAGGTTATCGACGAGCTGTGCGGAATCTGGTCTCCTCTGGTTGCCAAGAAAACTTTCCACAACCCCTCTGGAAGCATTCCAAGCACTCTCTACGTCATTCGTCATTTTATCCTGGAGTTTTTTCACAAGACCAAGTTTTATGTGTAGTGGCGGTAGCAATACCTTCTCGCTGAAGATTAATGGAACTCTCAGAACGCTGCACGAGCCTGGTGTGAGACGCTCTGAGAAGTCAGTCTTTCTTCACGAAATGATCTGAATCGCTCTGGCGGTCTCACAAGCATAAAAAAACATTAGTACTTTGTATAACCGCCTAGCATTCCAAGTAGGAATGAAATCATGTTGAAATCCCCACAATCCTCCCAGTTGTGATCTTAGTGCTTGATCTTTGTCAGACAAACCGTCACATTCTCATAGCCTTCTTTCATTTCCACAGAATGTGCCCATTCACTTAGACATGAAGCCAGCAGCTCAGCATTGGAATTGGTGAGTCTTAAATCTCAGACCAAGTCATCGAGTTCTTGCTGATTGGGAAAGTGTGGAATGTCTCTGGAATATTCTCCAACATATGATTCATCATCACTTTCCCCTCCGTCATTGACGATGTCCTCATGGTCAGAGACAACTGTGTCCACAGGAGAGACGGGAATCGCAAGCTCATCACTGTGAGGCACAGAAGAGATCGAAGAAGGCAAATTTGGATATACAGTGTTCTTTCTGCCCTTAACAGTCTTCGGATCACTTATATCAACCATGGAAAATAACCCTCGTCTTGGTGATTCAAAGGCTCTCGGAACTGTAAAAGGCACCTTCTATCTCGCTCCTCGTAGCCAAGCTTCAAGCACAGAGCAACTGCTACCACATGCAGTGTGCAGAGCCCAGTCCTTATCTTGACCGCCCATTGCGACGCCAAAATGTTTTCTCCACATATATAACATAATGTATCGGCTGACAGCTTGAAAGAATGTTTACTGGTCATTCTCATCCATAGAAGCACCTTTAGGAACAGCCCAAAAACACGTCGACCAGCCAAAGTAGCAACGTGAGACTAGCTCATCGAATGAACTGACACAGTCCGCGTTGAATGATGCAATTATGGTCATGTCAGCAACATCTGCATGGACACAGATGGTATGTGTGTGTGTAAGAGAGATGCGGTAAGCAATACGTCAGCCATTACATCGGCGTGTGGTAACAAGACTGGAAATAAACAATTGCCAATTGTTGACAAAAGCCTAGAGATAGACAAATAAAATATACGCCATTGGAATCAGCTTGGAAAACTGAGTCTAACAAGACCAAAAATACTGAATAAGCAAATTCCTTGTTACGTACTGTTATGTGTTATGACATTCTTGATGGATTATTAATATACATCATGCGGAATGACGTTCCTGGTCAGAAACTGTGTAGGTCTGCAGAAGACACTACATACTGCATGTTGTGATATGAGATATATACTAGTGCCTATAATTATTACATATCTATAACTATGACATATTAATGTAATTGAAATATATCCTTCCATAATGGATTTACCTGGTTCATCAAAAAAATCAGGTGTTCACAGCTTTTATCTTGCCTTGGTCGAGTAGTACCAGTACCTGACTTCTATCTAAGAGGTCCAGGGTTCGATTCCCAGTCAGGAGCCTACTTTTATATTTGTACACACACGTGCAGTGTGTCTCTCCAGTATATATATATATATATATATTGCCAGACGCGTTATTTCAGTAAGGGGAGGCCACAAACAAATCCCCTTTATGTCGCCCTGTCTTCAGTCATATCATTGCCCAGCTCCCAGCTCACACACCCCTCTCTCATATACCTCTCCACTCCATCCCTCCATCTCATCCTTGACCTCCCCCTCCTTCTCCCCCCATCCACCTCACTCATATTCACTCTCCTCGTCAGTCTCTCGCTGTCCATCCTCTCCAACTGTCCAAACCACCTCAGTGTGTTTCTCCTAACGCTTCCTACCACATTCACATCTTCATCACAATGCTTCTTCACTTCCTCATCTGCCAGTGTGTCTCCCCTTGTGACTCCACATACTTCTTTCAAATAACTCATTTCCACTGTTCTCACTCTTGACTTCTATCCCTCCAAAAAGGCTCAAGCATCATTTCCATACGTTAGAGTTGGTATCACAATACTGTCATGTTCACTTCCATGCTCACTTCCCTGTTTCTTATCACTGCTTTTAAGGAACCAGCAACCTTTCTTCCCTGTTGCACCCTTTCAAGCATATCACCCTCTAAACTTCCATCCCTACTCATTACGCTACCAAAGTACTTAAACACAGTCACATTTTCCATTTCCTCCTTATACAGCCACACTGCACATTCACTGACTTCATTTCTCTCGAAGACCATAACTTTACTCTTTCCTACATTCAACTTTAGAATCCGTTTCTTGTACAGTCTCCCAAACTCATTCATCCAGCCTTGCAGCTCCCCTTCGTCTTCACTTAACAACACAGTATCATCTGCAGACAACAGTACAGGTAGTTTTCGAACACTGCCCCCACTCACTAGGGCCGCTTCAACAACAACTACCCTACCTTGTATCTCTTTTATAACCCCATCCATATACATTTTGAAAAACCATGGAGACATGACACATCCTTCTTTCAATCCAACTCTCAGATAGAAAAATTCCCTCAGTTCACTATCCACATGCACTGCAGCCTTAGCACCCTCAAACATACTCTTCACGGCCTTCAACAACTTCCCATCTACACCAAATATTTTTAATATTTTCCACAATCCTTGTCTCTCCACCCTATCACATGCTTTCTTCAAATCCATGAAGGTCGCATACAACTTCTTTCCCTTTTCTAGAAACGTTTCCACCAAAGAACTAAGAATGAATATCTGATCTACATAACCTCTTCCTTTCCTAATACCTCCCTGTTCTTCTCCAACTAATTCCTCTGTTATTTTCCTAACTCTGTCAATAAGTATCATACCATATACTTTTCCTATTACACTACGAAGACATATGCCACTATGATTACCACACACTTCTGTTTCCCTTTTTCCTTCGTATATTCTGTACCTGACTTTCAATCCTCCGGGACTGTACCTTCCTCCCAGGCCAATCTGCACATCTTCCACATCCATTCTGCTACTATCTCTCCCCCATGTTTCACCATGTCACCACACACTCCATCAATTCCTGGGGCTTTCCTGATTTTGACTTTCTTCATTGCTTCCACAACTTCCATCCTACTGATTCCTTCTTCTCTTCTCACATCCCTCCTTCTCCCAGCCATTCCCCAGCCACTTATCGTGGCATTAATTTCATTTTCTATGTTTAGCAGTTCCTTAAAGTGTTTCCTCTATCTGCTCACTTTTCTCCCTTCTCTACTAGTAATTTATCATTTTTATCTTTCACTTCCAAGCTAACTTCTTTGGCACCCTGTCTAATTTTCTTTACCTCTTTCCAGAACATTTTCCTACATTCCCTCCACTTTACACTCGAGTTCCTTCCAAATTCCTCATCCACTCTCTGCTTACTCTCTCTTACTAATCTTTTCACCTCTCTCTTCCTCTCTACATATAACTCTCTCTTTCGTCTCTTAACTTCTTCCACGCTTCTTTTTCTCATCAACTCACTATATGCTTTCTTCTTTTGTGCCACAGCCTCACTCACCTCTTATGTCCGCCATTCTGTTCCCTGCACCCTCTTTCGTCTTCTCTTCCTTCCACACACCACCTCACATGCTGCACAGATTTCTTCTGTGAAAATCATTCACACACCTTCCGTGTCCCGCATCTGCTCCAGTCCATATATACCCAATCTCTCCTCCACTTCCCTCTTATATTCTGCCTTTTTTCCATCCTCTTGTAACTTTTCTACTCTCCTTGTATGTACTACATCCTCCTGTCTTTTCCTTCTTCTATTTCTCCATTTTATTTGGATTTTAACTCTGACCACCACACCGAAAGTCCACTCCCCCAACCTCTATAATACTCTTGCATCCATTACACACCTCATCCTTTCATCCACACACACATATGAATCATTGCCTTTCCTTCATTCAGTTCACCACCAACCCTTCTCATCACTCGTCCCGTATACCTGTGGATCATTTTGTACCTGAAGAGGGTATTAGCTATCACCAACCCCCTCCCGGCACAAATGTCGATTAAAGCACGCCATTCTCATCCATCTCTGCACCTACTCCATCGACCTTCCCATTCTCTACTTTTCCATTCATATCTCCAATCAAAATCACTCTCTCATTCCTTTCAACTTTTCCATGCACACAACCATATTTGTCCAGAACTCTTCTCTCACTCTGCTTGCACGATCTTGCGTTGGTTCATACGTGCTCACAGTCGTCCACGATTGTAGTATAACTTTCAGTCTTACCCACACAATCCTCGAGCCAACTGATCCATACTCTCTTATATTCTCCTTCCATCTGTTACAACAATATACACTCCTTCTTTTGCCCTCTCATTCTCTCCTACTCCTGAGCATACACCCCAACCAAACTCCCATTCTCTCACACCCTCACCTATCCATTTAGTTTCCGTCAACCCTCATACATCCACTTTTTCACCGTCAAGCACCTTGACGATCTCTCTTTCTTACACCTCGTCATTTGCACCCCTTATATTACAAGTCGCCATCCATATCATGTCCTTTGTTCGGTCCTTAGTCGTCGCCTTTTGGTTAGTCCTGGTCTGAGGCATCTTGTTCGTATTTTTAGTTAGTTGTTTTCCGGGGAAGGGTACTAACCCTCCGCCAACCCACTTGTGACACGTAGGGAACACGGTTATATATATATATATATATATATATATATATATATATATATATATATATATATATATATATATATATATATATATATATATATATATATATATACCTAGGCTGCTTCCCCCAAGGAAAGGGAGGTAGCCGAGACAGGACGACACACTCCCCATTTACTCATCCATTCAAACACATTCATTCGCATCTTAGCCCCAAAGGGGAGAACGGACAGATCCTCACCGCACCACACCACACAAGGGTCAACTGCGCAATGCAATCAGTGACATCAGCAGCAGGGCCCAACAGCAGAGCTGGTTTACCCCTGCCACATCATAACAGACCCATCCCATTACCTGCACCTGACCTGACTAGCTGATCAGACCAAATGCGGGAGAATATCCCCTCAGGGCTGCGTCATCACTTATTCATTCACAATTTCTCTCCATTTATTTCTGTCACGCACAGCCACTCTTCCTTGCTCAACAGACATTCCTCTCGCATCCAGCGCTCTCTTCACACTGTCCATCCATCCTATTCGTGGTCTTCCTCTCAGCCTTACACCTGTCACATCAGATCTAGTTATCTTTTTCACCAATCGCTCATTATCCATTCTCTCCATATGCCCAAACCATCGCAACACCCTCTGCTCAACTCTACCAGCCATCTCCCGAACAACTCCAGTTCTCCTTCGCACTTCACCATTTTGCACCCGATCCATACGCGTCACTCCACACATACTCCTCAGACACCTCATCTCCATTACATTTAAACTTTTCCTCTCTGCTACACCCATATTCCATGTTTCAGCCCCATATAACGCAGTCGGTACCAAAAGACCCTCATACAGCCTTCTCTTTACATTCATTCTAAGCGAACGACATTTAAACACTTTTTTCATTCCTCCCAGCACCTTTCCTACTTCATTTATTCTAAACTTCACTTCTGCATCTATTCTTCCATCCACAGCAACATGTGACCCTAGATATTTAAAACAATCTACCTCCTCAAGCAACTCACCATTCAAAACTATATTCATCCCCCTACCATCTATCAACCTCGTACACTTCATCACTTTACTCTTATTCTCATTTACTTTTAATTTCCTCCTTTCACACACCCTTCCAAACTCCTCTACCAACTGTCTCAATCTCTCCTCTGAATCAGTCACCAGTGCAGTATCATCTGGAAACAGCAGCTGCTTCAGATTCCACTCCCCACTATCAACATTCACCAGACTCAGACCTCCACCTAAAAGTCTTGCATTCACCTTTTACAACACCATCCATGTAAATATTAAACAACCAAGGCGACATCACACATCCCTGTCGCAGCCCCACTCTCACGGGAAACCAATCACTCACAGCATTTCCCACTCTTACACACGCTCTACTATTTACATAAAAACTTTTCACCCGTTTTAGTAACCTACCATCAAGTCCATACAATCTTAAAACAGTCCACAAAGCCTCCCTATCAATTCTATCATACGCTTTCTCTAAATCCATAAATGCCCAAAACAATTCCTTGCCTTTCACTAAATACTTTTCACACACTTGTCTCACAGCAAACACCTGATCCACGAATCCCCTCCCTCTCCTAAAGCCACACTGCTCATCACCAATCACTCCCTCTTTACCCTCTCTAACTCTCATAATTAACACTCTACCATATACCTTACCTACAACACTCAACAGACTTATATCCCTAAAGCTAGTACATTCATACTTATCACCCTTGCCTTTATAAAACGGGACCACACAAGCACTTCCCCAGTCAATTGGCACCATACCTTTCTCAAAGGACACATTCAACAATCTTACTAACCAGTCAACAATAATCACTCCACCACCCTTCAGGCATTCTACAGCACACCCATCCATACCTGCAGCTTTCCCTGTTTTCATCTCCTTTATTGCCTTCTCCACTTCCTCCTTCGTGATCAAAGAATCATTCAACTCTCCCAACACATTTATTCCTTGCACCCATCCATCCGCCACAATCTCAGCCACCCTTTCCTCCTCTACATTTAACAATCTATCAAAATACTCTGCCCATCTCTTCCTTACTGCATCTATCTCAATTAACATCCTTCCATCCTCTGCTTTTACTCGTTCTTCCTTCCCAGACTCTCCCTTTCGCACCCTTTTCACCTCCTTCCAAAACATTTTCTTATTCTGTTGAAAATTCTCTGTCAGCCGCCTACCCCACCTCTCATCTGCTGCCACTTTAGCATCACGCACAGCCCTTCTCACTCTGTTCCTCTTTTCCTTATACCTTTCATATGACATCTCATCCTTCCTCTGCAGCCACACTTCATATGCACATCTCTTCTCAGCCACAGCCATACTTGCTTCCTCGCAACACCATTCACTTCCTTTTCTTACACCACCACCCACACGTCTCACACCACACACCTCTTCTGCATGCCCCACCACAGCACTCTTAAACAACTGCCATTCCTCCTCCACGCTGCTATTTCCCCGATCTTTCACTGCGTTCCACTCATCTTTCAATTTCTCCTGATACTCTATCTTTTTCTCTCTTTTATCCAACTCACTCACTTTCAAAACCTCCCTGCCACACCTAACCGTCCTAGCTCTCACCCATCTCTTACCTACTCTTAACTTTCCCTCCACCAGGTAGTGGTCAGACATACCTCCACCCTCCCCTCTCAGAACTCTCACATCCAACAATCTTCCTATTACATTCTTAGACACAACCACATAGTTATTTAATATATATATATATATATATATATATATATATATATATATATATATATATATATATATATATATATATATATATATATATATATATATATATATATATATTTGAAAGGAGGAAATTGAAAGTAAATGAGAATAAGAGTAAAGTGATGAAGTGTACGATGTTGGTAGATGGTAGGGGGATGAATATAGTTTTGAATGGGGAGTTGCTTGAGGAGGTAGAGTGTTTTAAATATCTAGGGTCACATGTTGCTGTGGATGGAAGAATAGATGCAGAAGTGAAGTTTAGAATAAATGAGTAGGAAAGGTGCTGGGAGGAATGAAAAAAGTGTTTAGATGTCGTTCGCTTAGAATGGATGTAAAGAGAAGGCTGTATGAGGGTGATGTCGTACCGACTGCATTATATGGGGCTGAAACGTGGAATATGGGTGTACCAGAGAGGAAAAATTTCAATGTAATGGAGATAAGGTGTCTGAGGAGTATGTGTGGAGTGACGCATATGGATCGGGTGCGGAATGATAAAGTGCGAAGGAGAACTGGAGTTGTTCGGGAAATGGCTGGTAGAGTTGAGCAGAGGGTGTTGCGATGGTTTGGGCATATGGAGAGAATGCATAAAGAGCGATTGGTGAAAAAGATAACTAGATCTGATGTGACAGGTGTAAGGCTGAGAGGAAGACCACGAATAGGATTGATGGACAGTGTGAAGAGAGTGCTGGATGCGAGAGGGATTTCTGTTGAGCAAGGAAGAGTGGCTGTGCGTGACAGAAATAAATGGAGAGAAATTGTGAATGAATAATTGATGACGCAGCCCTTAGGGGATATTCTCCCGCATTTGGTCTGATCAGCTATTTCAGGTCAGGTGCGGGTAAGGAGATGAGTCTGTTATGATGTGGCAGGGGTAAACCAGCTCTGCTGTCGGGCCCTGCTGCGGATGTCACTGATTGCATTGCACAGTTGACCCATGTGCGGTGTGGTGCTGTGAGGATCTGTCCGTTCTTTCCTTTGGGGCTAAGATGCGAATGAATGTGTTTGAATGGATGAGTAAATGGGGAGTGTGTCGTCCTGTCTCGGCTACCTCCCTTTCCTTGGGGGAAGCAGCCTAGGTATATATATATATATATATATATATATATATATATATATATATATATATATATATATATGAGCGATTCGTGAATAACATAACTAGATCTGATGTGAGAGGTGTAAGGTTGAGAGGAAGACCACGAATAGGATGGGTGGACAGTGTGAAGAGAGCGTTGGATGCGAGAGGGATGTCTGTTGAGCAAGGAAGAGTGGCTGTGCGTGACAGAAATAAATGGAGAGAAATTGTGAATGAATAAGTGATGATGCAGCCCTGAGGGGATATTCTCCCGCATTTGGTCTGATCAGCTAGTCAGGTCAGGTGCGGGTAAGGGGATGGGTCTGTTATGATGTGGCAAGGGTAAACCAGTTCTGCTGTCGGGCCCTGCTGAGGATGTCACTGATTGCATTGCGTAGTTGACCCTTGTGCGGTGTGGTGTGGTGAGGATCTGTCCGTTCTCCCCTTTGGGGCTAAGATGGGAATGAATGTGTTTGAATGGATGAGTAAATGGGGAGTGTGTCGTCCTGTCTCGGCTACCTCCCTTTCCTTGGGGGAAGCAGCCTAGGTATATAGATATATATGTATTAATATATATATATATAAATATATATATATATATATATATATATATATATATATATATATATATATATATATATATATATATATACATATATATATATATATATATGTATATATATATATATATATATATATATATATATATATATATATATATATATATATATATATATATATATATATACGGTATATGATTAGATTTATTAATAATATGCTTTCCTGTATTTATCCCCCTTGTGTAGGCATACTTTTTTTTTAACAACATTCATATGCTATGGAAGGCTTATCAATATACATTCTTTCCTGCATTTCTCGCCATAGCTTGGGCATACTATTTTAAATAATCAACGTTCTTAAGCTATAGTAGGCTTGTTAATATATATACTTTCCTACATTTATCACCATAGCTGAGGCATACAGTATTATTTTTTTAATTAACAATGTTAAGCTATTGTTAAGATCATATTAAAAATAAATCTGGCTTTTAAACATTACTGAAACAAATGTCCCATAAGCTGTTTTGTATACCTGTCTACCCCTGCCTCTTGATGTGGGAAGGCAAGAACGTGGTACTGCATCCACCGATAATTTTCGGATCTTTGCTGGAACTGAAATGTCCACGAGTTATTATTATAGACTTCTTTTAAAGAAATCAAATTCAAAATGTAAACTACATATCCTTGCATTGTTGGAATTGAAACTGTCTTTTCTCTGACACAGATTAATCCACTTCTTTCTAAGTTCTTCATCTTGAGGAAACTGTGTAGAGACTAGGCTCTTTTGTGCTAATAAGAAGAATTGCAACAATAAACTGCACAATAATCTGGCATTTTCTTGAACTTGAGCACGACCAGATCAGTGTTGTGGCCTGGGTCAAACTGAGACAGCAGGCCTAGTGACGCCATGCGCGGCTAGGGAACCGTTTTCGTCCCTTCGCGGATGGACCTTGTATTCTCTGGACCTGGATGTAATCCATATATAACACTTCATTTCGACTCTGTTGGGAGATTTCTCGAGTGTTGTGGGGACGGCTCAGTGTTATCTTTACCTACCCTGCATCATTTATTCATTTCCAAATCCCACTGCCACAACCACACCCTCACTAGCCGACTGAGCCGTCCTCGCAACACACAAGATACTGCCACGTGAGTTTTTAGTACACAGAAAGTGGACGAGAGAGAGAGAGAGAGAGAGAGAGAGAGAGAGAGAGAGAGAGAGAGAGGTCATTGGCAGTGTTTAGAAAACATGATTACTTTGAGAGTTAGGTTCGGTTATTTCAGGTTTGGTTAAGTTTAAGTTAGGAGAGTTTCAGTTAGGTTGCTAGGTCATCTGGGGCTTGGTTAGGGTAGGACAATTAGCTAAGATTTGGTTAGGTTAGGATAGTTTCGATTAGGTTAGGTTAGATTTGTCACGGGGTGAGGTGGAATTATAAATTAATGAATGCGTGAAATAATTGAAAATAGAGACAAGGAATTGACTTGTGAAAATCAAGCAGTCAGTTTTACTTTCTTCCGGCTTACTTCACCGATTCTCTAAGGACGAGAATTTATGAACTTTCTCAACAGTACACAGCAGAAACTACAGTAATTACTCACGAGTGCTGTTTGTTAGTACTGTTAGCCTCAAGAGAAAGTGACTCCACCCCTGACAATCAATAACTAATGCTATTAATGATAAACAAGGTCTTGCCGGTGCATTAACTCCTGGCGGGCACAACAGATTTAAACTTGATACAAACGAAACTGGCCTGAGTACCAGTTATTAATAAAGCAAAGCGTTAGTGCAGACTAGGAGCGGCAACTAAAATAAGCTTAATATGGAGAAATAAATCACGAGTTTAACTACATTAAGCTCAAAGAAAAGGAACTGTAAATTTATTAATTACAATTAAATAAATTTACGTTACATCAGTCTCAAAATAAATTCAAAATAACAAGGAGAATACACTCACTTGCTCACTCAAAAGCGAAACTTAAACCTAGGAAAAACGAAAAGAAATACTGGTCAGTAGAGGGGGCTAAGCGGAATGACTGGGCACTGGTATGTAGGACGGACGCTGCAATACACTAAACCTCTTCACCGATTCACTGTCTAGGTGGATATTTCAGGAACTCGCTGTACAATGGGCACACGAACCTGTTCTCACGACGATCAAAGCCTGACTAACCTCGAATTATGAAAGAGGGCGAGGGCCTGCTTCAATGGTCAACTGAAAGAAAGTGAGCGATATACGCTCACAATAAATCACTCAGCGAAGGCGCTAATGTTGCGCACAAGGATGATCACTTGTGAAACAGTGCAAAATGTTCTGAAAACCACCCCAACCGAGTGAAAGCGAGGACGGTTGAACTGAGCGATACACTGTGGGAACTCCACCAGAATTCGTGGTTTACCCACTGATGAAAAATGTCCTGAATTTATAAATACGCTCACGCGAATTCGTGACAAGATTATTTTAGGCTTGGTTAGGCTAATTTTAGTCATGTCAGAATAGGTTAGGTCAAGTCAAGTTTTTTTTATTTTTTTATTTTATAAATAACAGAACGGAGGAAGGAAAAACAAATGGGTAAAAAAAAAATAATCCATACACCAGATTACTGGTGTCCTCTGTTCATAAAATATCTGTAACAATTAGACTTGAACAGTTGTGGGTTGAAATTTGGAGGAAAACAACTCTGGGGAAGCGAGTTCCAGAGAGATGCAGTTCGGGGAATGAAAGAATTCTGATAGGCAGATGTTCTGCAATATGGTTGAGTGACATTCCAGTCATGAGCGCTACCAGATGCCCGTGTAGCACGAGGGAAGCCATAGAGAGGTGGCACCATGGACGCAACTTCGTCTGAGCATTTGCCAAAAAAATATCTGTAAAATAATGCAAGGGAGGCAACAAAAAGTTGTTTTCGTTAGATGAAGCATCGTGTCTGGTCCTCCTTCTATCGTGTCTTACACGTACTGATACAAAGGAATCATTGAGCACTGGCAGGGGATGTCTCTTTCGGTTTATTCTTGCCATTTCCCGAATTTTATTATTCAGTTTAGGATGACGTATTTGAACTAGAAAACTAGAAAATTGGAAACCTAAATATAGTTCTAACGAAGCGCTTCAGTATGAGAAACCCGTTTGAGTGTAATAAAAGTCTCGTGGCAGGAGGAATAGCCCTAAAATAAGTCACTCGGTTCTGAGAGGTTAGAACTGTATGCAAAGATTCAAGCAAATTTCCAGTCACTGACAGCTATTTATGGAACCCTGTAACTGCTAGAGTCAATTAACCAGCATTGCATTCAGCAACGACACTGAATGGCTAAACACAGTACCATTAACGAATGCATTATAAATTTTTATCCAAAACTGAAGACTTGTCCACAGAGTCGTTGTCAGTTTTAGTTATTCAGTACGAGTCATGGTTCCCTTGTAATTAGGTCCTCATGTTCATTTCTCAGTTACATGTCTTGATTATTCTATACATATCCTAGAAAGTTTTATTTTGTTTTACACACACACACACACACACACACACACACACACACACACACACACACACACACAGCATTTTCAGTGCAAGTGGATGTAATTACATTGTATTAAAGTTGCGAAAATAAGTTTAGAAATATGGAACGTCGTTAGACTGAGGGACGTGACTGGGTAGTTCTGGTTGGGAAGTAGCACAAAGGAGCAGGTGAATATAATAACAGATTTGTTTAGTGTGTGCAGGGGATTCTTTATCCTTATCCTCATCATTCTCATATTCATCATCATCTTATCATTATTATTATTATTATTATTATTATTATTATTATTATTACTATTATTATTATTTTGTAACCGCCTTTCTTTCTTTTATTTCTGTCGACAAATATACAAGGGATTATTGCAAATCATCATCATCATCATCATCATAACTCTTTTCTTCCGTCATAAGGAAAGGGTGAGTTAGGATCTAGAAATAAGCAAAGAGGAAACAAAGAAGAAGGAAAATTACGTAATCCAAATATCCTATAAGACAAGCAAAATAGAAAAAAAAAGCGTTGATTATATAAAAGAATTGTATATACCTAACAACTGTCCTATTACCCTACTCACTTCACAAAAAAATGTCATCCATATATCCTCTTGCTCTCTCCACACTATTTTATATCCTTTTTGGAGAGACTGTTCAAGGGAAATGAGAGTTAGATCTTCGTTTTCTCCAACTCCTTCCTTATGGCACGTCCTTCCCATAATAAATAAAATCGTCCAGAGGAGTCAAGAATATAATATGACCCAGTGGTAGTGAAAAGGAAGAGGTGGATGTGCAGGGGACTATGTTGAATCCAGTCGAAGGTCTTCCAGGGAGAGACAATAATTATGAACATCCTGTGTCCGGACGTACTGTATTGTGTGTGTGTGTGTGTGTGTGTGTGTGTGTGTGTGTGTGTGTGTGTGTGTGTGTGTGTGTGTGTGTGTGTGTGTGTGTGTTTGTATCCTTGCCGCCTTCAAACAATCACCTCAAGTCAGAATAAACCATCAGTTATGTCAGAGTTAAACATATACTCCATAAACCCCGTCATAACCTAAGTCAACCTCAGCTGATTAAAACCGTCTGAAGGCAACGAGAATACAGAGCAAAACACGTCATCGGACTGAAGGTGTTACTCTTGTCCTTAACTACTCCAGTCCATTGATGCAGGCTGTGAAACGATCCATCTGATCCTGGAAAAATAATGATAGATAATGTATACTATTAGAAATAGGGTTAATAATGAAGCTTACACTGTTGCTGCTTCTCTCATCCCTCAAACTAAAAAAGCCAGGCTGAATATTGCCTGACCTTTTGGGGCTCTTGACCTAGAAAGGAAAACGAATGGCTTTAGATGATCCTATGGAGATTATTTCAATAATTTAACTTTGTATTCACAAATAATCTTAAAGTACTTATTTAAAAATCTCAACTGCTTAGTCTTTCTTTTATTCAAATCCCTAGATCACATCACCTAGCATCCAGGTAAACACAGGGAAGATTGTTGGAGCCTCCCTGGGGACTCAGGTCTGCCTCAGTTCTCTCCTGGTTAATGAGTGACTCAGAGACTAATACATTAATAGGCTGGACACCACCGCTAGACGGGTTTGGGAAATTATCAGTAATACAGTACAGCTATAGGACGGTAGGTGGGGGGAGGAATTATGCTAATTTTCTTGAGCTAATATCGAGAAAAAATGCAGCATTAATGTGGTAGCAAATTTCTCCCGTTATGAGCTTCGATGAACAATGTTTCTTTTAATGTAATAAACGTGTTATTTTTCTTTCTTTTACAGCTTGGATCCAATAGTCAACTAGGCCTATTAGGGAAATGAAAATGAAATATATTTAAAAAAATAAAACCATAATGATATATGAAACCCACGTCCGACAACCTGATGTTCGAAAAATCCATTCTGAGGCTCACCAAGTCGTCTATGTCTGGGAAGAAAAACATATAATAATACGTTATTAGACTGAAGTAATTAGGGTACTATGGTTGGCTGGATATTTTAAGTATCTGTTTCTTAAGACATCACCATTATCCATCTCTTCTGTACATCACCATTAACATCACTACAATAAATGTTTCAACAAATTCGTTTTTCTTTTAGACGATATTTTGCAGACTGGGAAGATTTCTGAAGTAAAGAGGGTTTAGATATACCCTTCATTAAAATTCAATACTCAAGCCAAAGAGATGGTAATTTTAAGCCAAATTAACCCATTTGCACCCAACGTCCTCAATACTGAACGAAACTGGGCGTTTTCAAAAGTTAGTAGAGGAGGGAACCTCGGGGTAGGGACCTATGAGCTTCGCGACTACAAGCCGATAGACGGAGGGGAGTACGCTTAGTACCCTTCCAGCAAAATCCCTCACGCAGGAACCCTGAGAGTTAATAGGTTAATGTAAAATGTGAATAGATAAAATATTGTCACCTGACAGCAGAAAAAAGAAGGAACAAAAAATCGTCTTTGTTTACAGAAGGTGTTAAAACACTGTATGGTGAATATGATGACATTGTATCCAGTACAGTGACATTATTTTGTATACCTACAGAAAATGTCATTCAGCTTAGGAAAGCAAATGAAAGCAACAGGGTTAAAGAATAGATTACTGTACTGCACAAAAGTTTATAAAACATCATACAGGTAGAGCCAATTTATATCACGCTGTGCAGTGTGATGGTGACAGAACTCTTTCCTAAATTTAAAAAAAAAAAAAAAATCTTGAGATAAAAAGTGAAACACTCATAGGAAAAAAAAAAAAAGCCATGAGGAAAAATGGTCAGGGAAAATAATCATAAAGTAAAAAATAGTCATGGGATAGTCATGGGGTAAAAAAAAGTCATGGAAAAAAAAAATAGTCAAGAAGTAAAAGAAAAAAGAGTAACTGGGTAAACATACAGTTACAGGGATATGGCGTAAAAAACAATTGGCATGGGAAAAAAAATAATTGTCATGCGAAAAAATAATTTTGGGTTTTAAAAAAAGTAGTCATGAAGTAAAAAAAAAAAATAGCCACTGAGTTCAAACTTAAAGACAAGTAGTGCCCCCCCTCAAGGGGTAATCACACCAGCCACGAGCCGATACATATTTGGTGCGACTCGGAATATGACCTTGACCTTGATCTACTTTCACAAATTTCGAACTTCTACGAGATTTTCATCTCTGCCACACAACTGTAAAATTTTGTGATAATATCTTGAGCGGTTGCGAAGTTATCGTGGTAACAAACACACAGACCTTGACTTACTTTCACCAATAACGAATTCGTACAAAACTTTCATTCCTACTACGCACCTGTAAAATTTTGTGATGATATCTTGAGCGATTTGTGAAGTTATGATGCTAACAGACAGACACACAGACAGACAACTGAAAACAATATTCATATGAGATTTTCATCCCTACTACACACCTATAAAGCTTTGTGATGATATCTTGAGCGGTTGCGAAGTTATTATGGTAACAGACACACAGACCTTGACCTATTTTGACAAGTTTCGAACTCGTGATCGAATTTTTTCCCCTACTACACACATGTAAAAATTTGTGATGATATGAGCGGCTGCGAAGTTATCATGCTAACACACACACACACACACACACACACACACACACTGAAAACAATACCAGCTTCGCTATCGCGACTGGTAAAAATAAGAGGCGTAATAATTTTAGGATAATAGTGAATAAACGACGGCAATCCAGCAGAGACAGACAGAATCAAGAGGTCTTACCCAGTCCAGTTTGTAGGCAACACATCTGTACAGAGGCAAGAGGTTCATCACGGTAACGCAGATACTTTCCAACTCGTTCAGAGCGAAGCAACGTTCCTGAAGTTCTGCTTAAGGAACATTATGCAACATTATCTGTCTGGGCTTTGAAGAGATTTGAGAGGTTGTGGAGGATAGTAGAGGGAGTTTGTGGTGGATGTGGTGGTGGTGACAGTGATGGAGGGGGAGATGGTGGTGGTGACAGTGATGGAGAGGGAGATGGTGGTGGTGACACTGATGGGGAATGAGATGGTGGTGGTGGTAATACTGATCCAGAGGGAGATAGTGGTGGTGGTACTGATGGAGGAGATGGTGGTGGTGATTATGATGAAGGGGAAGTGGTGGTGATGATAGGGATGGGGGAGATGGTGATGGTAATAATGATGCAGAGGAAGATAGTGGTGGTGGTACTGATGGAGGAGATGGTGGTGGTGATTATGACGAACGGGAAGATGATGGTAATGATGGGGGTGAGGGAGATGGTCGTGGTGACAGTGATGGAGAGGGAGATGGTGGTGGGGGTAATACTGAGGCAGAGGGAGAAAGTGGTGGTGGTACTGATGGAGGAGATGGTGGTGGTGATCGTGATGTACAGGATGATGGTGGTGCTCAGAGCGATTTAGGGGGGAGATCGTAGTGGTGCTAGTGATGTAGGGGGGATGATGGTAGTCCTAGTGATGGATGGGGAGATGGTGGTGGTAACAGTGATGGAGGGGGAGATTTGGGGTGGTGAACCGAGCGGAGATGATGAGGGAAGATGGGGAGGGGGGAGGTGAAGGGTCTGGTGAGGATCTGAGAGAGATGTGGTGATTTACTCGCATGGACTGGTGGTGACTGTGAGTGTCTGGTGGGGGACAGCTGGGGGTTTTGGTGGTGACTGAGGTGGAGTGTGGATGGTGGTGGTGGTGGTGAAGTTGGTGGTGGCGGTTTTTCAAATATCAACAATAACAACAACAACAACAACAACAATAATAATAATAATAATAATAATAATAATTATTATTATTATTATTATTAATATCATCATCATCATCATATTAATAATAATAATAATAATAATAATGATCATGACTTGAAGATTTTAACTGCTAAAGACAATTCCTAATCTCCACCTTTGATAGTTTTGTTCTTTCTGATAACTTAAAAACCCTTGGTCAGACTGCTACAAAGAAGTATATATATAGAGATGGTACATAGTCCTGGTATAAAATCCTGGTCACAAGTATCTTAATGTCACACACGAATGACCTTCATTGATTTCTATACAAATGATAGGATAAAAAAGAACTCGATATTCACATCCATGTTCATGTGTCACTGATAGTTTTGGAGTAAACTGAGGAAACTTCATGGTATTTAGACGTTTTTAGCCTGTGACCTTGAAAAGTAGGTCGTCTTTAAAACTGGATCAGGGTAATAGGGTCATGGTGCTGTAATATCTCAGTATGTTGA
This sequence comes from Coenobita brevimanus, assembly GCF_032717465.1. Lineage (NCBI taxonomy): Eukaryota > Metazoa > Arthropoda > Malacostraca > Decapoda > Coenobitidae > Coenobita > Coenobita brevimanus. Next base: position 10,873,807 of record NC_136984.1, read on the forward strand.
ATATCGGAGAGAAAAAGGGAAGGAAGAATAATAATGGAAATAATGATGGATACAGAGATCCCCACCTATTGTAATAAGTGGAGATCAGCTAGAAGATTGTACCTGTAAAAGACAGTTGCTGATACCCACCGATGAGAATATTGCTGAACTTAGTTTTTTGTAACAACTGAAAAACTATTGGTCAACCTGCCACCAGATATATGCAGACCGGGCCCAGGACCAGATAACTCTTGTAGGGTGAAAAAGTGTCTCGTTTATGTTCAAGTTTTTCCTGCATAAAGAAATAACTGAAACGTATCGGAAACTGGGGTGTCCTAAATGTAACGTCACGCATGAATAACCTTCAGTTTTTTTCCACGCTAGTAGAAAGGTGTGGAAAATAATTTTATCACTGACTTTCTTTCCATGTTCATGCATGTATAATAGTTTCGGAGTATACTGAGGTGGAAATTTTATGATTTTTTGGCATTTTTGGACCTATGTCCTTGAAAAGTAGATCAAGGCCACTGAAAATGGGTTAGTATAAACGGGTCATAAAAGTAACACAAGCATGGTCCAGGACCAGTGAAAGCATCAAGGGCTAAGAAGTGCCTCATTTATATTGTTACATCCCTGTCCCACACTGCCACCCGCTCCAACAACAGTATGAGCATTCCAGTACAGAAAGGACGTTCCTCAGGGAGTTGTTCTTCCTATGGTCAGCCTTTCAGTGTGCAACAAAAAGATTGGCTCAGGCGTGGTAAATAAACAATGGCCTCTTAAGTTCACTGTATTTTCCAAAAAATTACAATTTATGCTTGCCAACTTCACTGTTTTCACAAGTACTAGAGCTATACAATATTCACTAACTGCAATTACATTTAATGCTTGCTAGCTTCACTTCACTGTTTTCAAAAGTACCGGAACTGTACAAACTTCACTGCACTGAATTGACACTGAACTCCACTCAAACTGAACTGAAAACTGACTTCCACTGCTCTAGTTCCTTCCCCATCCTTATAGAGCGTAGTATAGCATGACTCTTGAAGCTTCTATTTTACTCTCTAGCACCTACAGTTACCAAATCAGAGACATTCAAAACATGCCAGTATTTCTTACACTGCATAACACTAAATTATTTAACATACAAACTGAGATAAAAGTACATAGTTTGGCAAACAATCACATGAATAAAACATTTCAGAGGAAAAAAGAGCAAAAAATTTTATGCATAACTTACAAAATAACTCCGCTCACAAACAGCAGGCTAACTGGCAACTCTGACACATAACCGAATTACAAGAATCTTTGGGAATACTCCAGCCCTCCCTAAGCAGCAAATCCTGCTACTGAACAGTACCCACCCCTAACCATTTTCTCGTCCCCACAAATTACACAATGTACACAAACAAAATCCTTAATCCAAACTAAACATTTAATTATATACAAGTAATCCTTCAGCTTATCAGGTCTTCTATGGCACTTTCGACGACGTCTTTGCTCCTCCACAGAGTCCACTCCTCCTGGAATGTTTTGGTCCTCTTCCTAATGCACTTCTTCTCTTGGGAAACTCTCACCATCCTCTTGCACTTTAGTTCCTTGGTCCTACTCAACATCCTTGGCTGTGGGAGACCACGATTCCTTGGAGATGTCCTAGCTGTACTGTCCTGGCTGATGGTACTACCACAGACAGTTCACGTGTACCACCTTTGGACTAGATTTCCTGCCTCTCCGAATCTGGTACGTTACATCTGATAGGCGGTCCAGCACAGTGTAAGGCCCGTCCCACAAGATCTGCAGCTTTTGTGACTGTCTTCTGCTAAGGACTGCTTAACCAAAATTTGTCATCATTTTTGAAACTCACCTCACTTGCCTTGGCATCATACTTGCACTTCATCACTAAAAACTTTAGAGCTTTTCACACCTGATGGTGTACCTCAGCCAACCTTTCCTAAAGATGCTTTGCATAGCTGAAGGTGTCTGTAGGCAGCTCTTCACCATGTGGTCCCCATTAACAAGTCAATGGGTAAACATAACTCGTGGCCCAATATCAGTTTTGCAGGTGTGTAGCTGATAGACTTATGGGATGCAGACTGATAAGCAATCACCAACGCAGGTAGCTTCTGGTTGCATTCTGTTTGTCCCTTTACACAAAACGAGCAAGTTCTTGTCCCAGGATCCAGTTGAATTTCTAAACTATCCCATCTAACTGTGGCTTCAGTGGAGTCGTCCTGATCTAATTGATCCACAATAACTTGCAGCTCTCACGGAACACAGCAGACTCGAAGTTTCTACCCTGATCTGAATGTAGCTTTTGTGGCATCCCAAAATGACCAGCATCTGAGCAACGGTCACAGCCTCTTTATTGGGGATGGCATAGGCTTCTGGCCACTTTATTAATGGTCTATGGCGGCAAATAAATACCGGTTTCCTCTTCCAGTGAGTCTCAGAGGTCCAGCAATATCCACCACGGCTCTTTGCATTGGAGCACCCCCTTAGTACTGCTGGAGAGGGGCGCATCCACGTTTCTTGGGTCCCTTCTTGGAACAACATACACCACAGGCCCAATACCACTCTACAGTATCCTGACGCATGCCAGTCCAGTAGAACCTGTATTGCAGCCGGCATAGAGTTTTCTTCACTATCTTGTGCCCACTAGTGATCTGATTATGAGACTTATCTAAGATCCAAGACCTCACTTTCTTCAGAACCACCAATTGCCAATACTTGCTAAGGCCACCTTGTGTCTCCCACTGACGCTCCAGTAGTCCATTTTCAAACAAAGAAGGTCCCCTTGACTCCAACAGCTCTTAGCCACAGGGCTGAATCTGGAAATCTCTTCCCAAGATGATTCCACAGTACTCCACTGCAGCCAGTCTAGCACTGGTTGTAAATCTGCATCTTCCATCTGCATCCTCTTCGGGTCTTCTTCAGCTGACACTGGCCCTGTCATTAGCATTTCTTGCTAAGATTTCCATTCCTGCTACACTGCTTGCAGTCTGTTCTTCCATCTTCTCACACATAGTCAAACAAGGTTCTCTTGCATCTTCTCAGTGGTGATTCTTGGAAAAAAAAATGGCTTGTCTCTTGTCACCAGCTTTTACTGAATTACCCTAATCCTTCTCATCTTCTGCAGCCTTCTTTTTACCATCCTTCTCACTTGGACAATCATAGCTGAAGTGTCCCATCTCACCACATGTCCAATACCCGTTTGTTGCAATAATGGGTTTCCTTGCACTGTTCCATTTTTGTTCTTTCTTCCATGTTTAACAATCCACATTCTTGTTTCCTGGCTTCTTGCAGAACCAGCAACCTCCTCTGATCTTCTCCTGTTCTCTCTTCCACTTCTGGCAATCTACTATCTGAAGTCCTGGCTTTTCACAATATTAGCATCTTCCTCTGATCTTCTGCTATTCCCTACTCCGTTTGTAGCAGTTCTCTTTCCTATGTCCTGGCTTTCCACAGTACCAGCAGCTTCCTTCAAATTTTTACGTACCTGCCCATTTCTTGCCTTGAATCCCGCATTATGACCTGCCTGAAAAGTTGACGTACTGGACTTGACATGGGACTCAAATTCCAGAGCCTTGGCAAATGCTTCTTGCATGTTTCTGGGGTGTGCCTGCTTCATTTGCACTTGCAACTTCATTATCAAGAGTATCAATGAACTGGTCCCTCACGAGAATAGCCAACAGGTTAGGTGCTACTCCAGGGCATACCTTGTGTGCCATATTCTCCAGGTCATGCGCAAAATGCTGGAAGGATTCGCCTCGAGCCCATACAAGGGTCCGGAATCTTGCCCTGTAAACCTCAGTCTGGTACATGGTCCCATATCTGCACTCCAGCACTTCTACTAGGGATGAGTAGCTGTTCCTATCCTTCACTGACATTTGGCCAAGAATCTCCATTGCAGCACCCTTGAGGCTTGTAGCAAGTTGCACTGCCTTCTACCTATCATCCCAACCATCCTGATCTGCAAGCAACTGACACTGCGCACAATAAACTTCCCAAGATACTTTGCCATCGGATTTCTGAGGTTTCTTTTTACTTGGACCTTCATTATAGCCATGCACTTCACTGGTTTGGGGCATAAAAACTGGGGCATCATAATTAACCCCTAAAAGATGGGTGTCTGCATATGCTGTTCAAGGGTACTAGGGCCAAATAGATGGGTGCCCACATATGCGGTCATGCCCCCCCACCCCTAAAGCCACCCCACTCACCCCAACTCCTTACCACCACACCCACACCACCTGCCATCCACCCCCACCCTCGCCCCCCCATACCGACCCTGCCCTCCCCCCCCCACCACCCCATCCCCAAACCTCCTCTGCCCCCTACCACCTCTAAAATCCACCCTCCCCACCCCCACTCCCATCCCCCATGCCCCCCACAACCAACTCCCCAACCACTCCCCCACCATCCCCCACTCCCTTCAACATCCCCCCCCACTCCCCACCAGGCCCCCCACCCACAACCCACTATCCCCCTACCCCTACTGCCCACCCCCTACCCCCACCACCCCGAACCCCTTACCCTCCTCCACCCTCCACCCCCACACACACCCACACCCTCACCCCCGAAACCCCCCAAACTCCCCGAACAACCCCACTCCTCCAAACTCCACTGCCACCCTCACCCTTTTTCCCCACCCCTCTTCACCCCCACCTAGCACCCCCACTCATCACCCCCCACCCCCACCTCTCAAAGCACCCAGTCTCCAACCCATCACCATCCCACAACCCCCACACACCCCCACACATGCCCCCCAAAAAAATCCCCTATCATATCACACCTGCCGATTATGCCCGTCCTGAGCATATGTCAAAACATTCCAATGCCCGTCTTTTAGGGGAACCCCTAAAAGATGGGCATTGGAATGTTTTGACATATGCTCAGAACGGGCGTAATCGGCAGGTGTGATATGATGGGGGATTTTTTTGGGGGAGATGTGTGGGGGTGTGTGGGGGTTGTGGGATGGTGGGGGGTTGTGGGATGGTGAGGGGTTGGGGACTGGGTGCTTTGAGAGACGTGAGGGTGGGGGTGGGCGGTAGGGTGGGGGTGGGGGGTGATGAGTGGGGGTGCTAGGTGGGGGTGAAGAGGGGTGGGGGAAAAGGGTGAGGGTGGCAGTGGAGTTTGGAGGAGTGGGGTTGTTTGGGGAGTTTGGGGGGTTTCGGGGGTGAGGGTGTGGGTGTGTGTGGGGGTGGAGGGTGGAGGAGGGTAAGGGGTTCGGGGTTGTGGGGGTAGGGGGTGGGCAGTAGCTGGAGGGGGATGGTGGGTTGTGGGTGGGGGGGCTGGTGGGGAGTGGTGGGGGATATTGAGGGGAGTGGGGGATGGTGGGGGAGTGGTTGGGGGAGTTGGTTGTGGGGGGCATGGGGGATGGAAGTGGGGGTGGGGAGGGTGGATTTTAGAGGTGGTAGGGGGCAGAGGAGGTTTGGGGATGGGGTGGTGGGGGGTGGCGGGGGGAGGGCAGAGGGTCGGGATGGGGGGTGAGGGTGAGGGTGGATGGCAGGTGGTGTGTGGGTGTGGTGGTAGGGAGTTGGGGTGAATGGGGTGGGTTTAGGGGTGGGGGGGCATGACTGCATATGCGGGCACCCATCTTTTTGGCCCTAGTACCCTTGAACAGCATATGCGGACACCCATCTTTTAGGGGTTAATTATGATGCCCCAGTTTTTATGCCCCAAACCAGTGAAGTGCATGGCTATAATGAGGGTCCAAGTAAAAAAAAAAAACTCAGAAATCTGATGGCAAAGTATCTTGGGAAGTTTACTGTGTGCAGTGTCAGTTGCTTGCAGATCAGGATGGTTGGGATGATAGGTAGAAGGCAGTGCAGCTTGCTACAAGCCTCAAGGGTGCTGCAATGGAGATTCTTGGCCAAACGTCAGTGAAGGATAGGAACAGCTACTCATCCCTAGTAGAAGTGCTGGAGTGCAGATTTGGGACCATGTACCAACCTGAGGTTTACAGGGCAAGATTCCGGACCCTTGTATGGGCTCGAGGTGAATCCCTCCAGCATAACTCGCATGACCTGGATAATATGGCACACAAGGCATGCCCTGGAGTAGCACCTAACCTATTGGCTATTCTCGTGAGGGACCAGTTCATTGATACTCTTGACAGTGAAGTTGCAAGTGCAAATGAAGCAGGCAAACCCCATAAACATGCAAGAAGCATTAGCCAAGGCTCTAGAATTTGAGTCCCATGTCAAGTCCAGTATGTCAACTTTTCAGGCAGGTCATAATGTGGGATTCAAGGCAAGAAATGGGCAGGTACATAAAAATTTGAAGGAAGCTGCTGGTACTGTGGAAAGCCAGGACATAGGAAAGAGAACTGCTACAAACGGGGTAGGGAACAGCAGAAGATCAGAGGAAGATGCTAATATTGTGACAAGCCAGGACTTCAGAAAGTAGATTGCCAGAAGTGGAAGAGAGAACAGGAGAAGATCAGGGGAGGTTGCTGGTTCTGCGAGAAGCCAGGAAACAAGAATGTGGATTGTTAAACATGGAAGAAAGAGCAAAAATGGAACAGTGCAAGGAAACCCATGATTGCAACAAACGGGTATTGGACATGTGGTGAGATGGGACACTTCAGCTATGATTGTCCAAGTGAGAAGGATGGTAAGAAGAAGGCTGCAGAAGATGAGAAGGATGAAGGTAAATTAGTAAAAGCTGGTGACAAGAGACAAGCCATTTTTTTTCCAAGAATCATCACTGAGAAGATGCAAGAGAACCTTGGTTGACTATGTGTGGCAAGCAGTGTAGCAGGAATGGAAATCTTAGCAAGAAATGCTAATGACAGGGCCAGTGTCAGCTGAAGAAGACCCGAAGAGGATGCAGATGGAAGATGCAGATTTACAACCAGTGCTAGAGTGACTGCAGTGGAGTACAGCGGAATCATCTTGGGAAGAGATTTCCAGATTCAGCCTTGCGACTAAGAACTGTTGGAGTCAAGGGGACCTTCTTTATTTGAAAATGGACTACTGGAGCATCAGTGCGAGACACCCAATGGCCTTAACAAGTATTGGCAATTGGTAGTTCTGAAGAAAGTGAGGTCTTGGATCTTAGGTAAGTCTCATAACCAGATCACTAGTGGGCACCAGGGAGTGAAGAAAACTCTATACCGGTTGCAACACTGGACTGGCATGTGTCAGGATATTGAAGAGTGGTATTAGGCCTGTGGTGTATGTTATGCCAAGAAGGGACCCAAGAAACGTGGATGCGCCCATCTCCAGCAGTACTAAGGGGGTGCTCCAACGCAAAGAGCCGTGGTGGATATTGCTGGACCTCTGAGACTCACTGGAAGAGGAAACCGGTATTTATGTGCCGCCATAGACTTTTTCATAAAGTGGCCAGAAGCCTATGCCATCCCCAATAAAGAGGCTGTGACCGTTGCTCAGATGCTGGTCATTTTGGGATGCCATAAAGTGGCCAGAAGCCTATGCCATCCCCAATAAAGAGGCTGTGACCGTTGCTCAGATGCTGGTCATTTTGGGATGCCATAAAGTGGCCAGAAGCCTATGCCATCCCCAATAAAGAGGCTGTGACCGTTGCTCAGATGCTGGTCATTTTGGGATGCCACAAAAGCTACATTCAGACCAGGGTAGAAACTTCGAGTCTGCTGTGTTCCGTGAGAGCTGCAAGTTATTGCGGATCAAGAAGATCAGGATGACTCCACTGAGGCCACAGTTAGATGGGATGGTTTAGAAATTCAACTGGATCCTGGGACAAGAACTTGCTCGTGTTGTGTAAAGGGACAAACAGAATGCAACCAGAAGCTACCTGCGTTGGTGATTGCTTATCAGTCTGCATCCCATAAGTCTATCAGCTACACACCTGCAAAACTGATATTGGGCCACGAGTTATGTTTACCCATTGACTTGTTAATGGGGACCACATGGTGAAGAGCTGCCTACAGACACCTCCAGCTATGCAAAGCATCTTTAGGAAAGGCTGGCTAAGGTACATCATCAGGTGTGAAAAGCTCTAAAGTTTTTCTGATGAAGTGCAAGTATGATGCCAAGGCAAGTGAGGTGAGCTTCAAAAATGGTGACAAAGTTTGATTGAGCAGTCCTTAGCAGAAGACAGTCACCAAAGCTGCAGATCTTGTGGGACGGGCCTTACACTGTGTTGGACCGCCTA
>NC_136984.1:10882021-11033828 GCF_032717465.1 Coenobita brevimanus
AAAACATCGAAAATTCATAGAGAAATCACTCACCTGAGGTTTAAAATACTCATTACAGGTAGGAGAGCCTCCTTACCTTACTGGGTTTTCTATCAGGCTGGCACCAAAGAAAACGAGTTCTATGGGAGGATAACTATTTCACACCACTCATAAACAGTATTTATTTATTTACTGTTACGAATTTATATGTAGTACAAGAGTATATTGGTTTTCAAGCAGTAATATAGGCATTATAAGCATTGTTTCACTCACTAATACCTGACCTTTTTTTGCCACATTACCTGATCATCATTTCTAACTGTTTCTTCCTCTAATGCTATGTAAAGTTTGTCCTCCACATTGTCATTGATTGGGGAATCACTCTGGCCCTGAATTTCGTACCGTGGCATGACATGGCTATACTGGCCAGGTCACTGATAACAGGTGAATTTCTGAGAAAAGGGCATGCAGGGGGGGGGGAGGAGGTCATGCTGGGTAAGGCATTGTCTCTGCCTGGCATCTTGTTGAGGAAGGTGTCCCGTGTATACGTACCAAAAATGACTCGCGAAAATTGAAAATTGTGGAAATTATGAATCTTGCAATTGCAGGACGTTGAAGTACGTCCTCGGGATTAGCTGTGACAAAACGTGAGGACGTGGAAGTACGTCCTCGGGACGGCGCGGGTTAAAGCAAAATGTACACTGGGTCACAAAAGTATCGGTGCACAACATGTGTGAAACATTTGGGACCACAGAACGAAGGTCACTGAAATATTAGTATCCGACCTACCACACGTTGGTAGCCCTGATATCGGGAGGTGTCATATATCGCCAACTAGCAATATCCTCTTGCAAACATGTAGCAAATGTAATGTTTATATAGACAGACACTGATGATACACAATGAGACGTTGGTAATGTCATTATGTCAGCAGTTGTTCGAACCTTTTCGATAGGCATCGCACCCCCTGTGCACTGATACTTTTGAGATCCAGTACACAAGTTTTTTTCCAGTTGTCATTTTCTCCACCAATTACTGAGATGCTAGAATTCGCCTAACTTGTGGGCCAACAGATGTGACACCACTGAGATTTACTTTAGATATGTTCAGGAATAATCAAGTGTGTGTGGCTGAAATCATGACCCTCAGTGATTAAAGTTCAGACAGTCCGGTTCATTGGTTGATGTTAAGTGAGAACTCCAGGGACTAACTCGTTCCTACAATGCAATTTTCTTCTTTCATAATGACAGCCGTCCCACAACCACATGAAACAAAAATACTTAGTGTAACAATTTTGCAGTCCACTCGAAAATTCGAACATCTGGAAGGTTCCAGACACATTCCAGTTGCGTCATGCATAGATGATACTGTCAAGGAAATATTACAGCATTTCATACTCTCCTTTCATGATTTGATCTTTATCACTAATTTTTTTTATATAGTGAATGGAATGTGAATAAGATTAATTTGTTGCAAATTAATTAGACATAAAAAAATTGTTGCCAGTATTTTCTGAAAGATTGAGTTGACTGAAAAATCGGTCATCAGATAAGTAAGTCATCATCATCATCATCCAGACCTCCTTTCCCACCCTAGGGCAGGGTGAAGCATAGCAATGTCCAGACAGCTTAAATTTGCATAAATCCAATGGGCCATGCTTCTATTCACTCATCATTCAAGCCCCCGGAATCCTGGCTCTACCAGATACGCCAAAAGCAATCACCACGATCTTTAGCTTCACATAAACGTATCCAACTGACTCAACCCAGATGCTGCCACGTTAAAAAGGGGGTGCCAAACCCCTGACCAACCACTTCTCACAACACTCATCCAGCCAGCTTGATCTCTTGTCAGTTCCTAGCCTTAACGACTTCCAAACCTCTCTTCCCCACACACTCATCCACCATATCTCTCCACCTTCTCCTTGGCCTACCTTGCCTGCTCCCTCCTTCAAATTCGCTCAGATATAACTTTTTCACCACTCTATTGTTATCCATTCTCTCCACATCTTAGTATACTCTCTTCGATTCTGGTGTCCACCGACTTCCTCATTCCACATCTTTCACGAATCACATTATTTCGTATCCTATCCACCCTCTGTACTCCACATACATTCCTCAGCAGTCCCATCTCCACTGCTCTTACTCTTGACTTTTCATTTTCATGCCACACCATAGTCTCACATCCATATGTTATATTTGTCACTAACACTTCTTCATGTAAGCCTCGTGCAACTGCAGCACTCAAGCCTCTTTCTTTTCAAGGCCTTCATTGCACCAGCTACTTTTCTTCCCTGTGTCACTCTACTGTACTTTCAAATTCTTCTGCACATTTTCCTCTCTTTTCTATCACTGCACCCAGGTAATTGAACTCTCTTACCAGTTCCAGTCTTTCTCCATTCACTGTAACATCGCACTGGGAGTCACCTCTCTCAATAACCATCACTTTACTCTTTTCTATATTTACTCTCAAGGTACAGTATCAGCAAAACTCTGCACTAGCCTACCAAGTTCTTATCCGGTACTTGCAAGCAGTACTACATCATCAGTAAATAACAATTCTGAGATATTCCACCCATCACCACTCATTTCCAAGGCCATCCCTCTCTCCGTTACTCGTGTTTTGCTTCTCTCATCACCCCATCCATATACACATTGAACAACCATGGGGACATCACACAACCTTGTCACACGCCCACACCGATCGTGAACCATTCGCTTAGATCCCCATTAACCCTTACACATGCTTCACTACCATCATAAAAACCCTTGACGGCACCTACCAGCTTGCCATCTATATCGTACATGCGCAAACTTTCCACAAGCCTTCTCTTTCCACTATTTCGTATGCTCTTTCCAGACCCATGAATGCAGTAAACACCTTATTGTCCTTCTCACAAGCCTTCTCTGCTATCTGTCTCACAGCAAATATTTGATCTACACATCCTCTGCCACTCCTAAAGCCACCCTCTTCATCACTCACTAGGACTTCTGATACATCTCTTACTTTTTCTGTAATAATTCTTCCATATACACACAAAAAAGTAAATAGCAGAATTGTTGCACTATGTAATATGAATAATACCTCCTTGGACTGACAGGGCTAGTGTCCTATTTTACCTACACAAAACTTTGGAAAACATTGTCTTTTAATAACAAATATATATCTCAAAGTCCTAGCCTAAGCATAATAAGTAGAATGTTTAATTTCAGCAGTTAGCGAATATTGCAGAAAATTAAGTTGCCACGCTAAATTCCTGCTATTTTTTCATTCTTGTACCTACTATTGGCCCTAATTTCCGTCATCGCATGGTGTATTTAAGGGCAGGGGAGAGTAGGAATCATATTCTTGAATTCACCTGAAATTTCCTACATACGGGTACTCACCCGAGGCGTAAAACTCGGTAATGGTTCCCAGTCAATACCATCCTCCTTAAAAAACTGCTTGGGGGCATGGGGAATATACTATACGTTCCTTTTCAGATTACATATAGTATCTAAAATTTACCAAAATCTGTGGTGGATACTTTATAAATGGTTTAATTTATTTATTTACTCGTTCAGCACAGCCTCAAGGCTTCTTCCTTTAGTGTGGACGTGGGTTCATCTCACCATTTGCATGAGTTTGTCTCACGTGAATTAGATAATATCGTTTTTGCCTGAAAGAAAGTACCAGTTGTACGTCCATGGCTGTGAACGAATTAAATTAACATTTTTCCTTATTCCACGAACTCAGTATCGCTTTAATGGCAGTTGGACAGTCAGTAGCTATTAATGAAGTCCTTCCTATCTTTCTTAATTTCTTCCATACAGTCCCAAGTCTCCTTCCCCTGCATGGACGTGGGTTCTTCTGGTCTGTTTTATGATGGTGGCATTCTGTTTAAACTTCGGCATAGGCACAGTGTCCCTCTTGATTGCAGTAGAGTACTTCCCCACCAGCATCAGGCCACAGGTACGTACTGCCCATCAGAAATACATTTGGATTTTTCCACTAAGGAGGGATGGGCCTGATGTGGATATGATGTAAATTGTTAGGAGAGGCAGCTTACTCCGAGATAGGTTAGTCATGTTGAAGGATGGGGAATGAGACTGACTACGAGGATGTATGTAAGTGAGGAGGAGAGGGGCAGAGGAGTCGACCGACGATAAAGGGTGGAAAAATATATGAACGAAGGATGCGAAACAAGATGACGTGGATGCGAATTTCTTTTGTATTCATTCATTTACTTATTTATTTATTTATCATTAGTGGGTGGTGACCATCAGCCACTCACTTGATGTAGTGCTGCCGACTTCTTCCATCACATTTATCATTCTTCTTCTGTTTCAGTCCTCTCCTTGTCCAGTTTCTCCCATCTTTACTAAATCTTTGTTTTTTTCTTCTGTCCTTTTTCGGTGGTTCTACATTGAATGAAAAGCCTAATGGTTTCCTGAAGCCAAGAAACCATTTACAACTCTGGGTGGCACATAACCTTCCCACACGAATTCCCAAAGTGTCAGCCAGTGGATTGCCGGAGGATTAGTGCCTCTCACCATAAAACGACTTACACAAAGACAAACGGCCACCCCTTACGGTATTGCGTCATCTGGCTATGGGTAGATAGATTATTATTATTATTATTCTTAGTGGTAGGTGGGGGAGCTCACCATCCACTCACTCGATGTAGTGCTGCATTGGGTGTCTCCCATTTCCTCTCTTTCTTCCTTCCTTCTTTCCTCTTCTGTCTTTCTTTCATTCTTTCCTCTTCCTTCTGCCTACGGGTGACTTTGCACTCCCTCTTCTGTCGTTCTTTCCTCCGTTCTTTCCTCTTCCTGGGTGACTCAAACCTGACTGACAAGCCAAATTCTTTCCTGTATACCAGGAAACCATTTACTATGGTGGGTGGTAACCATATAACCAAGTTATGGCGCCTGGTGATTTAGTGGATAATTAAGGCGCTCCAAACGGATTGAGCCTGTGTAGGTTTATATCCAAGGGTTGGTTGGGGTTTATTGCTCACATAATGGCACTCAGGTATAAGTGAGCCTGGTCACTCTCATCGTAATTGTCAGGACCAACTGCCTAGCCCTGGGCTCTTATGCTCCTCATGGGGGAACATAGGATTGGATGATGGTTGGATGGATTATTATTGTTATTATTATTATTATTATTATTATTATTATTATTATTATTATTATTATTATTATTATTATTATTATTATTATTGTTGTTGTTGTTGTTTTTGTTGCTGTTATTATTATTATTATTATTATTATTATTATTATTATTATTATTATTATGGAGTGTGTGGTGAAATGCTTAGGTATGGGGGTGAGATTGTTGTGGAGTGGATATGGAAGTTGTGTAGATTGGCTTGGGAAGAGGGAAGGGTTCCAGAGGACTGGAAATCAGGTATAATTGTTCCTCTGTACAAAGGAAAAGGGGAGAGAGAAGTATGTGGTAACCATAGGGGTATTTGCCTTCTTAGTGTGACTGGTAAAATATATGGTAGAATACTCATTGATAGGGTTAGGCATATGACAGAGGAGCTAGTTGGAGAAGAACAAGGGGGATTTAGGATGGGAAAAGGGTGTGTAGATCAGATATTTGTTCTAAGATGTTTAGTGGAGAAGTATCTAGAGAAGGGAAGGAAAGTGTATGCTGCCTTCATGGACTTGGAGAAAGCTTATGACAGAATAGATAGGCAAGGTATGTGGAAGGTATTAAGAATATATGGAGTGGAGGGGAAATTGTTGAGTGCTGTGAAGAGTATGTACGAGGGAGCTAGGGCTACGGTGCGAGTGGATGGTGAGCTGAGCGAGTTCTTTGATCTCAATGTGGGACTGAAACAGGGGTGTGTGATGTCTCCATGGCTGTTTGATATATATATGGATGGGGTTGTAAAGGAGGTGCAAGGTAGGGCAGTGGATGTGGGGCTGGCCCTAATGAATGAGGGTGAGATTTGGAAGCTTCCGGTGTTGCTGTTTGCTGATGATACAGTATTGTTGAGTGAAGATGAATGGGAGTTGCAAGGTTTGGTGAATGAATTTGGGACAGTGTGTAGGAGGAGGAAGCTGAAAGTTCGTGTAAACAAAAGTAAAGTTATGGTGTTTGAGAGGAATGAAGTCACAGAGTGTGCAGTGAGGTTGGATGGTGAGGATATGGAGAATGTGAGTGCATTCAAGTACTTGGGCAGTGTGATGAGTAAGGATGGAACTTTGGGGGATGAAGTACGTGAAAGGGTACAGCAGGGAAGAAAGGTTGTTGGTACACTGAAAGCAGTGATGAGAAATAGGGAGGTGAGTATGGAAGTTAAGAAGTCACTGCATGATGGTATTGTGATCCCTACCCTGACGTATGGAAGCGAGGCGTGGACCTTGCAAGAGGGGAACAAGTCAAGAGTGAGAGCAGTGGAAATGAGTTACTTGAGAGGAGCATGTGGAGTGACGTGGAGGGACAGGTTGACGAATGAAGAAGTGAAGGAACGTTGTGGGGTAGATGTGGATGTGGTTGAAAAGATTAGGAGAAATACACTGAGGTGGTTTAGACATGTGGAGAGAATGGAGAATGAAAGACTAAGAGGGTGTATGTAGGTGAGGTGGAGGGAGGGAGAGGGAGGGGTAGACCGAGGATGAGGTGGAGGGATGGAGTTGAGAGGTATATGAGGGAGGGGGGGGTGAGTTGGGGGGAGGGGAGTCAAATGGTGGGTGACAGAGTGACTTGGAGGCGTTTTGTCTGTGGCCACCCTTTGCGGGATTAGGGCGTCGGGCTATAGATAGATAGATAGATTATTATTATTATTATTATTATTATCATTATTACTATTATTATTATTATTTTCATTATTATTTACCTTATCATTAATCTTATTTTTATTACATTATTATATGATGGGGGCACCCATCATCCACCGTCTCAATGTAGGAATACTTTATGATTTCTACACTGAGTGACAAGCCAAATGGTTTCCTCTACTCAGGAAACTATTTACTACGCTGGGTGGTAGCCATACAACCGGGGTTTTTGGCCCTGTTGAGTATCCTCCAGATTCTCCTACCTACAATCACTTAATCATGGCAAATGTTCTGGAGAGCCTCGGAGGGGCCTATACCTGCCCACGACCCCAACCAAATGGGCAGATACGCATGGCCACGTGGAATGTGAGAGGTGTGAATGAAGAGAGCAATAGGGTGGAAGTGGTGAATGTGTTCGAGAGTGCGAGATATGCCGTGATGGCATTGTGTGAAACAAAGATGAAAGGCTGTGAAGTGGAAGATTGTGAGGGTGCGAAATGTGTAAGATCGGGCATGAAAAGCGAGCAAGATGTAAGGAAAGGAGGGCTTTGTTGATGAATGAAGTGTGGCAGAGTGGTATGAGATTTTTTTTTAATGCGAGGAAGAAGGAACCAAAGACTAAGCCCGCAAAACAGTTCCTTCCAAGAAAAAAAAAAAAAAAACAAGAGCCAAATTCAAGATCCGTTCATTTTGAGATGTCTGGACACACTCTGTTTGAAAGACTGAAGATCATAGGTAGTGGGAAATACAGACAGAGGGAGACAGTTCCTAAGTTGACCTGTTTCATAAATGAAGAACTGTGAGTAACGGTTAACTCTTACATTAGAGAGTTGGACAGAAAAGGGATGAGAGTTTGTTGCTAGACGGGTGCTACACACCCGTCGTAGAGGTGGAGGGATGCAAGTAGACAATACAGAGGAGCAGTGACCATTGAGGTAGCGATAGAAAAGAAATAAAGAGGCAACAGTGCGGCGAAGAGACAGAGGTTGAAGGGAGCCAGTAAGAGGAGGAGAGTTAATGAGACGAAAAGTCTTTGACTTCACCCTACTGAGAAGAGCTGTATGTTGGGAGCCTCCCCACACAGGAGAGTTGTACTCTAAACAGGGACGAATAAAACCCGTGTATAAAGTCAACAACTGTGCAGGGGTAAAGAAGGAACGAAGTCGGCTTAGCACACCTAATCTCTTGGAAGCAGATTTTACAAGAGATGCAATATCATCTTTCCAAGATAAGTCCCGAGTGAATGAAACCCCAAGCATGTTCAAGGATGATGCAGGATTGAGCTGGATATTATTAAACATTAGTGGGTAGTCCTGTGGAAGATTTTGATGGGTTGATAGGTGAAATCTGTGTCTTTGAGTATACAGATGTGTCTGCTGGAGATGCATGTATGTCAAGTTCAAGTCTGAGGAGAAAGTGGCTGTGATCGTAGCATATGCACCGTCTGATGACAGGAGCGAGAGATATAAAGACAGGTTTTGGGATGAGGTGGTGAAGCAGTGGGAGAAATGCCCAGAAGCAATAGTGAGATCATAATGGGCGACATGGATGGAAGAGTAGGCATTGGTTGTAAGATGACAATGGGTTGTAATGCATTACCAGGAGAAAATGATAATGGGAAGCGACTGATGGATATATGTCAGAAAAGGGGGTTTGTAACTCGTATTTCAAACACAAAGATGCACATAAATATACACGATATAGAGGGAAAGGGGATTGTGTTGAAAGGAGCCTGATTGATTACCGGTATGTGCTCGTAGAGAGGTCGATGCTGGGAATGGTTGCTGATAAGAGGCCCGTGAAAGGACGATGAGGAGGTCTGTAAGATCATAAGACTGTGGTATGCAAGATCAAGTTTAAAGGAGTGAGGAGGACCAGGAGAGAGAGAGATGCAGTGAGGGAGAAAGACTGAAAATTCAGAAGCTGAGGATCAAAGATATGGCAGATGAATACAAGATTAAAGTAGGGAAGGAGTTAGAATCAGTGAATTGGAATGAAATGGATCTGGACAGCCTGTGAAATGTATTTAGGGATTGCTCAGTTGGGAAAGCTAAAGCAGTGTGTGGTGTGACAAGAGTAATAAAAACGAAGATATGTATGGCATGGTGTGATGAAGAGGTTAAAAGAGCAGTGGAGAAAAAGAGGAAGAAGTGGCTACAGTGGTTACAGGCCATGGGTTTAACTGAAATAAGAACTAAATATATTTAGAGCAAGAAGCACGTAAGGAGACTTGTGAAGAGGAAAAATGAGGTAAATGATGATCTAGGAAGAAAAATGAATGCAAATGAATCTGAAAATAGGAATTTATTCTGGAAAGAGGTACGGAAATGAAGAAGTGACAGGGGAAAGAAATGTGAAAGTGTGAAAGATGTAAGTGGTAGATTATTAACCCATGAGGATGAAGTAAGGAACAGATGGAAAGAACATTTTGAAAGCCTGATGAATGGGAATAGAGAGAGCAGAGCCACTGTAAACGTGACTGGTTTTGGGGGGGTGCAGAGAAGGAATGCAGTGCCAGAAAACGTGACACTGGCACAGGTGAAGAACGCTGTGACGCGGCTGAAAAATGAGAAAGCAGTGGGGTTGATGAGATGCATGCAGAGATCATTACGTGTTGCGGAGAGAGCAGAATGAAGTGCTTGTTGGAGATGATAAACATGGCTGAGTGAAACTGCGCCAGCAAAATGGAAAAAGGCTGTGATTCTTCCACTGTTCAAAAATAAAGATGAACGAAGTGAGTGGAAAAATTATCGGGTCATAAGCTTATTGAGTGTAGAAGGGAAGGTATATGGAAGAATTATGTCAGAGAAAGTAAGAGAGATATCAGAAGTCCTAGTGAGTGATGAACAGGGTGGCTTTAGAAGTGGCAGAAGATGTATGGATAATATCTGCAGCAAGATAGATGGTGGAGATTGCCTGTGAGAAGGACTGTATGGTGTTTATGGTATTTTTGGATCTGGAAAAACCATAGGACAAAGATAGAGAGAGACTGTGGAAGGTTTGCGCATGTACGATGTAGATGGTAAGCTGTTAGGTGCCGTCAAGAGTTTTTATGACGGTAGTGAAGCATGTGTATGGGTAAATGTGCAACTAAGTGAATGGTTCACGATCGGTGTGATCTTGTGACAAGAGTGTGTGATATCCCCATGGTTATTCTACACAACACACACACACACACACGCACACACACACACACACACACACACACACACACACACACACATATATATATATATATATATATATATATATATATATATTAGGGTGGTCCTTAGGTATATAGTGAAAAAGGAATATGGGAAATTTTCACGGGCCACCCCCTCGTATTGTCCACTGATATAAAAACACCGAATGTAATATTTATTTGTACATTGCTCAAGAAATTCTGGTGCCCCAATGGCCCTGAAGTTACACTCTAAATAGGATGAATGGGACCATATTCCTGGGAACCTCTCATCGATCTGCAAGAGGGAGTGGTCATGGCGGAAAAGGTGGGAAAACGATGGCGAGGAAGGAAAGAAGACGCAGGGGCACCTGGACGGGAGGGGGTAGGGCGAGGAGGGAGGGAACTGGGCGGTCAGTAATGTGTCATTCCCCCTTTTACTAGCTTAGCGAAGAGTTTTGTGCATTACGAAGGTACTTAACATAGTATTTCAGCTGAGAAATCTTTCCAGGTGGTGAGTCAGTCTCGAGGTTTGATTGCAATGGCTACATCTGGCAAACAGCCTTCTTTCTAGGGGGATGACGACCACGACAAATGTAAGGAAGAGAAAGAAATCAGGTAGAAGACCGAGATCCGGTTCGATGGACAGGCCCTCACCCAGCTCACGGTGGTAAGTTGCCATCTAACGGTGAGGACCTGCAGTGGCTGTTCCCTTTTCTGTGCAAGGACAAGAGAATCCTACTGGATGCTGCAATGATCTTGGACTCTGAGGTCATTGGAGTCTGGTACTGCATCAGACTTCCAGTGGCACAGAGCAAGCACAAGATTCCAAAAGAGGAAATTCTGTATGCAGAATGGCATTCCCTGAGCAACATGAAGGATAGGAAATCTGAAGTGGAAGAAAGGAAGTGAACTGACTTCAGACTGATGCTGAAGAACCTCCTTGACTTGGCGTATATGGATGCCATGAAGCTGCTGAGGAATGAAGAGGACAAGGCGTTTCCGAAGGCTTAACGGGAGGAAGGCCGCCAAGGCATCATGCTCGGTATGACTGGAGGCTGTCCAATGTTGAACTGAAGAAGCATGAGAGAGAGGAGGCTTCCTAAGTTCGGGAACTACGTGAGCAGGAGTGGGTGACAGCGTTGGAGGCTTCTGTTGAGTTGGAGGGCTCTGAAGAATGCTAGGAAAACAAAGACCCTGTTCCCTGACCATCCACCTCAGCTACCACGTTCTCACCCAAACAGCAACAATCCTAATCTCGTGCACCTGTCATCGCACTGGAGTTGCCTAATGCTGTGGATCACATGAAGCCCAGCAACCACAATGATGTCCACATCTCAGCTCCTGCAGCATCTGTGTATGGGAAGGATCTTTCAATTATGGCATTGAACCGGCACAGCATCCATGGGGGGCAAATGAAGGCCCTTGGCAAACAGGCAGTAGCTCTTTTCTCATCCATCACACCTGGTCTTCCCCTCACTATTCACTGAGACAGTATATTGGTTGTTGATGAACCTGGCCAAGAACTGTTCAAATATTTACCCATCCTGGTGTCTGGAGAGGGAATTGTGAAGCTGCTGAACAAACCCAAAGCGCAATCAGGAACAGGAACTGCCAGGGTGGAGGTGAGCTTTGCTACCCTGCAAGAATGCGACCTCGTGGATTCGGTAACAAACATTATCTTCGACGCAACTGCTAGCAGCAACGGGATTCGCTCTGGGGCCTGCACTCCTCTGCACTCCCTGCAGGATACACATCAGTGAGATCTACATCCAGAAAGTCTTCACAGTCTACACTAGCATCATCACATTAGGGCTGGACATCCCTCTCTTCAAGCATTTCAAGCAGGAATGGACCTTCATTGTAGCTTATCACTTGAAGCTGCTTGCCAATCTTCCTACCTATTGCAACGAGGTCGTCACCTTCTATCATCTTCACCTCACCATCCAAAAGCCACGGGAAGATTTTTGGGAGTTGCTCGAGTTCACGGTGATCATCCTCAGAGGAGTTCCTCTTCATGGCTTTTCACTACCTGGCACCTACCACCTTGCCTGTTGGATGGTCAGAATCATCTGCTCAGGCAGTTCAAGCTTACCGTGCAAGAACTTGCCACACTCGAGTGGTACGTCATATTTGCCATCACGATTTAGGTCCCATACTGGATCACAGTACTAGTCGCCACATCTGCTTCTCAGACCAACCTCAAGTTTCTTCAAGACGTCCTGGACTATGGTGATTTGGACTTCTCATCCACTGTTGCAAAAGCCTTCAGTTCTCATATCCGGTACCACTCTGAGGAGCTGGTTGGCTTGGCATTCTTCCACGAGTCCCTCGACTTCGATACGAAGAGGGCCATGGTCACAGCTCTGGAGAACAAGGAGGGCAATGAGCCTGAGAAGTGAAGGACTCTGGAGCTGTTTGTGGCTGTCATTTTTGTGAAGAACCTCCCTGATTTCGTAATGAGCACCACGCTCTGCCTTCCAGTTTTCCTTGGCCCCTCCAATGGGTTCCTGGATATCGACCCATCAACGTGTGTTGAACGAAATCACTACAAGAAAACCAAGCAATGACTCAAGTCACTGAAAGTCATGAACAATTTGCTGAGTGTAGATTTGTGCTCCCTGTCATTACCAAAGATGAGAAGCAGTGGCAATATTTGTTCCAGGTCATAAAGGCTCAGTTCCAGTGATTCCCAGACACTCAAAAGGTAACTGTGACCTCTCAAACACGGCATCAATAAGTGGAGGATTGGTTCCCATAACATCACCCAATGCGGAGGAATTACTTAGACTGTAAGGGGGATCTAGGTGTGCCGGCGGGGCAGTCAGCCCAGAGGGCACAGAGTGTGAACTTCTGGGTCTTTGGGGCACCAGTAAATACTATAGTATAAGACTGAAATTTTGCACGGGGAGTTTTCTGGACCAACAGGAAGAAAAGTACGGGGTGGTCCCCCCAAAATCAACAACTTTGTAAATAAGGACCACCCAAATATATATACTGTATATATATACTGTATATATATATACTGTATATATATACTGTATATATATACTGTATATATATATACTGTATATATATACTGTATATATATATATATATAATGTGAGGTGATGAGAGAAGTAAAAACACTAGTAATGGAAAGAGAGATTGCATTGGTAATGAATGGTGACGGATAGAATATCTCAAATTTGTTCTGTGCTGTTGATGCATTACTACTTGCAGATACCATATACGAACTTGGTAGACTAGTAAAGACTTTTCCTGATGCCTATAAGGGTCGTGCCTTGATTGAGAGTAAATGCAGAAAAGAGTAAAGTGATGGTTATTCAGAAAGGTGACTCCCAGTGTGATATTACAGTGAATGGAAAGAGACTGGAATTGGTGAGAAAGTTCAAATACCTGGGTACAGTGATAGAAAAGAGATGAAATTGTGTAAAAGAGGTGGAAAGAAGAGTGAGGCAAGGAAGGAAAGTAGCTGGTCCTATGAAAGCCTCGATTCACCACAAAGGCTTTAGTGTTGCAGCTGCACGAGGCTTACATGAAGGAGTGTTAGTGGTATCTTTACCATATTGATGTGAGACAATGGTGTGGCGTGAAAATGAGAAGTCAAGAGTGAGTGCGGTGGAGATGGGACTGCCAAGGAATGTTTGAGGAGTACAGAAAGTGGATAGGATACGAAATAATGTAATTCGTGAAAGATGTGGAGTTAGGAAATCTGTGGACACAAGAATCGAAGAGAGTGAATAGAGATGGTATGGTCATGAAAACAATAGAGCTTTGGAAAAGGTATATCGGAGTGAATTTGAAGGAGGGAGGAGGTGAGGTAGGCCAAGGAGAAGGTGGAGCGATATGGTGGATAAGTGTGTGAGGAAGAGAGCTATGTAAGTCGGTGAGGCTAGGGGACTGACAAGAGATACAGCTGCATTGATGAATGTTGTGAGAAGTGCATGATCATGTATTTGGCACCCCTTTTTAACGTGGCAGCGTCCGGATTGACTCTATGGGATACGTCCATGTGAAGCTACAGAATGTGGTGAATGTTTTTGGTGTATCAGATAGAGCCACGATTCCGGGGGCATGAATGATAAGTGAGTGGAAGTGTGGCCCATTGGATTGTGCAGACTTGGGCCGTCTGGACTTTGCTACTCCTCCCCCTGCCCTAGGGTGGGAAAGGAGGTCCAGATGATGATGATGATGATGATGATGATGACGATGATGATGATGATGATGATGGTGATGATAATGATTATTAACATAATTATTATTATTATTAGCCTCCACCTACGTCATAGGTGGAGGCTATTGGTTTTGCTGGTATTATTATTAATCTGGCCTCAGAGTCTCGTGATGATTCCAGGAGAACCGGAGACTGCAGAAGGAATCTTAACGGCCAAGGTTATGTGTACTGGAGTGTGCCATTCCTGACTGGCATGGGCCATTACTGACAGAAGGAAAATACCAAATCCTTTGTGTACAGTGGAAGGGCACGACAGAAATAGTCATGTCAGTATTATAAGTGAACGAGATTAGTTGGTCTAGTCTACTGGAGATTTCAGTTCTGCCTGTCAAGAAATCTGAAGGTTGGGCTTGGACCAATATCCACTAAATTGCCACAGAATGTATCTTACCATGACCTATGAACACAACTGAAGTATCCTGTTTATGTCCTGGTGACCATTATCAAGGACATCCATCCAGAACGGTAGGCGGAGACGAATGACTGTCTGTGGGAAGGTTTCAGAGTTAGTCTGCATCTATTACATAGGTGAACACGATTGTTTTCGCTGGTGTTATTATTACTCTCACATCAGAGTGTCATGACAATTCCAGGAGAACTGGAGACTGCATATAGAATCTGAAGGGGCCCAGGTTATGTGTCCTGGCATGGGTCATTGCTGATAGAAAAAAACAATTTCAAATCCTTTATGCGCAGTGGAAGGACATGACAGAAAGAGTCATGCCAGTATTATGTTGTGAATGAGATAAGTTGGGCTTGTCAACTGCAGATCTCAGTGGAACCTGTGCAAGGCATATGAACAGCCCAAGCTATGTGTCCTGGTATTGGACATTCTTGATAGAAAAAAACAAATCCATATCTCCCCAACTGGGTCATGGTTATTGTAAGAAACAGTCATTAGAGACTAGTGACTCTCCTCAGGACAGTTATAGAATTTTAGTTATTATTATTATTACACTTATTATTAACCATACTCTCCTGGTTTAATAGGGAGACAATAGATACTTGATGTCTGTGGTTGGAGGGGACGCCCACCATTCACTCACTCAGTGTAGTACTACTCTATCTGAAGGTGACTCTACATTGAGTGACACCCCAAAACATTCCTATAAGCCAGGACATCATTTAATATGCTAGGTGGTAACCAATACATGTTCATTATGTGTCAATAAGTAGGTTGGCAGAAGATAGTGCCCCTTATCGGTAAAAGAAAAAAACTAAAAAGACAAACAAAGTGCCTTTAGCCAGGACTGACCAACAGGTGACAACCAAAGACCGAACAAAGAACATGGTTCGGGTTTCAGTGTGGAATGTGAGGGGTGTGATTCATGAGGTGAACGAGAGACTGTCCAGGTTCTTGGGAATATGGAAATGGACATATGTGAACTGAATGAGACCAATTGAAGAGGTGAGAATGTGAGACAGTGGAAATATGGATTGGGTATTTGTCCACTAGTAGGTGAGAATGAGAGGGCAAAGGAGGGTGTATGTATTGTTGTGTGCAAGAGATGGAAGGAGAATGTAAGAGAGGATGGATCAGTCGGTCCAAGAATTGTGTGGGTAAGATTAAAAGTAGGAATACAAGCTTGGGTGATGTTGTGAGTATATGTTCTCACAGCAGACCGTGCAAGCAGAGGAAGAGTTCTAGACAAATGTGGAAGTATGCATAGACAAGTCTGAAATGATTGATAGTGTTTTTGATTGGAGAAATGAATGGAAAAGTAGGGAATGCGAAGGTGTATGGAGTAGTTGGTGTGTGGGGTGTGCCTGCAGAAGTGGTTGAGAATGGTAGTGCTCTAGTGGACGTTTGTGCAGGGAGGGGACTGGTCATAGCCAAGAGAAGGAGAGATGGGAAGGATGAAACGGTTAATTGAAATAGGGTAGAAAGGTTGCAGGAGGATGAAAAAAGGCAGAATATAAGAGAGAAGTGGAGGTGCGGTTGGGTCAACATAATATGGAGAATATAAAATTGGTGGAAGATGTGTGCAAAGGTATTCACAGAAATCTGTGCGCATACGAGGCGGTGTGTGGAGTGAAGAGAAGATGAATGGGGTTGCAAGGAACAGCATGGTGGAATGAAGAGGCGAGACAAGCTGTAGCACTAAAGAAGAAAGCATACAGTGAAAGAATGGGAAGCAAAGACGTGGAGGATGGAGAGAAGAACGTAGAGGTGAAAAGATTAATAAGAAACAGTAAGAAGAGAGTGGATGAAGATTTTGGAAAGAATTTGTGTTTAAACTGGCGGAAATGTAAGAAATTGTTCTACAAGGAGGTAACGACAATTAAACAGGGTGGTAAAAAAAAAAATAGTAAAAGAGTGAAAGATAAACATGGTAGATTGAAAGTGGAGAAAGAAGAAAAAGCGAGCAGATGGAGAGAACATTTTAAGGAACTGTTAAACATAGATAATGAAAGTAACGTGAGTATAAGTGACGGGAATGGCTGGGAGAAGGAGGCAGGTAAGAAGGAAGGAAGAGATCTGTGGGCTGGAACTGACTGATTAATTGATTACATATGATAAAAATTTCGCAGCACAACTGCCAGGATCATATGCCGCCGGACATCAAAGTAAAAAACTCCAGCAAATGTAAAAGTCAAATGAAATTATAAACACTAAAGTACATAAAAACTCACTAAAATCATTAAAACACCAAAAACAAGCACTAAAAAAATAATCAAGTACTAAATCTCATGCAGTTGTCCAGCTGCCACCACAATGCTGATGGTTCCCCCTCCCACACCGTAGGCCATCTCCTCACACACCGATGAAAAACGGTATGACCCACCACCTGCCTGGTGCTTAGAAATGTTCTAATGGAATAAATCCCCAAGACTGGGGCACTCCACCAGCAAATACTGAATAGTCAGGTTGACTAAGCAATCCTCACAGAATGGAGGGGGAGAGCCTTTCATTAATAGTCCATGAGAGAACCGGGTGTGACCAATTCTCAGCCGCCACAAAGCAGTCTCCCACTGGCGAGACAAGCCTCAGTTAGTGAAGGAGCCCACCTCACTACAAACTACACACATCTTGTTAGTCCCCACTGCATCCCAGCATCTTATAAATAACGCTGAGTCTGTTCAGCAACAAAGGGGTAAAAATCACATGCAGGCAGTCGATGCAGAGGAGGATGGAATCCTATGGATGCAAGAGGGCGAGTCGATGCTGCCTCAGCCAGCAGAGCAGCCCGCTCATTCCACGACACCCCCACATGGACAGGAACCCACACGACGGCCACAACGGCCAAGGAGAAATAGCCATTTTAAAATTGCTAATAGCAGTGGATGGGATGAATTAAATGACTCCAGTGAAGACAGAGCACTGGAAGAAACACTTAAGATCACAAAAAACAGACCAGGGAAGACCAAAAATGATTTTGAGAGCACATAAAATCGCAGTCAATTCCGCCATATATACTGAAACAATACCAAGAAGGCAACCACCCCGTCTGAACGAAAGAAAGCTTACGCAAGTATCAGTCTTAGATCCATCAGTATAGACAGGGACAGAGCCCTAATGAGTTAAGGCGTGTTCTGAAAAGAGAGAGAGGGACACTTGAGAGGGAAATGAGCTCATATTACCAGCATAGGACCAACAGAATATCACACGAGGGATTAGCCAAAAACTCACTCTCGGCATCCGATTTGGACAAACAGCCAGTCTTGGAGTAGAGGTTACTAATAGACCGAACCTTGCAACCAAAGGGCTTCGCGAAACCAGGACAAGTGTCATAAACAGAAAATCAGGACTTTTGGGAGACCCTGGCAGAAGGCACTGAGTGTGTAAGGCAGTGAAGATGATACCAACACCTCATCCTCAATGAATGGCACTATAAATAGAAAGGGAGGACATAAGCAATCACCAATAACTTGAAATCAGGGATGACCTGAATGCCCCAGATGCCAGACGTACACCAGCATGATGCACTGAATCTAACATCTGATAATTCAGAGGAGTATATTTACACCCATATTTAAGTTTAGAAAGAAGAAGAGACCTGTTCAAGAGGAGGAGGGTCTGAGGATAAGCACCTGAAACCCTCAGGAGACTCAAGGCTTTAATACAGGCTGCCTTAACATAACGAATATGAGGAACACAAGTTCATCAAGCAGAAAGCCCAGAAGCAGAGTCTCTTCTACGCAGGATATTCTCCTACCATTGAGATACAAGTCGGGGTCTGGATGAACCTCCTAAAGACGACAAAAATGCACAGCCTTTGTAAAAGAAAATCTATTAAGACCCAGTTGCAACTTCCTCTCAGTCAAAGACAAACTAGATGCAGTAATGGAAATTGAATGGTCATGCACACATAGTGAGACACGCACACCACCTGGCTGTACATTGATTACACTGTTGATGGCCCCAGCAAAGAGAGTAACATGAAGGATACTCTCATGCCGTTTCCCATCTCTGAGTACGCGAGCATCAGAAAGCACTCTTCCCACTTGGACCCCTAAAAAAACAGTTAGATTAAAAAATGCTGAACAAAAACAGGGAAGCGCCTACGAAGACAAAACTCATGAAGAGAAAGTAAAATGCCATGATGCCAGGCAGTATCGTACGCCTTCTCCAGCTCAATGGAGACCTTAACCTGGTGCTGGTTAGTGGACAAAACCTCAGAGACAGAATATGCTAGAGACAGTAGGGCAACAATGGTAGATCGTATTTTATGAGAACCATACTGGACAGGGAATAAGAAGTCACCTATCTCCAAGAACCACACACCAACCATTGACCATCTTTTCCAAGACATTACATACAAGAAGTCAGAGAAATGGGCCTTTAATTCGTCACCTATAAGTGGTCCTAATTTGGACTGGTGATGTGGATAACTACAGCAACACCCCAGCAAACCAGAAACTAACCTGTAGACCAGATCATGTTGGACAATGGCAACAAAAATAAAGGAGATTCATCAGACAGGTGATGCAAAAAGCATAAGGAATATCATCACAGCCAGGAGTGAAATCATGACACTGCGACAGAGCTGTCTGGAGTTCGGAAATAGAAATGGGGGCGCAATAAGACTCTCCCGGAAAAGAGGCAAAACTAAAACCACGAGACTCTAGGCGCTGACGGTGACAAGCCGAGAGCGAATCTGTATCTTTCTGTGATACACTGACAAAATAATCAACAAGCAACTCTGCAACAGTAAAAGGATCAGTCATAGTTCTACCTGTGGCAGATAAAGCTGGAGGGGAGGGAAGAGTGTATATCCTGAAATTTTCCTTACCTAGCTCCACACCTGAGTGAGGGAAGTCCTCCAATTGATGGAGAAAACATAACCCTTCCAAGATGAATGCCTGGCCTCCTTTAAAACTCACATCATATGAGCTAGCACCCTCTGATGTGCTCTCAAATACTGAGGATCTTCACGGTAATGACAAAGTCTAAGGAAGGCTACTCTTTTGGCTGTCATTAAGGAATGCATTCAGGGTTCTACAAAGGCATAGGACATTTAGGAAACTGACCCCTCTTTCTTAGAAGAGATAACAGGGCCGCTTAATGCAACATGTCAGTAATACAGCCTAACTCATTGACAGAAAGAGTAATGGAACTTATTTTCATGTGAATGGCCATTCAGCCTTATCCAGACGCCAGCGAGATGAGGCTAATGTCCACCCTTAATCTATCTATCTATATACCTAGGCTGCTTCCCCCAAGGAAAGGGAGGTAGCCGAGACAGGACGACACACTCCCCATTTACTCATCCATTCAAACACATTCATTCACATCTTAGCCCCAAAGGGGAGAAGGGACAGATCCTCACCCCACCACACCGCACTAGGATCAACTGCGCAGTGCAATCAGTGACATCCGCAGCAGGGCCCAACAGTAGAGCTGATTTACCCCTGCCACATCATAATAGACCCATCCCCTTACCCGCACCTGACCTGACTAGCTGATCAGACCAAATGCGGGAGAATATCCCCTCAGGGCTGCGTCATCATTTATTCATTCACAATTTCTCTCCATTTATTTCTGTCATGCACAGCCACTCTTTCTTGCTCAACAAACATCCCTCTCACATCCAGCACTCTCTTCACACTGTCCATCCATCCTATTCGTGGTCTCCCTCTCAGCCTTACACCTCTCACATCAGATCTAGTTATCTTTTTCACCAATCGCTCATTATCCATTCTCTCCATATGCCCAAACCATCGCAACACCCTCTGCTCAACTCTATCAGTCATCTTCCGAACAACTCCAGTTCTCCTTCGCATTTCATCATTTCGCAGTCGATCCATACGCATCACTCCTCACATACTCCTCAGACACCTCATCTTCATTACATTCAAACTTTTCCTCTCTGCTACACCCATATTCCATGTTTCAGCCCCATATAACGCTGTCGGTACCACAACACCCTCATACAGCCTTCTCTTTACATCCATTCTAAGCGAACGACATCTAAACACTTTTTTCATTCCTCCCAGCACCTTTCCTACTTCATTTATTCTAAACTTCACTTCTGCATCTATTCTTCCATCCACAGCAACATGTGACCCTAAATATTTAAAACACTCTACCTCCTCAAGCAACTCACCATTCAAAACTATATTCATCCCCCTACCATCAACCAACCTCGTACACTTCATCACTTTACTCTTATTCTCATTTATTTTCAATTTCCTCCTTTCACACACCCTTCCAAACTCATCTACCAACTGTCTCAATCTCTCCTCTGAATCAGCCACAAGTGCAGTATCATCTGCAAACAGCAGCTGCTTCAGATTCCACTCTCCACCATCAACATTCACCAGACTCAGACCTCCACCTAAAACTCTTGCATTCACCTCCCTTACAACACCATCCATATAAATATTAAACAACCAAGGCGACATCACACATCCCTATCACAGCCCCACTCTCACAGGAAACCAATCACTCACTGCATTTCCCACTCTTACACACGCTCTACTATTTACATAAAAACTCTTCACCCCTTTTAGTAACCTACCATCAAGTCCATACAATCTTAAAACAGTCCACAAAGCCGCCCTATTAATTCTATCATATGCTTTCTCTACATGAGTGCCCAAAACACATCCTTGCCTTTCGCTAAATACTTTTCACACACTTGTCTCACAGCAAACACCTGATCCACGCATCCTCTCCCTCTCCTAAAGCCACACTGCTCATCACCAATCACTCCCTCTGTACCCTCTCTAACTCATAATTAACACTCTACCATACACCTTACCTGCAACACTCAAGAGACTTATACCCCTTAAGCTAGTACATTCATACTTATCACCCTTTTCTTTACACAGCAGGACCACAAAAGCACTTGCCTAGTCAATTAGCACCATACCTTTCACAGAGCACACATTCAACAATCTTACTAACCACTCAACAATAGTCACTCCACCACCCTTCAGGCATTCCACAGCACACCCATCCATACCTGCAGCTTTCCCTGTTTTCATCTCCTTTACTGCCTTCTCCACTTCCTCCTTCGTGATCAAAGAATCATTCAACTCTCCCAACACAATTATTCCTTGCACCATTCCATCCACCACAGTCCCAGCCACCCTTTCCTCCTCTACATTTAACAATCTTTCAAAATACTCTGCCCATCTCTTCCTTACTGCATCCATCTATATTAACATCTTTCCATCCTCTGCTTTTACGCGCTCTTCCTTCCCAGACTCTCCCTTTCGCGCCCTTTTCACCTCCTTCCAAAACATTTTCTTATTCTGTTGAAAATTCTCAGTCAGCTGCCTACCCCACCTCTCATCTGCTGCCACTTTAGCATCACGCACAGCCCTTCTCGCCCTATTCCTCTTTTCCTTATACCTCTCATATGACACCTCATCCTTCCTCTACAGCCACACTTCATATGCACGTCTCTTCTCAGCCACAGCCATACTTACTTCCTCGCACCATCATTCACTTCCTTTTCTTACACCACCACCCACACTTCTCACACCACACTCCTCTTCTGCATGCCCCACCACAGCACTCTTAAACAACTGCCATTCCTCCTCCACACTGCCATTTTCCTGATCTTTCACTGCGTTCCACTCATCTTTCAATTTCTCCAGATACTCTATCATTTTCTCTCTTCTATCCAACTCACTCACTTTCAAAACCTCTCTGCCACACCTAACTCTCGTAGCTCTCACCTATCTCTTACCTACTCTTAACTTTCCATCCACCAGGTAGTGGTCAGACATACCTCCACCCTCCCCTCTCAGAACTCTCACATCCAACAATCTTCCTATTACATTCCTGGACACAACGACATAGTCCATCAAAACTCTATCAACAACCCTTCCACCCTCCTGTCTCACCCATGTATACTTATACATATCTTTCTTTTCAAACACCGTATTTCCAATCACCATCTCTTGCTCAACGCACATCCCTATCATTCGTTCCCCATATTCATTTCTTCCAGGCACACCATGCATACCAACTACACCTTCATTTGCTACATTTCCCACTCTAGCATTGAGATCTCCCATCATTACCACATTCACATTCGCTCCAAAAATCTGCAGACACTCATCAACATCATTCCAGAAAGACTCCCTCTCTTCCTCATCCCGTTCACTACCAGGCCCATATGCACTCACAAACACCCACAACTCACGTTCAAATTTCGCTTTCACCCACATCAGTCTTGATGACTCCTCCTTCCATTCAATCACACACTGCTGTACTTCCGGACTCACTAACAAGGCCACACCTTCTCTTGCCCTTCCTCTATCAACACCTGACAATCTTCCGTTCACATTTCCAAACATAGACTCACCCTTCCCTTTCATCTTCGTTTCCCTCAAAGCTAACACATCCAACTTTCTTCTCACAAACATTCTCCCAATCTCCTCCCTTTTAGCCTCAATCGTAGTACATCCACGCACATTCATAGACCCAATCTTCAGGGTACGGGGATAACTCCATCCCCCATCCCTTTCTCTGGCCTGTCTCTTTTTAGGAACTAAAAAACAGAGGAGGGGGTCCCTTGTCCCCTCACCTCGCCCTTTTTAGTCGCCTTTACGACTCGCAGGGAACGCGGTGGCAGTATTCTTCCTAACACAACCTGGCCGCAGAGTAGTAGTACCACTCCATAGTGCGGCCAGATTGTGTCCCCCCCGCCACAGGTCTGGCAACACATCCCTGTTAAAATCTAAAACATCAGGTGAGCACAAGGACAAATCAATAACAGTAAAAGCTCCAGTCTGGCTATGGAAACAAGTAATCTCATTGGAGTTTAAAAAACCCAACTATCTACCTTCCACTATGGAGGCCAGCATAGCACCCCGAGAGTTGGCCTCACTCTCATCCAACAGGGGATGATGATCATTCATATCCACTAGGAACAGAAAGGCCATAGATAAGGTGTTCCAGATCCGCCCGTTTGACAGTAGCACTAGAGGGAAGATTAAAACTAAAAATTGTATACTGCCGAAGTAAGAATACCCAGGCAACAACAGTCTGCAGGGGAGTGTAAAAGTCCAGGCAAGTGAATGGAATATCCTGGCGATGGAAGACAGCAGCACATCCGTGACGACCTTGGCCTAGCACTGGACCAGAATAAAAGGCATGGTAGCCAGAAGGACCGGAAGGAACAGCATCACCAACCGTGGTCTCCTGGACGTACACCTGGGGAAAGTTCTGCGTTATACACTTGCCGGAACCTGTGCTTCGTTGAACATGAGACAGAGGAGTGCAAAGAAGCAGCCAGACACTCACTTACTTGGTAACTATGTGATAGAGGGAGGGGGGGGCGAGTACGGGAGGAAGAGGGTTAGAGTTCTCTGTGGCATCACACAGTATCAATATCCAGTAATAATACATTCAGCATAATATCAGTCCCTCTAACCAAATGTATTCTAAGAGGACTTCAGTGTGACACATCCCATTAAACAATGAAATGATTTGATACACACGGATTACAGTGAGTGTATTAGTGGCTAGTTGTAATGAACAATTAATTATGGGTAATTCCGATTTCCAGTAAGAAGGGTAGGTTATGTATCTCTGACCTGATTGTTTTATTCGTACACAA
This sequence comes from Coenobita brevimanus, assembly GCF_032717465.1. NCBI lineage: Eukaryota > Metazoa > Arthropoda > Malacostraca > Decapoda > Coenobitidae > Coenobita > Coenobita brevimanus. The sequence continues at coordinate 10,906,193 of NC_136984.1, forward strand.
ACCATAGGACACTATACTTACATCAACATAATTATGCATTACGTTAGGAATATTATATGCAGAAAAAATAATGACTCTCTCTCTCTCTCTCTCTCTCTCTCTCTCTCTCTCTCTCTCTCTCTCTCATGTCAAATACCATTGCACCCTTCAATATTCCGTCCAGCCACCCTTCTTATCTATGACGACTTGCATCCTGCGAGACATGGAGTCAACCAATGTGCGGACAAGACCTGGCCTCGCCCTTAGATGCTCCCAAGCTGCTTTGGTGTGGGCAAGTAGCTATGCTGAGGTGTTCCCCCTCCCTGGTTCCTAAGTGTTGACTATATTAGCCCACACATGTTCTTTTGGATTCATACTGGCCCCTTTACTTGTCCATTCCAATAGCTGCACATTTTCCTGGGCAGCAAACCACTGTTGCACCACTCTTGCCATGTGAATGGGGCATGATCACGAACAAATTAGACGGGTCCAGGGGGAAAGGGAACATTTCTTTCACGCAGAGAGGGAAGAAAATAATTCCTCCAAAATATCTATATATTTGTCTGCCATAAACCGTCCCTCGATTTCTTTGACGTCCCCTACACCATGGGCAGACATCCATCCCCACACGTTACAGGTAACGTGTCCACTTCGCCCCTCCTCGTGTATATGGGCATGGAGATATCTCAATAAAATGTTCAGTTATCAGTCTCATGATAAAGTCATAGGTGTGTGATGCTACCACCGCTAGCTGGGAGTAGGCAGACATTTTCATTATTTAGGTGAACGAAATTTTATCAAAATTATAATTTCATGGTAGTGGATGCAGCTGTATGGTTCATGTTATTTTCGCACTCTATTATGCACTATAGGTCGACAATTAGTATCTGTTATTATACTTTAATATTATTGTCTAGTGTTACGTTACTCAGCATTAGTGTAGAGGATACATGCACTGTATTAGTGTAGACTGTAGAGGACACATGCACTATGTCTTTAATGTGGTCATAACAACATAATGACATTAATACACTAAATACATTACCTTGTATAATTTGGTATCCACACGTGAACTCTGCCATGGGTAGTGCAAGCAAAGGTATTTCCATCCGAGAAGACCACCTGATCCAGAGTTCTTTCCCTTTATTTGCATGCAGACCAGCAAAGTCCGGTCTGCCAGCCTGATATTGCTCGGTCATCCGTTCCTTGACAGCAGGAATTCCGTGGTGTATGCCCCGCTCATGTGGACGGTTTGTTGTAATCCTGCTGGATACCCGCAATACTAGACCGTCATGAATCGCGGCTGCGTTCGTAAAGGGGTCTTCTTGTGCGGCTTGAACAATTCGAGCATCATCATCAACGGTGGTCACTCAGCAAAGGGACCGCCTCTCTGTCTCATGACGACGTAAAGCAATTATCCAAAGAAACCAACAGGATGTAACACATCTATATCAAGTAATGCCTTACGCCCTGTATATTCCACTGAAAACTTTCCCATATAAATTTTCTTCACATACGATTTATCTCAAGGGCACAGCGATGGTTTTGTGATGGTAGGGGGGCCCGAATGTAGTTTGTGATATTCATGAGATAAAACTCCTTGCTTGTATAATAATACATAGATTATTACATATAAAAGGAAACAATTGTAAACACGTAAAGAAACAACCTATGAAAGAATTATTAATGAATGAATGAGTAAATATTATTACAATGACTGCCATCCTACTCATTCTATTCTCATACAGAGAGAGCGGGGGATGGGCCACTTGGGACATCTCCCTGGCTGCGCCCATGAGTTATCAATACATACCCTCATCCTTCAGGTTGTGCCTCGGCTCCCACCAAATTATCCACTTGCTCACAGTGGGCTGTGAAATACCAAGAGTATGGGCAATTGATTGGACTGAATGACCAGCTTCACATAGGCCAACAATGTGCAATGCAGCGTTGCTGTGCATGCATCTCATCCTGCAGGGCTTGTGATCACCGCGGTATGATATACCTCGGGCATATTGTGGTTGGCTATTGATGTTGTGACAACATCAACTACACTTTACCCCTAACCTTCCTCACCTCCCACTCCTTCACCCCCCACCTCCCACACACAGTTACCTGATACGTGAGTATCTGGGTACTGCTTCATTCTTGCTTATCCCAGAATCAGACGTTCAAATACATAGGCAGGTGTATAAAGCGAAACTTTCCGCGGGTGTACATGAATACAAAGGAAAATTGAGCAACAAGATGGCACACTTCCTCCCAGCTGGCACAAAAACACCGATAATTCCACTGAATGATATAAATCGTAGTGGAGAAAGGATCAGGATAATGTGAAGGACTGTACATCTGACAAACGAGCAGGTTTGGACTGATGCTTAGGAAGGCCCTTTGGACGGGAGTGCTCAACACCAGGAGCTTGCACCCTACACCAAACATCTGAAGGTAAACGTGAGGAAAAGGAAGAGGAAAGATTTACAGCTCTCTTCCTCTGAGTTAGACGAACAATTTGCATAGATGGTGGCTTGGAGGTTGGCCTGGGTGATGTAGGACAGCCCGTGGCACCACCAGAACCCCCAGAAGTAGAAGTAGAGTCCATTGGACCAGAATCTTGTAAGGATGAGATCCTGTGCTACAGAACTGAAGCACCAGCGGTCTGTGAAACACCATCCCCAGGTGAGGACCAGGCCACAAGCGAACCATCAACTTCATCCTGCACCTGGCTAGACCCCAGAGCCTCCAAGGCAGAGAGAACAGGAGAGAGGTCAACACAAGGTTCAACAACAGAGACCTTTAGGTGAATGATCTTCAGGCACAGAGGACTCTGAAGAACCACCGTGACGTTTGGCAGATACAGATGGAACTTCAGGCATTGTGGACAGGGCAGGACAAGGAGAAACGTTAACGTGGGCATCCACCACCACCACAGAAGTGAGGAAACCCTTAGCCACCGAAGTGGGGACAGAAATAGTAGGATTAGAGGGTCGGCGAACACCACTCTCATATGCAGTACTAACCCCTGGGACAGCATCCAGCAAGTCACCAGATGGATAAGTGGGCAATGGAATGAGTTGAGGAAACTTCTGAAACATAGGGCAGTGCACATGTATTCCAGAAAGGACAGCAGCATTCGCAACCCAGGACTGGAAGAAGTGAGTCTGGGCTCTCCTCTTTGCTTCAGGAAACGAAACCTTTTCACGTGAACGAATGGACAAAATCTCCTTCACTTGGCAGTAGTTATGGCAGTTTCTAGAAGGTCAAGAAGGAGGACCCCCACATTGATAGCATTTAAAGTGGTCCTGGACAGTCACTGGTAAGACTTGGCCTGCCATAGGAGGCATGGACACCATGAAGGCTGGCATGTGCACAGCGGCAAAATAGCTAATATGTCCATACCCCTGACAGTTATGGCTTCACTGGAAGTGACAGTCACAGATGCAGGCAAAGTTAACTTGTCAAATATTAGGGACCAGGTCGGAGTCAGGGTCCAGTTACCGTTTATTTTCTTCTGTAAGCACTTAACAGTCACCAAACCAGAATTATTGCAGTTCCTCCGACAACCGTGCCTCTGAATGGTGGAGGAGGTCACGAGAAAAAATTACACCCTTACATTTGTTAAAGGAAGTATGAGGACCACAGGTAACATCGGCACCAGAAGCAGAGGTTACAGCCAATAATCGGGAGCTCTGTTCTGGGGAGGACACCTTAACAAGGGTGCTTCTATCACACACATATATATATATATATTTGCATGTATATACCGTATAGTTATTTACTAATTTATTAATGTGTTCGTCTCTGGGGATAGGCTTCACAGCCTGCTACCAAGGCCCAGTAGTCCTCCCGCACACCAAACACCTCCACATGTCACCACTTCGGCGCCAACACCCACCGTCCATATTGAATACATGCTATGGGCTGTTTCATACAGGGCTGGTGTATTCATATTAGTGTGGGTACTTTCACATGTTTGCGGCTCTTTTGGTAGTGCAGTAAAGTCTGCTTTTATAAATTTCATATCCTTAAAGTGTTCCCTACTGCAGCCGGTATCCGATCCTGGGTCCATAAGGACTGCAGACCACCACTCTTTTGAGTCAGCCAAGCCATCCCCATGTACGAAGGAAAATGGAAAAAAGAAGTCTGTACTAATCATAGGAGATCTGTCCTTTTAGTGTAATGGGATATGCAGATTGTTGGATACTCACTGACAGAGTTTGGGAAATAACAGGAGAATTGGAAGGTCTAGGGAAGGGAAGACATTGTGTAAACCACATATTCATCCAACATTCTTAGTAGAAAAGCTTCTAGTGAAGGGAAAGAAGTTGCATGCAGCCGTCATGGATTTTGACAAAGCATTGAACGTAGTGCAGAGACAAGGAATGTGGAAAATATTTAGAATGTATGGAGTATATGGGTTGCCGATGAATGTCATGAAAGTATGTATGAGGGTGCTGGGGCTGCAGTGCATGTGGATGATGAAATGAGTGAAATTTCCTTTCTGAATGTTGAATTGAAACAGAGATATGTCATGTCGCCATTAATATTCAGTGTGTGTATAGAGATACAAGGTAAGACAGTGGATGTTGAAGCAGCCCCAAAGAGATAGGACAACATTTGGAAACGTCTTATTCTCTTTTGCAAATGATATTGTATTGCTAAATAAAGATGAAGGGGAACTGCAAGGCTTGGTGAATGAGTCTGGGAGAGTGCTTAAGAAACGGAATCTAAAGGTGAATGTAAGGAGGAGTAAAGTCGTTGTCTTCGTGAGAAATGGAGTCACTGAATGTACAGTAAGGCTGGATGTTGAGGAAATGGAAAATGGGAATCCATTTAAGTACTTGGATAGTACGGTAAATAAGGATGGAAGTCTGGAGGAAGAAGTGCTTGAAAGGGTACTACAGGAGAGAAGCGTTGCTGGTTCTTTGAAAGTAGTAATATAAAACAGGGAAGTGAGCATAGAAGTAAAAAAGTTGTTGCTTGATAGTCTTGTGATACCAACTCAGACGTATGGAAGCGAAGCTTGGACCTTGCTGGAAGGACACAAGACAAGAGTGAGAGTCGTGGAAATGAGTTATCTGAGAGAAGCATGTGTATTTAAAATGAAAGATAGACTGGCAAATGAGAAAGTGAAGGAACATTGTGATGTGGACGTGGATGTTAAAAAACGAGTTAGGTGAATTACACTGAGGTGGTCTGGCCATGTGGATAGGATGGAGAGTGAGAGTCTAACGAGGCGAGTGTATATGAATGAAGTGAAGGGGGGTAAAGGGACTGGGAGACCCAGGATGAGGTGAAGGGATGGAGTGAAGCGGTATATGGGAGAGGGATGCGCTAATTGGGTTTAGGGTATCGAAATGGCAGGGGACAGGGCGACATGGAGGCGACTTGTTTGTGGGCACCCCTTATGGGATTAAGGCGTCTGGCTATACACAGATTGATACAAAGATTGACAGATAAACTGATAGAAAAGTATGGAGGGAGAGAAGTTAGAACAGAGGATGAAGAGTTTGAATATAATTTTACAATAACTTTCATGAGTGTTATACTTGATGTTTTTATCGGTACCCAGTGAAGGAGTTTACACCATATGAAATATGCTACCTTATGCGAAATATATACCTTAGGACAAAGCCTGATTTGAGAAACCATCGATCACCTGGTAGTTAAAATGTATTTATATGCAACCCGATTTCTCGACTGGAAAGATTAGCAGGGATTATCGATAAGGGATGCACTTAAATTGCGAGGATCTTTTAGCCTGTATGCTTCAAACTAAGCTTCGTGTACATATTTGTGCACGCCCTTATGCCTTATGTATGGGATGCCATTTTGAAACTATAGTATATGATGAAATTTTGTTGTATATTTTCTGTGGAAACATTATTTTACTTTTTTTTTATTATTATTTAAGCAAGGAAGAAGAAACTAACGTCCAGAAGTCCGCAACATTAATTTCTCCAAGAAAAACAATAAAAACAAGATAACAGACGGCCAAAATCAAAATCTGTTCATTTCGAGATACCTGGACACACTGCATTTAAAAAACTGGAGGTCATAGGCGGTAGAGAATACAGACAGAAGTTCCAGAATTGACCTGTTGCATACATGAAGGACTGGGAGTCAAGGTTAACTCTTGAATTAGAGAGTTGGAGAGAAAAAGGATGAAAGGTTCCTGCTAGAAGAGTGCTACTCACCAGCCGCAGTGGTGGAGTGATGCAAGCACACAATTCAGAGGGCCAGTGACCATTGAAGTAGCGACAGAAAAGGAATGCAGATGCAACAGTGCGGCAAAGAGACAGAGGTTTAATTAAGTGAGCCACTAAGAGGAGGAAAGTTAATGAGACGAAAAGCATTTGACTCCACCCTGTATAGAAGAGTTGTATGTGGGGAGCCTCCCTATACATGAGGGTTGTACTGTTCACAGGGGCGAATAAAACCCCTGTATAAAGCCAACAACTGTGCAGGGCTAAAGCATTCACAGAGTCAATTTAGCACACGTAATCTCTTGGAAGCAGATTTTACAAGAGAAGTAATATGATCTATCCAAGATAAAGCCCGAGAGAATTAAACCCGAAGTAGGTTCAAATATGATGTATATTTGAGTTGGATATTGAAAAAAAAAATAGAGGATACTCTCCTGCAGAAGATTTTGACGGGTTGAAAGATGAAACACCTGATATTCTGATGCATTAAAATCAAGATTACTTTTTCGCCAGTCAGAAATATTAGCCAAATCTGACATTAAGTGTGCCATGGATTATGTCCCAAGTCGGACGTTAAGTGTGCCATAGCCTCATCCCTTGTTTGTTGAAGTAACTGCTGAGATGGATACTGGAGGAAGCAGATGGAAAGGTGAAGGATCGGGTCATCAACCTATGAATGGACTTGGTTAGAGGTACAGCTTAGAAGGTCATTAGAAGGAAGAGAGTTTGTGATGGGACAGAGCCCTGAGGAACACCACTATTGATAGCTGTAGTAGAAAAATTGTGGCCATCTACAACAGCAGGTATAGAACAAACAGAAAGGAGGCTAGGAATGAAAGCACAGATAGAGGGACAGAAACCATAAGGAAGCGGTTTGGAAATTAAAGATTTGTGCCAAACTCGATCGAAACCCTTTGTGATGTTAAGTGCATTGGCAAAGCTTTCGTCGAAGTCCCAGAAGGAGGATGACCATGAGTCTTAAAGGTAGGTGAGAAGATCACCAGTGAAGCATCCCTGGTGGAACCCATACCGGCGATTGGAAAGAGAATTGTGATAAGAATGTTGCTTTGTTTTGTTTTTTGTTAAGAAACTTTAGAAACATAGTATTTTATATGCTGCATTGGCTGAGCAGTTCGCCTCACTGACAAGGAAGCTGATGCCTGATGGTACCAGGGCTCGATTCCTGGTGCATGTAATTGGCATCACTTGACTCAACTGATCAACCACCCTTGTTGGGTTTGTAGGTAATATGAGTACGTAGCCAGGGCAACTCCTAGTGGACGTAGCTGTGGTAACTTGGATGGCCCTCTGGCCTTGTATGCGAGGGCAGTGAGTAACTCACCATCGGCTCACTGCCTTAAGCTACAGAGCGGGGCGTCGCGGCTGAGAGCCTCGTAGCACCTTTCCCCAACTTCATCTTAACGTTCTATACATTCTGAGGACAATATTAAGAGCACTGAGCTTGGGAAGGGGTTAACAGGTTTTCACGATAATTTCTGAAGTATGAGATGATGACAGAGCGTGTCTGGTCTTTGTGTATCGTTGATAAGCACACCTCGTAATACTGTATTTGATCTGGGCTGATCACATGGAACATTTATGGGCGTTATATAAATGTAATGATGAAAGATCATATGCGATCATTCTATGACACAATCAAGAATTAGGGTCTTGCTTACAACTTTTGCACCCTATTTTGATTAATACAGACAACTGCCTCATTCCCCTTCGAACAGATGTTCATTAACGCTATCATTATTGAAAGTCCTTTCTAAGTTGGAATGAACCTATGGTTGTAGTTTCAGTAAAAGATATGTTCATCAGACCGAAGTTACTTTAACCCATTTGCTACCAATGAACTCAATATAGGACGGCAGTGGGCATTTTCAAAATTTAATAGAGAAGGGAAGCCCTGGGTAGGGACCTATGAGCTTCACGACTATGAGCCGTTAGGTAGAGGGCGGTACGCTTAGTACCGTCCTCCAGAAAAATCCCTCGCACAGGAATTCTGGGAGCTAATGAGTAAGACCCTTAAGGAAGATGATGTATGCAACTATGTAGCACCTTTTCTCTAGCAGTTAAATTTCGGAACTGCATATCAATATTTTCACATGATCAGTATTCTCACTTGTCATTTTTATCGCTTTAATATCGAAAGAATATACAAGAGAATAAAGGTCTTTAATTTGCAGGTTAAATCGCTTAGGAAAAGTGCTACAAAATCTCCCTAGCCCGTTAGGCTACGGTGATTAAGTCTTGTTTTTCTTCTTGCAACAGGGCTCGAGTGTATGCGTCATGGCGGCCAGTGTCACAGATTTCCTGAGCGTCCAGTTATACTCAGCGATGGTGGAGGGGCTGACGCAGGCAGGATTATACTGGTGCTACGCTGCCGTCAGTGTCATAGGAACAGTGTACGTCTGGAGCATCCTTCACGAAACCAGCTGCCAGTATGTGGGATGACAGGATCTCATACTCATAATACCCCTGCTGCACCAACACCATTTTATTTACCTGACGAAGGTTCTTTAGTTGGGAATGCAGTAATGAAGGCTATATCTTACCCCTCCCATCCAAAACGCCTGTCCTAAGTATAATAAAATCCTCTATTGTAATAAAAAAATGCAAATAAAACACTAGTTACTCTGAGATACCATCTTCTTGTACTATGGTGCTGCCAGTGCCATGGGAACAGTTTGTGCCTGGGAAATCATCCAGGAAACTAGGTGACAGTACACGGGATGAGGAGCACGATCATCAATGTATGGCAGTGGCTGAATTTATCTCCTCCCCACGTAACTTCCGCCAGGGTTACAAGGTCAACTATATCTGTGAATGCCAAAATTAATTCCAAAATAAGCCAAACTCTATTAAGTTGCTGAAAATTTGGTGAATGCTAGTGTTGATGGCATCTGTTGATATTTATTGTCCTACTAATTTACCATTGGGTAAAAAAAGTCATACTTTTCTGGTACTTCCAGCACCACTTTACACTGACTGACTACCGCATTGCAAAACAACCTCCATACATATGATATAATCACTCATTAAAGAAGTGTTATTCATATATACCGGTAAATGTACTAGAAATATGTAAACAGTCTAAAAAAAAACAGTGCACCGGCTCCTAGCAGCCTCAGTTCTATAATTGTGCCAAAATATAACACTAGAATGAAATTACAAAACGTCCACAATAAAAGTGGGGAGGGGAGGGAGAATTAATACAGGACTGAATGAGCTCTAACAGAAATGCATTAATAATCTTATCAAGTATATTACCTTTTCTGGTTGTCAGTTAGAAGAGACACTTCAACCAAAATGCAGTAATCATCAGCACCAATGAGCATCAGAATAAACACTGGAAATCATGAAATGTCCACATAAAAAGGGTTGATTGTGTTAGTAATCAATTAAGGATTTTAAAAAAATATATATATGAACACAGTAAGTATTGGATACATTTACCTGTAAGAGTTGGTGGCACCAGCCCGACACAGTTCAAATCATTGTCTAAGATAGCCTATCCACAAAGCTAAATTTTTATAGCTCCCATTTGGCCAATGTGATCTAAAATACAAACAAACTTGATCACCCTGGTTTCTCACTGCCATTGTACTCAGTTCATATCAATTTTGCCTAAATTTGCCATCTCTCCATCTTAATTTAATGCTGAGTTACAGCCAGAGATTAACACGAGAACATGACACTGCTCATGAAGAAATGTCATGGGAAGGATGTGGGGACGTACTAGTGTCTCATTTTCCCATCGAGCAATTGGAAATAGGCGGCACAAAGACGAAAGTCTAGATCAGGTTAAGCTGAAAGATTTATAACCCTCCACTCCTTACAACCTCACCTTCACCCCAGACAAATATAATACATAATTTCGTACAAACAACCTGAGAGTCATAAGGGACTCTTGTAACACTGATAATGATGTATAATTGTTATACTGTACAGTACAATAAAAACTGGAATTGAGTAATTTTTTAAAACTCTTTTAAAGACTACCAGTTAGAAACCCAGAAGAAGTGGACAGATAAACAGACAGACAGATGGAGAGAGAGAGAGAGAGAGAGAGAGAGAGAGAGAGAGAGAGAGAGAGAGAGAGAGAGAGAGCTGAAGGTACGGTTTAGGGCAGTGGTTTTCAAACCCGATGTTGTGACCCAAATTAGGATTCGAGGAATGTGTATGGATATGGTTGGAAGGTCTTTGGAATAAATCAATGATTCTTCTAAGATTGTGTCATATTACAGGAATAAATGAACCAGAAAAAAAAAAATCCACAGATTTTTAATGCTTAACTTTCAGGAGGAACTGATGGACCTCCGGGAAAGTCAAGTTCATACAAAATGTCTTGAAACTCTACCATACTTCCGTAAACAAAGAATTTCAGGTTTCACGAACATCGAGGATAGAGCAGAGAACAGCTGGATTCTTATTATGACGTATGTTGTCCCGTCTGTCGAAAAACCAACACCGAAAGAGTTCACCTACTGAATAACTGTGTGTGTGTGTGTGTGTGTGTGTGTGTGTGTGTGTGTGTGTGTGTGTGTGTGTGTGTGTGTGTGTGTTTACGCAAGAAAGAAGAAACCAAAGGTCAGGAGCCCGCAAACCGTTCCTTCCAAGAAAAAAAAAAAAACAATACATAAGAGAGCCAAATTCAAGATCCGTTCATTTCGAGATGCCTGGACACACTGCATTTGAAAGACTGGAGATAATAGGAAGTAGGAAATACAGACAGAGGGAGACAGTTCCAGAGTTGACCTGTTGCATAAATGAAAGACTGGGAGTAATGGTTAACTCTTGCATTAGAGAGTTGGACAGAAAAGGAATGAGAGTTTGTTGCTAGACAGGTGCTACGCACCCGTCGTAGAGGTGGAGGGGTGCAAGGAGACAGTTCAGAGGAGCAGTGACCATTGAAGTAGCGATAGAAAAGAGATAAAGATGCAACAGTGCGGCAAAAAGATAGAGGTTGAAGGAAGCCATTAAGAGTGAGAGAGTTAATGAGACGAAAAGCCTATGACTCCACCTTATTGAGAAGTGCAGTATGTGGGGAGCCTCCCCACACATGAAGCTGTACTCTACAAAGGGGTGAATAAAATGCAGGGGTAAAGAAGGTACGGTGTTGGCTTAGCAAACCTTTCTTTTGGAAGCAGATTTTACAAGAGATGCAATATGATCTTTCCAAGTCCCGAGTGAATGAAACCCCAAGCATGTTTGAGGAGGATGCAGGATTGAGCTGGATATTATGAAACATTAGTGGGTATTCCTGTGAAAGATTGTGACGGGTCGATAGGTGTAAAAACTGAGTTTTTGATGCATTAAAAACAGGATTATTTTTAACTAGTCAGAGATATGAGCCAAATCAGACATTAGGTGCACCATAGGCACATCCCTTGTTTATTGAAGTAACTGCTGAGATGGACGTTGCGACAACCGAATGGAAAGGTGAAGGGTGGAATCATCAGCATACGAGTGGATAGGGTTAGATGTCTAGCTTAGAAGGTCATTGATGAATATAAGGAAGAGAGTTGGTGATAGGACAGAGCCCTGAGGAACACCATTGTTGATAGATCTAGGAGAAGAACGATGGCCGTCTACAACAGCGGCTATAGAACAACCAGAAAGGAACCTATAGATGAAGGCACAGAGAGATGGATAGAAACCGTAAGAGGTCAGTTTGGAAATTAAACATTTATGCCAGACTCAATGGAAAGCCTTTGAGATGTCAATGGTAAAGCTTTCGCCAAATTCCCGAAAGGAAGATGACCAGGAGTCCGAAAGGTAGGTGAGAAGATCGCCAGTGGAGCGTCCCTGATGGAACCCATACTAACGATCAGAAAGACATTTGTGATAGGAAAGATGCTTCAAAATTTTTCTGTTAAGAATAGACTCGAAAACTTTTGAGACACAGGATGTAAAAGCAATTGGACGATAGTTAGAGGGTTGGGAATGGTCACCGTTCTTTGGGACTGGCTGAATGAAAGCAAACTTCCAGCAAGAAGGAAAGGTACAAATTGAAAGACAAAGGCGAAAGAGTTTACCTAGGCAGGGTGTAAGCACAGAAGCACAGTTCATTGGTTGCATGGTTTCAGACTTGGGCGAAGTCATCTTAATGTGTGTACTCATAGGTAAGTTCATCCTAGACAATGGATTCATGTACTTATGTATGTGGTTAAGAAGAGCAAAGTGTTTTTTATTGGGCAAAGTGGGCAGTTTAGGTGTCAGGACTGCACAGTAATCCGGCGATATGTGTAAACGAAATGTTGATGTATCGGCTGGAGGTATGTCTGGGCAAGTCACAAAAGCTGATGTAGTTTGAGTAAATTAGAAAAACTGTTTGTCAAATGCGTTGATAGTGGATGGGTTTATCTGGAGCAAATGTGAAGTTACAATGATGAGAGATGTCGTGATTCTTTATGATAGCCGTTTCACAAGGGACTGTCTCAGCAGGCTGAAACGTGAAGATGTATGACGGACAAATGTGAAATGCAGGCACTGATGTTCGATATTTATGTTCAGTTGTTGCTTCATTAGTGAAAGTGACAGCATCCTGTTTCTTGGAGACCATGATGACTCTTGTTTTGATGACGATGGTGACTACTAAGTCATCCTTTTTTAGAAGGAAAAGGGTATATTTGATAGATTGTGAAAAAATCATATGTTATGAATGGTACATGCTCTACTGTTGATGTTGATATGATTGTTGCTTCCAAATATGGATAATATAACATCAAATTTCTTTCCTCAGTCAAGGCTTAAGACCATGCTTATGCATGCTTTGACTGATTATTTGACGGAATTGTGAATGGGAGCAAATTAATGGTGATCATTCCCTTACCAGCATTAGCACTTCCTTTCAAGAAAGACAGAGCTGTCGAACTGTCTAACAGGAGAATTATTATGTCAATATGTCCCATGATCACTGAGAGATTTGGAAAAGTGTGTTATTTCGTTCTAGTGCATTTACTTTCTCATCAGGTTCTTGATTTGATTGATCTTTCTTTCTGAGGTTCTTTACAATTGTCATAATTACAGTATTCTGGGTATCAGCTAACTATGCTGCTATGTGGAAATTTGTGTAATCTTGTTAAATTTGTTATTTATTTCCTCAACATTTTCTGTAGCCAGTCCAAAAATATTACCTTGAATTGCTCCACGTAGATCAAACAAACCACGTTTGTTAGGTGTATTTGCGATGTTGTTTGTTTCCCTAAGTATGTCACTCCCGGGTGCCCTAGATCATGTTGAGTATAATGTTCTTAGCCTGTGCTAACTTCTAGTCAGCCAACTTAATTTTGACACCTCTTATGTGCGATGATCATGTGAGGAAATGCATCTTAATACTGATTCTAGAGTCCTAAGTGGTCCTGATATTTACTGCAACATGACTGATAGTTCTCTCAGTACGTGCAAACTAATTTCGGTACTCATTATGTCTTGCACAATAGCTGTCGAAGTGGTTGGTGCATTCAGGCACCCTTGCATGACTACATGTTGAGGGTGTAAGTGAGGTGATCCTCTTCATATCACCAGGAACATCATTATCCATGGAATAAATCGCTTCATCTTTACCTACCCAGAGATGAGCTGTATTAGATTGCTTATTCCCTGCTGTTAGCAAGTCATGCTATGGGTGATGAGAGTGATGAACATTTCCGCTATCTCGACGTGTTCAACATATTACCAAAAAAAGGAGTCTATATAATTTTCTACGTCCTGTAAATGCATTGTTATGGTGAAAGCTGTATTGGTTGCTCCTATGTTTGTCAGTTTGGTATGCGACTGCAATTGATTCCATTATGTGTTAATTTTTTTCTGGTTTCTATTCATCATATGTACTAGGTTTTTCAATCGTATCGAATGTTTTATAATAGCAAGCTTAATTTCTTGAGACCCTTTTTAAGTAATCAATATCAATATGTTTCTCTTCGCCACTTGATAGTGACTTAATCGCTACATTATTGGCAGTTCTTTGAATGACTCTGTACTGCCCTTCAATTTCCTTTGACAGTTACTGCCTCTAGTATGAATGCCATAAATAGTATCACCTATGTTGATATTTGATTCTTTTGCCTTCTTACTAAATCATTCCATCATCTCGTCCTTCGACATTGTTAATTGTTTCTTCAGTTTTGTGTGCATTTCTTGAAATCCACGTAAGCAAAGTTTAGGATAATCATCATAATTGTATACAGGCATCTCTTTGCCTTCTAATATCTCGTATGGAAAACGTTTGTCTGTCCAGTAAAAAATGTAATGTGGTGTGTCTCCTATAGAATTGTCGATGCTTCTGTCATAAATTTGCGCGAGCATATTTATAAATTCGTGACATTGTACTTTAGTGAGAAAACCACGAACTCTAGTGGAATTCCCACTGGGCATCACTCAGTTCAACCGTCATCTTATTCACTTCGATCGGGATGGTTTTCAGAACATTTGTCACCGTTTCACAATTGATCATTCTTATCCACGACATTAGTGCCTTCACTGAGTGTTTTATTGTGAGCCTGTATCGTTCACCTTTTTTCCGTTGACCGTTGAAGTTAGGCCATGCCCTACCTCCGGCAAACACGGCCAACCCCTACCTCTTTTCCCCATTTGAAATTAGTCAGCTTTGAGTCGCCTCGAGGGTAGGACCGTTTGTGCCCAGCATAGAGCAGCATCTCCGTTGTACAGCGAGTTCCTGAGTCTCCGCCTAGACGGTGAATTGGTGAAGTGGGCTTAACGAATAGCAGCGTTTTGATGTTCATCACAGGCGCCCAGACTACTCGTTCGGCTCCCCTCCACTGACCAGTATTTCTGTTCGTTTTTCTAGGCTTAAGTGTGTTTAGCTTTTGAATGAGCAAGAGAGTGTATTCTCTTAAATTCATTTTGAGATTCATGTAACGTAAATTGTAATCAATAAATTCACAGTTCTTTTCTTTGAGCTTAATGTTATTAGACACGTGTTTTATTTCTCCACAATAATCTTATTTTAGTTGCCGCTCTTAGTTTGCACGAACTCTTTACAATATTCATAACGATACTTAGGTCAGTTCTTTTGTATCAAGCTTAATTAAATCCGTTGTGTCAGCCAGGAGTTAAGCACAGGCAAGAACCTGTTTATTATTATTAGCATTAGTCTCGGACCATCACTTAGTGATGGCCAAGGTAGAGCTGCAATGAAAGTGGTTGAGGAGACGAAGAGGAAGACAGGAGGAAGTAACTCCTGTGAGAAGAGTGGAGAAATTGCAAGATAGTAAAATGACAGAGTATAAGAGCATAGTGGAAGAAAGACTGGGAAGGTATGAGCTAGAGCAGATGGAAGGGGTGGAAGACGTATGTAAGATATTCATGGAAGAGATAGGCGCAGCGTGTGAGGCGGTTTGTGGAGTGAGGAGGAGATGCAAAGGTGTGCAAGGGACAGCTTGGTGGAATGATGAGGTGAAACGAGCTGTGGAACAAAAGAAAAAGGCATATAGTGAATGGTTAGCGAGTAGAGGTAGGGGAGAAGATGAGAGAGAGAAGAGAGAGGGATATGTGAGCAGGAGAAGGGAGGTTAAGAGACTGGTGAAGGAGAGTAAAAAGAAAGTGGATGAGGAGTTTGGGAGAAATCTCAGTGTGAAATGGAGGGAGGGTAAGAAATTGTTTTGGAAGGAGGTAAAGAAAGTAAGGAAGTGTGAAAGGGGAAATAGTAGGGGAGTGAAAGATAGGAATAATAGACTGCTGGTGGAGAAGAGAGAGAAACTGAGGAGATGGAAGGAGCACTTTGAGGATTTGTTGAATGTGGAGAGTGAGAGCAGTGCGAGTATAAGTGGTTGGGGAATGGCTGGGAGAAGAAGAGATGAGAGGAGGGAGGAAGAGATCAGTAGGGCGGAAGTAGTGGAAGCGATGAAGAATATTAAGTTGGGAAAGGCCCCAGGAATTGGTGGAGTGTGTGGTGAAATGCTTAGGTATGGGAGTGAGATTGTTGTGGAGTGGATATGGAAGTTGTGTAGATTGGCTTGGGAAGAGGGAAGGGTTCCAGAGACTGGAAATCAGGTATAATTGTTCCTTTATACAAAGGAAAAGGAGAGAGAGAGAAGTATGTGG
Source organism: Coenobita brevimanus (assembly GCF_032717465.1). Lineage (NCBI taxonomy): Eukaryota > Metazoa > Arthropoda > Malacostraca > Decapoda > Coenobitidae > Coenobita > Coenobita brevimanus. The sequence continues at coordinate 10,922,449 of NC_136984.1, forward strand.
TAACCATAGGGGTATTTGCCTACTTAGTGTGACTGGTAAAATATATGGTAGAATACTCATTGATAGGGTTAGGCATATGACAGAGGAGCTAGTTGGAGAAGAACAAGGGGGATTTAGGAAGGGAAAAGGGTGTGTAGATCAGATATTTGTTCTAAGATGTTTAGTGGAGAAGTATCTAGAGAAGGGAAGGGAAGTGTATGCTGCCTTCATGGACTTGGAGAAAGCTTATGACAGAATAGATAGGCAAGGTATGTGGAAGGTATTAAGAATATATGGAGTGGATGGGAAATTGTTGAGTGCTGTGAAGAGTATGTACGAGGGAGCTAGGGTTACGATGCAAGTGGATGGTGAGCTGAGTTCTTTGATCTCAATGTGGGACTGAAACAGGGTTGTGTGATGTCTCCTTGGCTGTTTAATATATACATGGATGGGGTTGTAAAGGAGGTGCAGGGTAGGGCAGTGGATGTGGGGATGGCTCTAATGAATGAGGGTGAGATTTGGAAGCTTCCGTTGTTGCTGTTTGCTGATGATACAGTACTTTTGAGTGAAGATGAATGGGAGTTGCAAGGTTTGGTGAATGAATTTGGGACAGTGTGTAGGAGGAGGAATCTGAAAGTTAATGTAAACAAAAGTAAAGTTATGGTGTTTGAGAGGAATGAAGTCACAGAGTGTGCAGTGAGGTTGGATGGTGAGGATATGGAGAATGTGAGTGCATTCAAGTACTTGGGTAGTGTGATGAGTAAGGATGGAACTTTGGGGGATGAAGTGCGTGAAAGGGTACTGCAGGGAAGGAAGGTCGTTGGTACACTGAAAGCAGTGATGAGAAATAGGGAGGTGAGTATGGAAGTTAAGAAGTCACTGCATGATGGTATTGTAATCCCTACCCTGACGTATGGAAGCGAGGCATGGACCTTGCAAGAGGGGAACAAGTCAAGAGTGAGAGCAGTGGAAATGAGTTACTTGAGAGGAGCATGTGCAGTGGCGTGGAGGGACAGGTTAACGAATGAAGAAGTGAAGGAATGATGTGGGGTGGATGTGGATGTGGTTGAGAAGATTAGGAGAAATACACTGAGGTGGTCTGGACATGTGAAAAGAATGAAGAATGAAAGACTGACTAAGAGGGTGTATGTAGGTGAGGTGGAGGGAGGGAGAGGGAGAGGTAGACCGAGGATGAGGTGGAGGGATGGAGTTGAGAGGTATATGAGGGAGGGGGGGTGAGTTGGGGGGAGGGTAGTCAAATGGTGGGTGACAGAGTGACTTGGAGGCGTTTTGTCTGTGGCCACCCTTTGTGGGATTAGTGCTTCGGGCTATAGATAGATAGATAGATAGTTATTAATTGTCTGGGGTGTAGTAAGTTTCTCAATAGGCTAACAGTACTAACAAACAGCATGCATGAGTAATTAGTCTCTGCTGTGTACTATTGAGAAAGTTTATAAATTCTCGTCTTTAGAGAATTGGCGAAGTAAGCCAAATAAAGTAAAACTTACTACTTGATTTTCACCAGTCAATTCCTTGTCTCTATTTTTAAGTAACATCCATCATATCTAATTCACAAATTCACATCACTCCGTGACATCTGGCGACCTCATTCCAGGATATTAACTCCTAGCTGTAAAGTTATTAACGAGATAATACCACTCACACCCAGGTATTTATCATTAAAGTCTATAGGTACTATCTTACTGGTGGTTATTGATTCATTTCTATTAATTTTACATAATAGTTTTCCCAGTCAGTTGCATTTTTAAAATTTTCTTTCTTTACCAGTTGAAATAGTTAAAACTGGTCACCACCAACCTGTGCCTATATTCTTTACTTTTGATTATTGGCATTTATCTGCAAAATAGCAGTCAGTACTCAGTCTTTAGTTTACTCAGCCTTCTTGAGTTAGCATTATGGCTACTAATATATATGTACAGGAAGCCAAAGATATGGGGTTACTGACCCCAAACAAATAAAGGAATACGTGCACTCTCGGTTTAATTACAAGCAGCAACGTGAGAATGATGCCCGTGAAGAGAATCGAATTCAACGCGAACACGAGTGAGAACAATGTGAATACGAGCGAGAGCAACGTGAATACGAGCGAGAGCAACGTGAATACGAGTGAGAGCAACGCGAACACTAGCGAGAACAATGAGAGAGAGAGAATAAGAACATGAACGTGCTGAGCACGAGGCACGTGAGAAACATGAACTTGAGATGCTGAAGCTTAAGCAAGACTCCTTGGCTTCAGACACATCTGGTGCAGCTAACCCAAGGTCCATGAGCACTCTCCATGCACATGTTCTGGCGACCCCAGGCATCAAGCTTCCTTGATACAAGGAAGGCGAGCGAATCAAGCCATTCATGGCTCGTTACGAAGACATGGCTCAGCTGTACCAGCTGGATGAGGCAGCTAAGCGGCTCCAGTTTCTTAGCTTGTTTGAGGGCCCTGCCCTCGATATTCTACACAGAATTTATGTAAACAATCTCACATATGAGATGATAAAGGCCGCCCTCATCAAAGTGTATGGTCTCACAGTTGACAACGCCAGGAGTCAGTTTATGAGGGCGCGTCTAAAAGAAAAGGAGACTGCTGCTCAATTTCTTGATCGGCTTACTGCTTACTTAAATGAGTGGATGGAGAAAGATGAAATTCCTCCCACGCGAGAGGGGATAATTGACCTTATGCTGTGCACGCAACTAGAAAAGTCGTGGCCTGGTGAGCTTATGGCTCGGCTTAAGATCTGCCAGGTAAGGGATGCCAGCCAAATGGTGGAGAAGGCTGATGCAGTCTTCACTGCGTACAGGTATCAAACTCGTAAGCAACACACCTGGAACAGGAAAGCTGACAAATCTGGGAAACAGTCTCGGACTGAACCCCAGCAACAAGGCTGTTCTCAGATATAATGGCCAAGGTACAAACAAACCACAGAAGAAGGACCGTGGGCAAAATACCCTGAAACCTGAGTGGAAGCGGTACGACAAGTACCCTAACCAGCAGCAATATCAGCCACGCAATCGACTGTCAGGACTATCCTTTTCAGCACCGGCCCCAGTGTATCGGAGGCAGGAGGCAAATGCAGCCTTCATTCCTCAACAGCAGTATGGTGGAGTCATCCCTAGCAGCACAGGCACTTCCCCACAATTCACTAGTCCCTCAGCGACAGTGAACCCTCCGCTACTGGTGGTCAATGTTCCATCTCCCCAGACAGTGAATACAACCCCTCAAGCATCAAGTTCTCAGGGCACCATGTTTGCTGCATCATTCATTCAGCAGCCTCATCGGTGGCTGGCTGCTTCCTCCACAGGCCCTCCTACAGGTAACAGTGCCTTCCTTGTTCAGCCAGGGTTTGTGGGAGGCATTCCTGTAAAGGTCCTGAGAGACAATGGTTCCTCAGGTTGCTCTGTCAGGCAGAGTCTACTTCGGCCTGAAGAGTACACAGGTCAACAGATCCAAGCTCAGCTTATTGATGGATCAGTGACATTGTTCCCTGAGGCACGTATCCGGTTGGCATCTCCATTTTACATTGGTACGACAGTAACTGTTGTCATGCCAGAACCTTTGTTTGACCTTATTATAGGCAACGTTCCAGGTGCCAAGTATAGTTGCACCGTAGATGATGCTACTCAGACTTCGGCTGTAGTAACACAAACCATGGCCAAGGCTCCGAACTGTGTCACCCCAGTGACCATTGCATCGCCACAAGATCTGATTTGTAGTCAAGATGTTGTCCAAGAACAACAGTCTGACCCGACAGATGCTGCTGTGCGAAAGAAGCAAAAAGGTAGAGTGATTAGGTATTCACGTGGAGGCCAAGCCAAGTCCCTTCGTAAACAAGGACAGCTCTACCGTGAGTCATGAACACTGCAGGGTGAGGTTCGACTGCAGCTTGTCGTTCCTGCAAAGTTTCGCCAAACAGTGTTAGAATGGGGTCATTGTTCAGCATCAGGAGGCAACCTGGGCAAGAGGAAAACTCTGGGCTGTATCCGTGCTGACTTCTTCTGGCCAGGAATGGGACAAGAAATAGACAGCTTTGTGCATTCGTGCAATGTGTGTCAACGTACCACCAATCAGGGACATGTACTGCCTGTGCCGTTTGAATCCACACCCATAATCTCAGAGTCGGTTGAGAGAGAGGGCAGTGGTGATGTGGGTGCAGACCTGACGTCTAGCTCATTGGCCCCACAGGACACATCATGTCCAAGGCCTGTACATACATATGTATCGCAGGTTAAGGGGGAAGTTCGAGAACCCCGCAGAGACAATCCGAGGCTGTTTGAATTACCTTGTGGTGTCTCGAGCTGTGGGCCTCTCTAAGGATACCTGAAGAATACACATTATCTACATGAGTGTTCACACCCACGTTGGGTGTTAAAATGTGACCTGCCAGAGATTGTTTAGGGATTCTCAGCTTGCCAATATTAATCGTAAGTGTAGAGTAGGGTTTAACCAGTAAACTACAAGGATCCTTTGAGATTCTGTTCTGGGACCACGTTTCATATTTAATAGTAATGTAGGTTTAACCAGTAAACCATAAGGGTCCTTTGAGATTGTCCTGGGACCACGTTTGTTGGTTAATAATGTATCCATTAAGAAGATAATAATGTACTTTTTCTAACATAAGTACTGACTGCTAGGCAGAGAGAGAAATTGCAATTTAATAAAAACTGTTTGTCGCACTGACACTTTTGATGCTCCACCTTGATTGCTTTTGCAGGTGCAGCTGGCGGGCGTAGCAATTTTGTCATGCAGATCAGCTAATCATCTCTCCGGCATGCTGCCGCCTCTTCTCTTCTGCCTCATCGTCTTAAATACTATTGATTTGTATTATATCATTTTACACATAGGTACAGTTACACTACAACTGCCATACCTACACCATGTATTACATGCATCACGCTACATAACAATTAATTGTTAATGTAAATGTAGCAAACTTTTCACTCAGTTTGACCTGAGTACAGAATTTTTCACCGTCGTCACGGAGGTTTTTCCTCAAGCTTGCTTCTATTAACGTAAATATGAGGTTTTTACGCTCATGGGTGACTGTGATTTTCTCCTGTAGCAGGATAGTACATACACCACAGTGTGAATCTTGTGTGACTGAATTAGGATTTATATGTATGTATATCAAAAATTTTTCTGAAGAAAAATTTGATTTTGATGGGGCATAATGTCACGAATTCGCACAAGAGTATTTATAAATTCGTGACATTGTACTTTAGCGAGAAAACTACGAACTCTAGTGGAATTCCCACAGGGCATCACTCAATTCAGCCGTCCTTGTATTCACTTCGATCGGGATGGTTTTCAGAACATTTGTCACCGTTTCACAAGTGATTATTCTTATCCACGACGTTAGTGCCTTCACTGAGTGACTTATTGTGAGCCTATATCGTTCACCTTCTTTCCGTTTACTGTTGAAGTTAGGCCATGCCCTGCTTCTGGCAAACACGGCCAATCCCTACCTCTTTTCCCCGTTTGAATTTAGTCAGCTTTGAGTCACCTCGAGGATAGGACCATTTGTGCCCAGCATAGAGCAACACCTCCGTTGTACAGCGAGTTCCTGAATCTCTGCCTAGATGTTGAATTGGTGAAGCGGGCTTAACGAATAGCAGCGTTTTGATGTTCAGCACAGGCGCCCAGACTACTCGTTTGGCTCCCCTCCACTGACCAGTTTTTCTGTTCATTTTTCTAAGCTTAAGTGTGTTTAGCTTTTAAATGAGCAAGTGAGTGTATTCTCTTGAATTCAGTTTGAGATGCATGTAACGTAAATTTATATTATTGTAATAAATAAATTTACAGTTTTTTTCTTTGAGCTTAATGTAATTAGACAAGTGTTTTATTTCTCCACATTAAGCTTATTTTAGTTGCTGCTCCTAGTTTGCACAAACTTTTTACAATACTCATAACTGGTACTTAGGCCAGTTCTTTTGTATCAAGCTTAAATCCGTTGTGCCAGCCAGGATTTAAGCACCGGCAAGAACCTGTTTCTTATTATTAGCATTAGTTATTGATTGTCTGGGTTGGAGTAACTTTCTCAAGAGGCTAACAGTATTAACAAACAGCACGCGTTAGTAATTGGGGGAGGCGTGGCTGAATCGGTAGAGAGGCGGCCTGCAGTCCTGATGGACCCAGGTTCGAATCCCGGCTGGGGCAGGGAACTGTTTAAGGATTTGAATTTCATAAAAAGGCAGACTTTCCTGATCTACCAGATGACCCGCCGACATGTTGTAATAATACCCCCGCTAATACCAATACGCCAGTCTTGTATGAGACAGCCCTAGCATGTATTCAGTATGGACAGTGGGTGTTAGTGCCGAAGTGGTGACATGTGGAGGTGTAGGAGGACTACTGGGCCTTGGGATAGGCTACTGCCCCTGAGATATAGGCCCTGAAGCCTTTGCCCAGACTCGGACACAAAAAAAATATATATATATTAGTCTCTGCTGTGTACTGTTGAGGAAGTTTATAAATTCTCGCCTTTAGAGAATCAGTGAAGCAAGACAGCATAAAGTAAAATTTACTACTTGATTTTCACAAGTCACTTCCTTGTCTCTATTTTTATGTAACATCCAGCTATCCTTGATTCATAATTTCACATCCCCTCTTGACAGCTTCCATCCTGGGAGTCCAGTCATGCCAGTTTGCATAATTCTTATTGTGAATGTTATGTAGTACATGTATTTAAAAAGTTTTGGGGTCTATTGTTAACAAAATTATAAAGACATCTTCCCTGTCACAACCTTCTTTCTGATCGCCAGTAGTCTACGGGTTCCTCCAGGGATGCTTTACTGGCGGTCCCATCACCTACCTTTCAGACTCCTGGTCATCCTTCTTTTGGGATTTGGCGAAATCTTTTGCCATTGTACTTGACATCTCAAAGGCTTTTGATCGAGTCTGACATAAATCTTTTGTTTTGAAAGTGCCCTCATTTCTAGTTTCCTTTCTGGACGTTCTATAGTTGCTGTTGTAGACGGCCAACATTCTTCTCGTAGAGTTATCAATAGTGGTGTTCCTCAGGGATCTGTTCAGTTACCAACTCTCTTCCTTATTTTCATCAATGACCTAAGCTGTTCATATAACCCTATCCACTTATTTTTTGATGACTCCACCCTTCACCTTTCCATTTGTTTCCTGCAGTGTCCATCCAGCAGTTACCTCAAGAAATACAGGGGATGAGGCTATGGCATACCTAAAGTCTGACTTGGCTCATATCTCTGACTGTGGTAATAGTAATCTTGTTGTTTTTAACCCGAGACTTCCCGTCGACGTATGGATACGTTGCAACATTTTGCATTTGCCAGTCCCGACGACGTACTGGTACGTTGCGCAATTGCAAGGTTCATAATTTGCACAATTTTCAATTTTCGCACGAGATTTTTCGTACGTATACACGGGACACCTTCCTCTATTCCTCTACAAGATGCCAAGCAGGGACAATGCCTTACACCGCATAACCCCCCTCCCCTGCATGCTATTGTCTCAGCAATTCACTTGTTACAAGTGACCTGGCCAATAAAGACATTCAGAGCCAGAGTGATTCCCCAATCGATGACAATGTGGAGGACAAAGTTTACATAGCATTAGAGGAAGAAACAGTCAGAAATGATGATCAGGTAATGTGGCAAAAAAAGGTCAGGTATATTTCAGGGTAACTATTTCACACCATTCATAAACGGTATTTATTTATTTACTTGGTACGAATTTATATGTATTACAAGAGTATATTGGTTTTCACACTATACTATAGTCAATATAAGCATTGTTCACTCACCTAAAACATCAACATATGGCACCTTCCTTTACAATGTTACTGCCTCATCACTTCAGCTTGTTTATTCCTCTGGCTTCTGTTTTCCCCTGTCCTCCACCTCGGGAATCATTTTTGCCTTGAATTTCGTCATTGGAAAGATAGTGGTGCAACATGTCTTTACTGGCCAGGTCACTGCCGATGGGGGTTGCCGAGAAAATGACGTGCAAGGGGGGAGGGGAGGTCAGGTGGGGCCAGGCATTATCCCCACCTGGCGTTGGGTAGAGGAAGGTCTCCTACATAGGCCTACCAAAAATCACCCATGAAACTTGAAAAATTTGCAAATGACGGACCTCGCAATTGCAATACATATGGATATGTTGTTTGGTGTCAATATGACAAAACGTGGCAGCGTATCCATATGTTGTCGGGATGCCTGGGGTTAACTCTCCTCCTCATATTGGCTCCCTTCAACGTCTGTCTCTTCGCCGCACTGTTGCATCTTTATCTCTTTTTTATCGCTGCTTCAATGGTCACTGCATCTCTGAACTGTCTGCTTGCATCCCCAGACAATTGTGATGGGTGTGTAACATCCGTCTAGCAACAAACTCTCATCCCTTTTCTGTCCACCTCTCTAATGCAAGACTAAACCGTTAATCCTAGTCCTTCATATATGCAACAGGTTAACTCTGGAACTGTCTTCCTCTGTCTGTATTTCCTACTGCCTATGATCTCCAGTCTTTCAAACACAGTGTGTCCAGACAACTCGAAATGTACTGATCTAGAATTTAGTTTTATGTTACCTTGTTTTTCTTTTCTTTCTTGGAGGAAACAATTTGCAAGCTCCAGGCCTTTGGAGCCTTCTTCCTTGCATAAAAAATAATACTTTGTTATTCTGTCTCTCCACTAATGCATTGGAAGCTGGATGGTCGGGTAAGAGATTAAGTTACTTTATACTGTATTTCTTACATTATTCTTACAAAATTTCAGAGTTGAATTCACCACCAGTCACTTAATAGCACCATTGGCGTGGCGAACATATAGATAACGCTATCAATGATTATCCGCTTTCCTGTTTCTGCTGTTTTACCCTTAAGTAGAACCAAAATCACATATCTTGAGAATTTATCACTGGCAACAAAAAGATATTGTGATTGGTTGATAAGAGAAGCTTAAGTATGTTATCTGCGACAATGTCCCATGGTTAGTTAGGCACCAGATATTTTCCTGTAGGTGCAGGAGTTAACGTGTAACCTTACTGTCTTTCATATGACTCATCTGTCAGTGTGATTGTGTATGTTTTTGTGTAACGATGGCCAACATTACAACATCCAGGCCTGCCTTACTGTTCTATTTTTGCCAGGTAATAGCCAATGTGTAAATCGATTGTTGAAAAGACGTTATTTTGTGACCTAATATTATGTAAGACATACTGTAACAACGGCACGGGAAAAAGGTTGGGATTGGTGTCTTTATTAACTTTGCAGTAATCAACAACTGCCTGCATTTTATTGTTTTTTTTTTTTTTTTTTTTTTAGGTACAAAGAAAACTGGTGCATTCCATGAGGACACTGAAGGTTCAATGATATCCAAGCTTAAAATTTCTCATATTGTTTCGCCAAAGCATGTTGTGAATGTTCAGCCTTGTAAGATGGCAGGTAAACAGGTTGTGTAACATGTTTTACGTTAACATGGTGTTGTATTAAGTTAGTACAGCCTAATTTTTCACCAGGTAATGCGACAGTCAGTTGATGTTTCTGTAGTAAATTCAGTAGATCATTTTTTTACATTAGAATACCCTCAGTAAATCAGATGCTCTTTTATGCACTCTCTGTCTGACTAGTTTACTTGGCTTGATGCTCTGGCTACTGTCACGTATCAACATACAGGAGCTGGGCAGGTCTTTAAGTTGCATATACACGTTCCTTTCTTAATCTTCACATATCCATCCATGGTGTCTGCTAAAAGGACATTAGTCTCACCTTTGTCATTTACCCGACATAAAGCGCATTTCATCAAAAGGCCGTTTATTCTGATGGTCTTTTCTACTGTAATAAAATGGCATTACGATTTCACAATTTAATCTTTATTGTGACTTTCATATAAGATCTTCATGGTACAATTATATCATACTTAATGCTAACTGGGTGAATGAGTGAGTCATGGTTGAGCTGTGGGTGAGTCTGTGCATGACGTGGCCTTAACTGAAACAGAGGAGAGGTAGTGATTAAGGCTGGTCCAGGCACCTGTTTTCTGGAGGATATTATAAGTCGCACTCTACCTTTTTTGTGTGTTTAATTGCTCTTGTAACTTTAGATTTTCTATAATTGTTAGGTGTAGTATCTGCAGATGATATTTCTTGTATGACCTCATTATCGAAGCTAATTCCATTGTAATGTGGCATTAACATTGTATTTTGTGTTCTCATTTTATTTAAGCCAAGAAGCATATTTCCTCTAACTGATAATGTTTCTACTACATAGAAGATGCTGGTGAATGATTTGGTGGTCTCTGTGAATTTGATGTCTACCTCTATCTACCTATTGCCAGACGCCTTAATCCCTTAAGGGGTGGCCACAAACAAATCGCTTCCATGTCGCCCTGTCCCCTGCCATTTCACTGCCCTGCTCTCAGCTCACACCCCACTCTCTCATATACACCTCCACTCCATCCCTCCATCTCATCATACCAAGTACTGGTATTTCATTACCACCCACGGTGTATAAATCTAAGAATCTTCCAAAAACGTCACTTTCCTTCTATTTCTAAAAATTCATTCTAACTCGTATTGTGTTATTAAATCACAGGTGAGCCTGAATCCAAAAATATTTAAATCTCTTCATCTTCACAGACAGCAGAAACCAAAATGATTTAATATCCAAAGATAATTCTTGTGTTTACTCTGGCTCAGTTTGGATGTTTTATGTGTTATCATCATTTGTGCTGGTACGATTTCTCCCCCAACTTGTAGGGAGTTAGTAATTTCTCTATTGTTTTAGAGTCTGAGGCCCAGTGACTAACAGTATTGCTTTGTCTCTGTCCTCTTTACTTTTGATGTAACATTCAGATTTAGTGTGACCTGGATGTGCACAATAATAACATAGTGTATCCCTCGAATTCGACCTTAGAAGAAATTTACCTTTTTTTTTTTTTTCTGCCGGCCAATGTCTTCTTGGACTATGGTCAGATTTTTGTATCAACCTGTTGCCTAGTGTGTGGGAACGAGCCCTTGACCTCACTCGACTGTTTGTTTGTTTGTACTCTGGTCGAGATAGTCTTTGATTCTTGCCTGGACTTGATATATTTATCCCTGCAACAATCTCTGGTAATTTCATCCGTCCTATTGGCATGTGATGTGTCAATCACACCGGTTTTGCTGCAGTTTAATTCCACCTCATAAATGAAATCAAGTAAGCCCATCCCTGAACTGCCTGGGATTGTTTTTGCGATTTTTTGGACTCTGGCAGTTTACACAGAGCACCTATATAACCAGTGATATCAACGATAAGCATTGGTGACATTATCATTATCTTTGACCCAATTTGAGTTTTCTAGGCTAGCCAACAGGGTTCTCTTAATTCTATGGTGTTTATGAGTGCGGTGCAAATTTCATGCACTCGTTACCATTTGATGCAGTCTGCGTCTGCTCACATTTCAACGGTTTGTTACCATTCGACGTTGGTTGCGTTGAATGAAATGGCCCCTGAATTTTTGGATATGGAATGATTTCTGGGTGAGAACAAAGCATTACTTGCGTCCTCGTGTATCCCTCCACCGTGCTCAACCCACCATGCACCCAGCGTCGCCCCACTGCCCCAGTCAGTGTGTCATGAGCATTGCTCGAGTGTAAGGTAATTTCTGTTCGTGTTCCGTAAAATCGGCCCTAATTTTTTTTTATGTGTCCAACCTTGGACATAGGCTTCACAGCTTCCTCCCAAGGCCCAGTAGTCCTCCTACATACCATACACGTCTACATGTGACCACTTTGGTGCTAACACCCACCGTCCATATTGAATACATGCTAGGGCTGTCTCATACAGGACTGGTGTATTGGTATTAGCGGGGGTATTTTTACGACATGTCGGCGGGTCTTCTGATAGTTCAGTGAAATCTGCTATTTAAGAAATTCAAATCCTTAAACTGTTCCCTGCCCCAGCGGGAATTTAAACCTGGGTCCGGTAGGACTGCAGGCCACCTCTCTACCGATTGAGCCACCGCCTCAGTAATTATTTATACACCAAAATGTAGCCAAATAAAATCCCTATGACTTTTTCTCAATAACATTTGCCATAAAAATTATATTTCGATGAGAAAAAACCTGAAAGAATCGAAGAAAAAATTAAGGCATAATTTACATTCGGCTGATCTTTTTTACAACACCATAAGCAAATACGTTCAAGATTACAGTGAAAAAAATATATATCGAAGCATAAATAAGGGTGTGAGGAAAAAACTGTTTATGAACTGACGAGTGCGCAGGAATAGTGCGGTGACAGGGGGGTCTCCCAGTTTGTGGTTTTGGGTGCCGAGGCCTGCTTCCCGAATACTCGCTCGCGGTAGGACGCAGCTTGTGTCAAACAGTAACATAAGGGTTAATAATGGAAACATCTGCTGTTACTCCACTCAGGTCTGAACTGGAGTGTGTTTGATTTAATAGGTCCACAATCTTATGTAACTCCGGGGCTATACAACCTATAAAATTCTTGCCTCCAGAGAACTTCCTGAGGAATTCTGTTTTAAACTCCTCATATGTTGTTGCTCGCAAGAGTTTGTCAGATCTGAGCACACTGCCAGCTGGGCAATGCTCCTGATTTATTGTGGCTGAGAAAACAGCTATCATTTCCTTCTCATCTGTGATGTTTCTCCGAACGAAATGTTGCTGACATTCATCTACCACTGTCTGAATATCGGTTCTGAAAGCTTTCTCAGTACCTGAAAATTTTGTGGGATATTTATCTTAATGGTACACATATACTGGCACTGGATTAGTATAGAAAGTTTGTGGAGGAGGTACTACACTGCTGCATGTTCCATATTTGTTGGCCATCTTTACTGGATTTTCCTTGTCATTATTAGGTACTTTATATGTTTTTTTTTTTCCTGATCTGAGTTCTGTGATTTAAGTTATCAATATTAATGTAAGTGTGTGGTAAATTTCTGTAAATTTAACTGTGTACATCTTATCATCATTATTTACTTCATTGTAAATTGCATCTGTTTGCTGTTCTTTATTTTCTCTATCTGGTGTGTTTTTTGTTTCTTGAGTTTGGTTTTCTGCTTGTCCTTGTGTCTCTGTGTTTGGTTATTTGTGTTTTGGTGGTCGTTTTTTAGTACTTCTTTAAGGCTACTTGGCACTGCTAATACTGTTTCTTCTCTCAATAATTTTGTTGGGCTTGAAAACATATTTTTTTTCTACTCATTAAATTCCATATCACATTTCTTTTAATTGCTCAAAAAAAAGAAAAGATATATATATATATATATATATATATATATATATATATATATATATATATATATATATATATATATATATATATATATATATATATATATATATATATATATATATATATATATATATATATATATATATATATATATGAACAAATTCAATTATGAAACATGTAAATGTCAGTGTAGATTGTTTAATTGTCTCTCACTCTTTAGTTGATAATATTGAAGTGAATGATGAATATATCCCATTGGAGCCCAGTGTCCGGAATATTGGACAGAACTGGGACTTTTCAAGTCTTTATAAAGTAGGGAACCCCCGGGTAGGGACCTATGAGCTTCGCGACCATGAGCCGATAGGCGGAGGGCGGTACGCTTAGTACCCACCCAGTGCCATGCCTTGCCCAGCTCCCCTGGGATCCAATGGGATATATATATATATATATATATATATATATATATATATATATATATATATATATATATATATATGAGAGAGAGAGAGAGACAGACAGACAGATAAAGATTTGTATATATAATTGGTTTGTTAGTGTAATAACTTGATTATACTATTGAAAAAATGTTTTTATTGTAGTATATTATAGGTAGTTATATATGAATCCCCCCTGGGGGTAGGGGGGTTTCAAGAATACTCCCCCAGTATCCCTGCTTGTCGTACGAGGCGACTAAAAGGGTAGGTGGTGTGTTAGTGCCCCACCCTGTAAAAAGAACTAACTAAAAAAGCGAATAAAGCGCCTTGGACCCGGACGGACCATACGTTGACGACTAAGGAATGGACAAAGGACATTCTTAGGGTGGGAACTTGGAATGTGAGAGGAGTGAATGATGAAGTGAAAGAGAGAGAGATTGTTCAGGTGCTTGAGGATGCAAAAGTGGATATATGTGGATTGACTGAAACTAAATGGTAAGGTGAAAGGGTGAGAGAATGGGAATATGGTGTAGGTATATGTGCGGGAGTCAGTGAGAATGAGAGGGCAAGAGAGGAGTATGTCTGATGATAAGCAAGAAGTGGAAGGAGAATATAAGAGAGTATGGAACAGTGGGTGCAAGGATTGTATGGGTGAGGATGAAAGTAGGTATACAAGCATGGGCGATTGTATGTGTGTATGCTCCAACAGAGAATCGAGTGGCAAGAGTGAAAGATAAGTTTTGGGCGAGAGTTGAAGCATGTATAGACAAGTTTGAGAGGAGCGAGAGAGTGCTGTTGATTGGAGACATGAATGGCAAAGTTGGGAATGTACGAGTGGATGAAGTGGTTGGTCAGTGGGGTGTGCCAGCTGACGTAGATGGGAATGGTAGTGCTTTGGTGGACATCTGTGCTGGTAAGGGGTTGGCAATAGCCAACACCTACTTTCGTCATAAGATGATCCACCGGTATACATGGAGAGTAATGAGGAGGATGGATGGTGAACTTGTTGAACGAAAGGCAATGATAGACTACATGTGTGTGGATGAGCGAATGAGAAGACAAGTGTTGGATGCAAGAGTGTGGAGAGGGTGGGGGAATGGAGTCTCGGACCATCACTTAGTGATGGCCAAGGTAAAGATGCAAAGAAAGTGGTTGAGGAGGCGAAGGGGAAGACAGGAGGAAGCAACTCCTGTGAGAAGAGTGGAGAAATTGCAAGATAGTGAGAAAATGACAGAGTATAAGAGTATAGTGGAAGAAAGATTGGGAAGGTATGAGCTAGAGCAGATGGAAGGGGTGCAAGACGTATGTAAGATATTCACAGAAGAGATTGGCGCAGCGTGTGAGGCGGTTTGTGGAGTGAGGAGGAGATGCAAGGGTGTGCAAGGGACAGCATGGTGGAATGATGAAGTGAAACGAGCTGTGGAACAAAAGAAGAAGGCATATGGTGAATGGTTGGCGAGTAGAGGTAGGGGAGAAGATGAGAGAGAGAGAAGAGACAGGTATATGTGAGCAGGAGAAGGGAGGTTAAGAGACTGGTGAAGGAGAGTAAGAAGAAAGTGGATGAAGAGTTTGTGAGGAATCTGAGTCTGAAATGGAGGGAGAGTAAGAAATTGTTTTGGAAGGAGGTAAAGAAAGTAAGGCAATGTGAAAGGGGAAATAACAGGGGAGTGAAAGATAGGAATAATAGATTGTTGGTGGAGAAGAGAGAGAAATTGAGGAGATGGAAGGAGCACTTTGAGGATTTGTTGAATGTAGAGAGTGAGAGCAGTGTGAGTATAAGTGGTTGGGGAATGGCTGGGAGAAGAAGAGATGAGAGGAGGGAGGAAGAGATCAGTAGGGCGGAAGTAGTGGAAGTGATGAAGAAGATTAAGTTGGGAAAGGCCCCAGGAATTGATGGAGTGTGTGGTGAAATGCTGAGGTATTGGGGGTGAGATTGTTGTGGAGTGGATATGGAAGTTGTGTAGATTGGCTTGGGAAGAGGGAAGGGTTCCAGGGACTGGAAATCAGGTATAATTGTTCCTCTGTACAAAGGAAAAGGGGAGAGAGAAGTATGTGGTAACCATAGGGGTATTTGCCTTCTTAGTGTGACTGGTAAAATATATGGTAGAATACTCATTGATAGGGTTAGGCATATGACAGAGGAGCTAGCTGGAGAAGAACAAGGGGGATTTAGGAAGGGAAAAGGGTGTGTAGATCAGATATTTGTTCTAAGATGTTTAGTAGAGAAGTATCTAGAGAAGGGAAGGAAAGTGTATGCTGCCTTCATGGACTTGGAGAAAGCTTATGACAGAATAGATAGGCAAGGTATGTGGAAGGTATTAAGAATATATGGAGTGGAGGGGAAATTGTTGAGTGCTGTGAAGAGTATGTACGAGGGAGCTAGGGCTACGGTGCGAGTGGATGGTGAGCTGAGTGAGTTCTTTGATCTCAATGTGGGACTGAAACAGGGGTGTGTGATGTCTCCATGGCTGTTTAATATATATATGGATGGGGTTGTAAAGGAGGTGCAATGTAGGGCAGTGGATGTGGGGCTGGCCCTAATGAATGAGGGTGAGATTTGGAAGCTTCAGGTGTTGCTGTTTGCTGATGATACAGTATTGTTGAGAGAAGATGAATGGGAGTTGCAAGGTTTGGTGAATGAATTTGGGACAGTGTGTAGGAGGAGGAATCTGAAAGTTAATGTAAACGAAAGTAAAGTTATGGTGTTTGAGAGGAATGAAGTCACAGAGTGTGCAGTGAGATTGGATGGTGAGGATATGGAGAATGTGAGTGCATTCAAGTACTTGGGTAGTGTGATGAGTAAGGATGGAACTTTGGGGGATGAAGTACGTGAAAGGGTACAGCAGGGAAGGAAGGTTGTTGGTACACTGAAAGCAGTGATGAGAAATAGGGAGGTGAGTATGGAAGTTAAGAAGTCACTGCATGATGGCATTGTGATCCCTACCCTGACGTATGGAAGCGAGGCGTGGACCTTGCAAGAGGGGAACAAGTCAAGAGTGAGAGCAGTGGAAATAAGGTACTTGAGAGGAGCATGTGAAGTGACGTGGAGGGACAGGTTGACGAATGAAGAAGTGAAGGAACGTTGTGGGGTAGATGTGGATGTGGTTGAGAAGATTAGGAGAAATACACTGAGGTGGTTTGGACATGTGGAGAGAATGGAGAATGAAAGACTGACTAAGAGGGTGTATGTAGGTGAGGTGGAGGGAGGGAGAGGGAGGGGTAGACCGAGGATGAGGTGGAGGGATGGAGTTGAGAGATATATGAGGGAGGGGAGGGTGAGTTGGGGGGAGGGTAGTCAAATGGTGGGTGACAGAGTGACTTGGAGGCGTTTTGTCTGCGGCCACCCTTTGTGGGATTAGGGCGTCGGGCTATAGATAGATAGATAGATAGATAGATAGATATGCATAAGCTAGGTATATATGTAAATAAAAAAGAGCTAAAAAAATAATACAATCCTTGGCAGAATAAATATTCAGCTGACTAAATAGTGAAGATTGGTGATAAAGGTAGTGTTGGTGTGAAGTGTGGTTGAATGGAGTTGTTGATGTTCAGGATTGTCGATCCAGCCCAAACTTCAGCATTGCTTGGTCATCGCTGCCTTTCTTCGTGGTGTTGTTGGAGTTGGTGGTGGTGGGGAAGAGTGGTGGATATTGTTGTGGAGGGTGGTCGATTGACGTATTATGCGTACTTAGCAAATGATGACATTGCTGCAAGTCGCTGCCTCCTCCTCGCCAAGCCAATTCATTTATTTTTAGTTGTCCTCCTTCTTCACTTTCTTTTCGGTCCTTTCTTCTTGTGATTTACTTCTTGATCGCTGATGATTGTCGTTACGTGCAGGTGCTTACAGAAGATTGTAGAGTTGTAGACTTGTTACTTGTAAAGTGATGATGCTTGTGGTAGTTGCTTTAAGTCTTGTATATCGTAGAGTTGTAGCATAGATGAGTAGTTTTGAGTGGTGATTGTTGCTTGTAGAGTTGTTTCACCACTTCACAGCTATTATTTATTGCTGCATACCATTGTAATCATATTATATTTTTCTTCCTTTACTGTTTCAATCTTTTCTTCACTGACTGCTTTTTTTGCACTATTTTTTTACGTTTTGCCACCAATGTCGATAGATGTAGCCGAGGCAATAATTAGATAGTGAGACATTGTTGGTGAATCTTTGATGTATCGTAGAACGCTGCAGTCATCAGTGTTGTTGTAGATAACTAGTGCACAGGAAAGGGAAATTAACGTGAGAAGCTGATGATAAAAACGTGAGGTGCTAAAAAGCTTGTTGCAAGGTACTATAGGTGCAGCTCTGTCTCATTGGCCTCTCTGTCTGTCTTATTACGTTGGTGAGGCGAATTATAGGCTCTCTTGGGTTACGGACCTTGTTGTATAGTTATATCGAAATGTGATTGACAGCATAACATGACGGCAAACCTCCTAGCTGACTCTATCTCCTGCTTTCTGCCCTTAGTCTTTCTCTCGGGCTCTCTCACTGTGATCTGCGAAATCAAAGAATATATAGGGTTCTGTGGGGATGTAATGTCTGGTTGATTTCCATGGGTAGTTTCCTTGATGTCAGGTAAATGGCTCAAGCTGGTTAACTGCTCGTATAGTGAAGTTCTTGTAATGTTTGAACTGAAAGAGTTTTTTTTTTAATGCAAGAAAGAAGGAACCAAAGGCCAGGAGCCAGCAAACCGTTCATTCCAAAGAAGAAAAAAAACAATACAAAAGAGAGCCAAATTCAAGATCCGTTCATTTCGAGATGCCTGGACACATTGCGTTTGAAAGACTGGAGATCATAGGAAGTAGGAAATACAGACAGAGGGAGACAGGTCCAAAGCTGATCTGTTGCATAAATGAAGGACTTGGAGTAACGGTTAACTCTTGCATTAGAGAGTTGGACAGAAAAGGGATGAGTTTATGTTGATTTTTACGCTATTTCTGATCAGTGTCAATGAGTAAATTCTGTATATGCTGTTTGTTTTTGTGTAAATCTAGAGTTACAGGAATTATTCAACAACATATCGTCACCCTCAGAAAGAAACTGCCTAAGTCATTTTTTCTACTTTTCGGGAAATCGAAAAAAAAAAACTGCCTCATTTTCTTAACTTTTCAATGACAAGCAGAAACTTGAGGTGCATTTTAGAACACTCACACTCTAGACCTGACAAAGGCAGCTATACCAATTGGTGCGCTACGTGATGAAGAATTGATTTAGGCATAAATCCTGAAATCGCCGAAAAATGACTTAGGCAGTTTATGAGGGTGACGATATATATCGTGCAAGGACAGGAACTGCAGCTTGTTACCATTTCAAGAATGTTGAGAATGTCAAAGAATTTAATTATCTTTCCGGATCTATATTATGAACATAACTAGAAAATGAGCAAACAGTAACATCACACGGAATGCAGGGCACATATTATCTAGAAATGCACTTTTGATCTTGACTTTCTTCTGTAGCTGTGATGACAATTGCACATCAATCCCCAAAGGTAATTGCCTATCATCGCCTAGTTCCACCTGCCCTGATATCTGGTTTCCATCAGCAGAATGTTCTGGTGGAATCGTTCACCATGCTCCTCGCTGACTGCACCCAAGTTGCTTTTGAAGAAATCAAGGTGGGAATGCAGAAAGTGCAATTTGATTAACAGTCTGCATCCAAGCTGGTGGAATGCACTGATCAGGTTATCGACGAGCTGTGCGGAATCTGGTCTCCTCTGGTTGCCAAGAAAACTTTCCACAACCCCTCTGGAAGCATTCCAAGCACTCTCTACGTCATTCGTCATTTTACCCTGGAGTTGTTTCACAAGACCAAGTTTTATGTGTAGTGGCGGTAGCAATACCTTCTCGCTGAACATCAATGGACTCTCAGAACGCTGCACGAGCCTGGTGTGAGACGCTCTGAGAAGTCAGTCTTTCTTCACGAAATGATCTGAATCGCTCTGGCGGTCCCACAAGCATAAAAAACAGTACTTTGTATAACCGCCTAGCATTCCAAGTAGGAATGAAATCATGCTGAAATCCCCACAATCCTCCCAGTTGTGATCTTAGTGCTTGATCTTTGTCAGACAAACCTTCACATTCTCATAGCCTTCTTTCATTTCCACAGAATGTGCCCATTCACTTAGACATGAAGCCAGCAGCTCAGCATTGGAATTGGTGAGTCTTAAATCTCAGACCAAGTCATCGAGTTCTTGCTGGTTGGGAAAGTATGGAGCGTCTGGAATATTCTCGAACATATGATTCATCATCAATTTCCCCTCCGTCATTGACGATGTCCTCATGGTCAGAGACAACTGTGTCCGCAGGAGGGACGAGAATCACAAGCTTATCACTGTGAGGCACAGAAGAGATCGAAGAAGGCAAATTTGGATATACAGTGTTCTTTCTGCCCTTAACGGTCTTCGCATCACTTATATCAACCATGGAAAATAACCCTCGTCGTGGTGATTCAAAGGCTCTCGGATCTGTAAAAGGCATCTTCTATCTCGCTCCTCATAGCCAAGCTTCAAGCACAGAGCAACAGCTACCACATGCAGTATGCAGAGCCCAGTCCTTATCTTGACCGCCCATTGCGACGCCAAAATGTTTTCTCCACATATATAACAAAATGTATCGGCTGACAGCTTGAAAGAATGTTTACTGGTCATTCTCATCCATAGAAGCACCTTTAGGAACAGCCCAAAAACATGTCGACCAGCCAAACTAGCAACGTGAGACTAGCTCATCGAATGAACTGACGCAATCCGCGTTGTATGATGCAATTATGGTCATGTCAGCAACATCTGCATGGACACAGATGGTATGTGTGTGTGTGAGAGAGATGTGGTAAGCAATACGTCAGCCATTACATCGGCGTGTGGTACCAAGACTGGAAATAAACAATTGCCAACTGTTGAGAAAAGCCTAGAGATAGACAAACAAAATATACGCCATTGGAATCAGCTTGGAAAACTGAGTCTAACAAGACTAAAAATACTGAATAAGCAAATTCCCTGTTACGTACTGTTATGTGTTATGACATTCTTGATAGTCTAGGGCAACAGGATTGTTAATATACTTCATGTGGAATGACATTCCTGGTCAGAAGCTGTGTTGGTCTGCAGAAGACACTACATACTGCATGTTGTGATATGAGATATATACTAGTGCCTATAATTATTACATATCTATAACTATAACATATTAATGTAATTGAAATATATCCTTCCATAATGGATTTACCTGGTTCATCAAAAAAATCAGGTGTTCACAGCTTTTATCATGCCTTGGTCGAGTAGTATCAGTACCTGACTTCTATCTAAGAGGTCCAGGGTTCGATTCCCAGTCAGGAGCCTACTTTTATATTTGTACACACACGTGC
Organism: Coenobita brevimanus; assembly: GCF_032717465.1. NCBI lineage: Eukaryota > Metazoa > Arthropoda > Malacostraca > Decapoda > Coenobitidae > Coenobita > Coenobita brevimanus. The sequence continues at coordinate 10,943,432 of NC_136984.1, forward strand.
AATGTGTCTCTCCAGTATATATATATATATATATATATATATATATATATATTGCCAGATGCGTTATTTCCGTAAGGGGAGGCCACAAACAAATCCCCTTTATGTCGCCCTGTCCTCAGTCATATCATTGCCCAGCTCCCAGCTCACACACCCCTCTCTCATATATCTCTCCACTCCATCCCTCCATCTCATCCTTGGCCTCCCCCTCCTTCTCCCCCCATCCACCTCACTTATATACACTCTCCTCGTCAGTCTCTCACTGTCCATCCTCTCCACCTGTCCAAACCACCTCAGTGTGTTTCTCCTAACGCTTCCTACCACATACACATCCGCATCACAATACTTCTTCACTTCCTCATCTGCCAGTGTGTCTCCCCTTGTGACTGCACATACTCCTTTCAAATAACTCATTTCCACTGCTCTCACTCTTGACTATCCCTCCAAAAAGGTCCGAGCATCATTTCCATACGTTAGAGTTGGTATCACAATACTGTCATGTTAACTTCCATGCTCACTTCCCTGTTTCTTGTCACTGCTTTCAAGGAACCAGCAACCTTTCTTCCCTGTTGCACCCTTTCAAGCATATCACCCTCTAAACTTCCATCCCTACTCATTACGCTACCGAAGTACTTAAACACAGTCACATTTTCCATTTCCTCCTCATACAACCACACTGCACATTCTCTGACTTCATTTCTCTCGAAGACCATAACTTTACTCTTTCCTACATTCAACTTTAGATTCCGTTTCTTGCACACTCTCCCAAACTCATTCATCCAGCCTTGCAGCTCCCCTTCGTCTTCACTTAACAACACAGTATCAACTGCAAACAACAGTACAGGTAGTTTCCGAACACTGCCCCCACTCACTAGGGCCGCTCCAACAACAACTACCCTACCTTGTATCTCTTTTATAACCCCATCCATATACATTTTGCAAAACCATGGAGACATGACACATCCTTCTTTCAATCCAACTTTCAAACAGAACTAAGAATGAATATCTGATCTACATAACCTCTTCCTTTCCTAATACCTCCCTGTTCTTCTCCAACTAATTCCTCTGTTATTTCCCTAACTCTGTCAATAAGTATCATACCATATACTTTTCCTATTACACTACGAAGACAAATGCCACTATGATTACCACACACTTCTATTTCCCCTTTTCCTTCGTACAGGGGAATAATTATTCTGTACCTGACTTTCAATCCTCCGGGACTGTACCTTCCTCCCAGGCCAATCTGCACATCTTCCACATCCATTCTAGTACTATCTCTCCCCCATGCTTCAGTATGTCACCACACACTTCATCAATTCCTGGGGCTTTCCTCATTTTGACTTTCTTCATTGCTTCCACAACTTCCATCCTACTGATTCCTTCTTCTCTTCTCACATCCCTCCTTCTCCCAGCCATTCCCCAGCCACTTATCGTGGCATTACTTTCATTTTCTGTTTAGCAGTTCCTTAAAGTGTTTCCTCTATCTGCTCATTTTTCTCCCTTCTCTACTAGTAATTTATCATTTTTATCTTTCACTTCCAAGCTAACTTCTTTGGCACCCTGTCTAATTTTCTTTACCTCTTTCCAGAACATTTTCCTACATTCCCTCCACTTTACACTCGAGTTCCTTCCAAATTCCTCATCCACTCTCTGCTTACTCTCTCTTACTAATTTTTTCACCTCTCTCTTTCTCTCTACATGTAACTCTCTCTTTCGTCTCTTAACTTCTTCACGCCTCTTTTTCTCATCAACTCACTATATGCTTTCTTCTTTTGTGCCACAGCCTCACTCACCTCTTTCGTCCGCCATTCTGTTCCCTGCACCCTCTTTCGTCTTCTCTTCACCCCACACACCACCTCACATGCTGCACAGATTTATTCTGTGAAAATCTTTCACACACCTTCCATGTCCCCCATCTGCTCCAGTCCATATTTACCCAATCTCTCCTCCATTTCCCTCTTATATTCTGCCTATTTTCCATCCTCTTGTAACTTTTCCACTCTCCTTGTATGTACTACATCCTCTTGTCTTTTTCTTCTTCTGTTTCTCCATTTTTTTTGGATTTTAACTCTGACCACCACAAAGTGGTGGTCCGAAAGTCCACTCCCCCAACCTCTATAATACTCTTCCATCCATTACACACCTCATCCTTTCATCCAAGCACACATAATGAATCATTGCCTTTCCTTCATTCAGTTCACTTTCTCATCACTCGTCCCCTATACCTGTGGATCATTTTGTGCCTGAAGAGGGTATTAGCTATCACCAACCCCTTCCCGGCACAAATGTCCATTAAAGCACTGCCATTCTCATCCATCTCTGCAGGCACACCCCACTCACCACCTACACCATCGACCTTCCCATTCTCTACTTTTCCATTCACATCTCCAGTCAAAATCACTCTTTCATTTCTTTCAACTTTTCCATGCACACAACCATATTTGTCCAGAACTCTTCTCTCACTCTGCTTGCACGATCTTGCGTTGGCTCATACGTGCTCACAGTCGTCCACGATTGTAGTCTAACTCGAGCCAACTGATCCATACTCTCTTATATTCTCCTTCCATCTGTTACAACAATATGCACTCCTTCTTTTGCCTTCTCATTCTCACCTACTCCTGCGCATATACCCCAACCAAACTCCCATTCTCTCACACCCTCACCTCTCCATTTAGTTTCCGTCAACCCTCATACATCCACTTTTTCACCGTCAAGAACCTTGACAATCTCTCTTTCTTTCACCTCGTCATTTGCACCCCTTACATTCCAAGTCACAATCCGTATCATGTCCTTTGTTCGGTCCTTGGTCGTCGCCTTTTGGTTAGTCCTGGTCTGAGGCTTCTTGTTCATATTTTTAGTTAGTTGTTTTCCGGGGAGGGAACTAACTCTCCGCCAACCCACTTGTGTCACGTAGGGAACACGGTTTTATATATATATATATATATATATATATATATATATATATATATATATACAGTATATCATTAGATTTATTAACCAATATGCTTTCCTGTATTTATGCCCCTTGTGTAAGCATACTTTTTTTTTTAACAACATCCATATGCTATGGAAGGCTTATCAATATACATCCTTTCCTGCATTTCTCCCCATAGCTTAGGCATACTATTGTAAATAATCAACATTCTTAAGCTATAGTAGGCTTGTTAATATATATACTTTCCTGCATTTATCACCATAGCTGAGGCATACAGTATGATTTTTTTTAATTAACATTGTTAAGCTATTGTTAAGATCATATTAAAAATAAATCTGGCTTTTAAACATTACTGAAACAAATGTCCCATAAGCTGTACTGTATACATGTCTACCCCTGCCTCTTGATGTGGGAAGGCAAGAACTGGTACTGCATCCACCGATAATTTTCGGATCTTTGCTGGAACTGAAATGTCCACGAGTTATTATTATAGACATCTTTTAAAGAAATCAAATTCAAAATGTAAACTACATATCCTTGCATTTTTTAAATTGAAACTGTCTTTTCTCTGACACAGATTAATCCACTTCTTTCTAAGTTCTTCATCTTAAGGAAATTGTGTAGAGACCAGGCTCTTTTGTGCTAATAGGAAGAATTGCAACAATAAACTGCACAATAATCTGGCATTTTCTCGAACTTGAGCACGACCAGATCAGTGTTGTGGCCTGGATCAAACTGAGACAGCAGGCCCAGTGACGCCAAGCGCAGCTAGGGACCCGTTCTCGTCCCTTTGCGGATGGACCTTGTATTCTCTGGACCTGGGGGTAATCCATATATAACGCTCCATTTCGACTCTTTGGGAGATTTCTTGTGTGTTGTGGGGACAGCTCAGTGTTATCTTTACCTACCCTGCATCATTTATTCATTTCCTAATCCCACTGCCACAACCACGCCCTCACCAGCCGACTGAGCCGTCCTCGCAACACACAAGATACTGCCACGTGAGTTTTTAGTACACAGAAAGTGCACGAGAGAGAGAGAGAGAGAGAGAGAGAGAGAGAGAGAGAGAGAGAGAGAGAGAGAGAGAGAGGTCACTGGCAGTGTTTAGAAAACATAATTGCTTTGCGAGTTAGGTTCGGTTATTTCAGGTTTGGTTAAGTTTAAGTTAGGAGAGTTTCAGTTAGGTTGCTAGGTCATCTGGGGCTTGGTTGGGGTAGGACAATTAGCTGAGATTTGGTTAGGTTAGGATAGTTTCGATTAGGTTAGGTTAGATTTGTCATGGCGTGAGGTGGAATTATAAATTAATGAATGCGTGAAATAACTGAAAATAGAGACAAGGAATTGACTTATGAAAGTCAAGCAGTCAGTTTTACTTTATACCGACTTACTTCACCGATTCTCTAATGAAGAGAATTTATAAACTTTCTCAACAGTACAGAGCAGAAACTACAGTAATTGCTCACGAGTGCTGTTTGTTAGTACTGTTAGCCTCACGAGAAAGTGACTCCACCCCTGACAATCAATAACTAGTGCTATTAATGATAAACAAGTTCTTGCCGGTGCATTAACTCCTGGTGGACACAACGGATTTAAACTTGATACAAACGAAACTGGCCTGAGTACCAGTTATGAATAATGCAAAGCGTTAGTGCAAACTAGGAGCGGCAACTAAAATAAGCTTAATATGGAGAAATAAAACACGAGTTTAACTACATTAAGCTCAAAGAAAAGGAACTGTAACTATATTAATTACAATTAAATAAATTTACGTTACATGAGTCTCAAAATAAATTCAAAATAACAAGGAGAATACACTCACTCGCACACTCAAAAGCTAAACTTAAACCTAGGAAAAACGAAAAGAAATACTGGTCAGTAGAGGGGGCTAAGCGGAATGACTGGGCACCTGCAATACACTAAACCTCTTCACCGATTCACCGTCTAGGTGGAGATTTCAGGAACTCGCTGTAAAACAGGCACACGAACCTGTTCTCACGACGATCAAAGCCTGACTAACCTCGAATTATGAAAGAGGGCGAGGGCCTGCTGTGTTTACTTCAACGGTCAACTGAAAGAAAGTGAGCGATATACGCTCACAATAAATCACTCAGCAAAGACGCTAATATTGCGCACAAGGATGATCACTTGTGAAACAGTGAAAAATGTTCTGAAAACCACCCCAACCGAGTGAAAGCGAGGACGGTTGAACTGAGCGATACGCTGTGGGAACTCCACCAAAAGTCGTGGTTTACCCACTAATGAAAAATGTCATGAATTTATAAATACGCTCACGCGAAATCGTGACAAGATTATTTTAGGCTTGGTTAGGCTAATTTTAGTCATGTCAGAATAGGTTAGGTCAAGTCAGGTTGTTTTCGTTAGATGAAGCTTCGTGTCCGGTCCTCCTTCTATCGTGACTTACACATACTGATACAAAGGAATCATTGAGCACTGACAGGGGATGTCTCTTTCGGTTTATTCTTGCCATTTCCCGAATTTTATTATTCAGTTTAGGATGACGTATTTCTCAGTATGAGAAACCCATATGAGTGTAATAAAAGTCTCGTGGCAGGAAGAATAGCCCCCAGATATGTCACTCGGTTCTGAGGGGTTAGAACTGTATGCAAAGATTCAAGCAAATTTCCAGTCACTGACAGCTGTTTATGGAACCCTGTAACTGGTAGAGTCAATTAACCTGCATTGCATTCAGCAACGACACTGAATGGCTAAACTCAGTACCATTAATGAATGCATTATAAATTTTTATCCAAAACTGAAGACTTGTCCACAGAGTCGTCGTCAGTTTTAGTTATTCAGTACGAGTCATGGTTCCCTTGTAATTAGGTCCTCATGTTCATTTCTCAGTTACATGTCTTGATTATTCTATACATATCCTAGAAAGTTTTATTTTGTTACACACACACACACACACACACACACACACACACACACACACACACACACGCAGCATTTTCAGTGCAAGTGGATGTAATTACATTGTATTTAAGTTGCGAAAATAAGTTTAGAAATATGGAACGTCGTTAGACTGAGGGACGTGACTGGCTAGTTCTGGTTGGGAAGTAGCACAGAGGAGCAGGTGAATATAATAACAGATTTGTTTAGTGTGTGCAGGGGATTCTTTATCATTATCCTCATCATTTTCATATTCATCATCATCTTATCATTATTATTATTATTATTATTATTATTATTATTATTACTATTACTATTATTATTTTGTAACCGCCTTTCTTTCTTTTATTTCTGTCGACAAATATACAAGGGATTATTGCAAATCGTCATCATCATCATCATCATCATAACTCTTTTCTTCCGTCATAAGGAAAGGGTGAGTTAGGATCTAGAAATAAGCAAAGAGGAAACAAAGAAGAAGGAAAATTACGTAATCCAAATATCCTATAAGACAAGCAAAACAGAAAAAAAAAGCGTTGATTATATAAAAGAATTGTATATACCTAACAATTGTCGTATTACCTACTCACTTCACAAAAGAAAATGTCATCCATATATCCTCTTGCTCTCTCCACACTATTTTATATCCTTTTTGGAGAGACTGTTCAAGTGAAATGAGAGTTAGATCTTAGTTTTCTCCAACTCCTTCCTTATGACTCGTCCTTCCCACAATAAATAAAATCGTCCAGAGGAGTCAAGAATATAATATGACCCAGTGGTAGTGAAAAGGAAGAGGTGGATGTGCAGGGGACTATGCTGAATCCAGTCGAAGGTCTTCCAGGGAGAGACAATAATTATGAACACCCTGTGTCCGGATGTACTGTATTGTGTGTGTGTGTGTGTGTGTGTGTGTGTGTGTGTGTGTGTTCTTACCTACCTAATTGTTCTTACCTAATTGTATCTTTACAGGTATGAGTCAAGCTCGTACTGTCCCGTGTCTTAAACCATATTTATCGTACATATCCTTAAATTTGTGAATTGTTTTGGCACACACTATTTCATTCGGTAGTGCATTCCATTGATCAATTGCTCTGTTTGGGAAACTGAATTTCCTTAAGTCTTTATCACCTCTCTTCTTATGCAGTTTTTTGCAGTGTCCTCTTGCTGATGCTTCTCCATATGTTAAGTAATCATTTATGTCTATTTTCTCCTTTCCTAATATGCATTTATATAGCATCATCATGTCACTTCTTTTCCTTCTCTCCTGTAGTGTTGGTAGATTCAGTTTATTTAGTCTTTCTTCGCAGCTTAGGTCCCTTAAGCTTGGTATCCATCTTGTAGCGGCCCTTTGAACTTTTTCAATCTTGTCTATGTGTTTTTTGAGATAAGGACTCCAGACTACTGATGCATATTCCAGGGTTGGTCTAAAGAATGATGTTATTATCCTTCTTAGTATGTCTTCATTTATGTATGTGAATGCTATTCTCATATTTGCAAGCAGTGTATACATGTTCTGTACCTTCTCGCTGATGTGGTCAGCCGGAGATAGTCTGTTATTGATAATCACACCTAGGTCTTTCTCTCTTTCTGATGTGTATAGGGTTTTATTTCCTAACTTATAATCCCAATCAGGTCTTTTCCCACTTTTACCAAACTTGATTACATGACACTTATCCACATTGAATTCCATTTGCCATGTACTACTCCATTCATGAAGTTTATTTAATTCTTCTTGTAGCTCTTTACAAGAGTCTGTGTTAGTAATTCTCCTTTGTATTTTTGCATCATCTGCAAACATATTCAGATAGCTCTCATTTCCAGTGTTACTGTTTATATCATTTATATACACTAAAAACATGATTGGTGCCAGCACTGAACCCTGTGGTACTCCACTAGTCACTTCTTTCCATGATGAGTAGTTTCCTCTTAGTACTGTCCTCATTTCTCTTTTTATGAGAAAGTCTTGCAGCCAACAAAACAGTTTGCCTCGAATTCCTCCTTGATGGTACAGTTTCCATAAAAGTCTTTGGTGTGGTACTGTGTCAAAAGCTTTCTTGAAATCTAAATAGATACTGTCCACCCATCCTTCCCTTTCCTGTATTGTGTTTCTTACTCTGTCATAGTAGCTCAACAGATTAGTAACACATGATTTTCCTTTTCTGAAACCAAACTGTGTTTCTGTTATCATACTGTGTTCTTCTAGATGGTTTACCCAAGCTTTTCTTATAAGTTTTTCTAATACCTTGCTTACAACACTGGTCAGTGATACTGGTCGGTAGTTGTGTGGATTTTGTCTATTTCCTTTCTTGAATAAGGGGACAATATTTGCTTTTTTCCAAATATCAGGTAGTTTACCTTGACTCAAGGATTTCTTGAAAATTAAAAATAATGGTTTACTTAACTCCTTTGCACATTCTCTTAATACCCAACATGAAATTTCATCAGGACCACTTGCTTTTCCTCTGTCTAATCTACATAACTTCTCCTGAATTACTTTTTCCGCTATTTGTATATCTGGTAGTATGTGTCGACATGCGTGTTCCACATAGTCCCTCTCAAAATTTTTTTCTTCTGTAAAAACTAATTGGAAATTCTTATTTAGTGCTTCACAAATATCTTTCTCTTGTGTATAAGTGATTCCCTCGTCCGTAATGGATTGTATTATATCTTTTACTTTAGTTTTGCTTCTGATATAGCTGTAAAACAGCTTTGGTTGATCACTACTTTTATTTATTATATCCTCCTCAAACTGTTTTTGGGCTTCCCTCCTTATTCTTGTATAGTCGTTTCTTGCCTGTTTATAATTATTATACGCCCTTTCACTATTGTGTCTTCTGTATCTATTCCACAATAAATCTCTTCTTTCTTTTGATTTTTTACATTCTGTATTGAACCATTTCTGTATTTTCTTATCTGCTTCTTTGTGCTGTGGGATGTACTTCTGGACTCCTATTTCATAAAATTCACAAAAATTTTTATATACAGCATTTAAATCTTGTCCTCTAAGATCATTTTCCCAAGCAACTTCTAAGAAATACTTCTTTAGGTCTTGATAATTTCCCTTTTTATAGTTTAGGCTCTTTTTGTAACTATCATTGCTGTTTACTATGTCATATGCTATCCTGAAGTTATAATTTAGTACTGCATGATCGCTTTTGCCGAGTGGAGGGTGATATATTAAACTGTCAATATCATTTTCTTGCCTTGTAAATATTAGATCTAGCACTGAAGGTACATCAAGTCCTCTTTTTCTGGTGGTTTCCCTCACATGTTGCGTTAAGAAAAACTCTTGTACGAGATCCAGGAGCTTTTGGTCGCAACAGCTTTCTTGGCTAGTTATATCTAGAGTATTCCAATTTATATTTGTATTGAAGTCCCCAGTTAGTATAATTCTTTCCGATTTCTCTTCCATTTTATGTAGCAATGATCTTACACTCTGAATTGTACTCTCTGCCAGGTCCTCATATTCGTCTCTTTCCCATGTGTTTGATCTGGGTGGCATGTACAAATTGGCTACAATTACTTTACCTTCAGATGTGTCGATCTCTACTGCAATCAGTTCTACTTGTGATGGTATATCTAGTTTTATTTCCTTGACTTTTAGATTTTTCTTAGTTAATATTATAATTCCTCCTCCTTTTTTTAAATATCTGTCTCTTCTCCATACATTGTATTCCTCTAAGTTTAGTATGTCATTTGATATCCTAGGTATTAATTTTGTTTCAGTTAGGCATATTATTTGTGGTTCATTTTCTCTGACATAATCATTCATCTCTATAGTAGGACTCGCCTACGTTTGCGGCTGTGGTGTAGCCCGCACCTGTTTACAGTGTTGCCACGTTTTCTATACCGTTATCTCTCTCTCTCTCTCTCTCTCTCTCTCTCTCTCTCTCTCTCCTGGCGGGAAATGTGAGCCACCCTGAGTACTTTTGATTCTTTTATAAGTTATTTATAATTGTGCTTTCATTTGTTAATTTGGTTTTGTTATATTTAGTGATGCCGACAATGCATCCAATGCATGCCCCTCTCCTGCCTCTCTCTCTCTCTCTCTCTCTCTCTCTCTCTCTCTCTCTCGCCGACTGGGTGTGGAAGTGTTGCCGCTCGCGAGTGAATAATTTTTTTTTTTTTACTTCGGTATTGGCATATGCCTACTATTTTGTCCTACATATTAGCTTATGATTATAAATGTGATTATTCCTCGTCCTTAAAATTATGGTAAAAGCCGGTAAATGTGAGCATTTTTCCCTAGCAACACCTGTACAAGCTATGGTTGGGTATACGAAGGTACTTTACCGTAGGCCAGACTGGTAAGTGTTGCCACTCAGAAGAATTACATGAATTATTTCTTTTACTTTGGATATTGGCATATTTCTTCTTTTTTCAGGCTCATTATCTTATATCTATAACTGTGATATTATTACCCACCCTAAAACTACGCTAAAAACCATTAAAAGTGACTACAATTTCTTTTAGCAACACTGTACAATATGTATGCCATGTTTCTGTGTTACTGTATAAATATTTTATGCATAATAAGATTACTGTTGATTCATCCATCAATATACACAAGTGTAAGTTTTATTCATCTGAATTTATCGAATTTGTGATGCCTTGTACATAAATAGCTTCCGTTTCACATCGCAAGTTGGGGAAACATGGCACCATTGTACACAGTTGCGAGCCACACCACAGCCGCAAACGTGCGCGAGTCCTACTATAGTGTGTGTGTGTGTGTGTGTGTGTGTGTGTGTGTGTGTGTATCTTTGCCACCTTCAAACAATCACCTCAACTCAGAATAAACCATCATTTATGTCTGGGTTAAACATATACTCCATAAACCCCGTCACAACCTAAGTCAACCTCAGCTGAATAAAACCGTCTGAAGGCAACGAGAATACACAGCACAACACGTCATCGGACTGAAGGTATTACTCTTGTCCTTAACTACTCCAGTCCATTGACACAGGCTGTGAAACGATCCATCTGATCCTGGAAAAATAATGATAGATAATGTATACTATTAGGAATATTAATAATGAAGCTTACTGTACACTGTTGCTGTTTCTCTCATCCCTCAAACTAAAAAAGCCAGGCTGAATATTGCCTGACCTTTTGGGGCTCTTGACCTAGAAAGGAACACGAATGGCTTTAGATGATCCTATGGATATTATTTCAATAATTTAACTTCGTATTCACAAATAATCTTAAAGTACTTATTTAAAAATCTCAATTGCTTAGTCTTTCTTTTATTCAAATCCCTAGAACACATCGCCTAGCATCCAGGTAAACACAGGGAAGATTGTTTGAGCCTCCCTGGGGACTCAGGTCTAGCCCAATTCTCTCCTGGTTAATGAGTGACTCAGAGAGTAGTACATTAATAGGCTGGACTCCACCGCAACACGGGTTTGGGAAATTATCAGCAATACAGTACAGATATAGGATGGGAGTGGGGGGGAGGAATTGTGCTAATTTTCTTGGGCTAATATCGAGAAAAAATGCAGCATTAATGTGGTTGCAAATTTCTCCCGTTATGAGCTACGATGAACAATGTTTCTTTTAATGTAATAAACGTGTTATTTTTCTTTCTTTTACAGCTTAGATCCAATAGTCAACTATTAGGGAAATGAAAATGAAATATAATAAAAAAAAATTAAAACATAATGATATATGGAACCCACGTCTGACAACCTGATGTTCGAAAAATCCATTCTGAGGCTCACAAAGTCGTTTATATCTGGGAAGAAGAACATATAATATACGTTATTAGACTCAAGTAATTAGGGTAGTATGGTTGGCTGGATATTTTAAGTATCTGGCTCTTAAGACATCACCATTATCCATCTCTTCTGTACATCACCATTAACATCACTACAATAAATGTTTCAACAAATTCGTTTTTCTTTTATTTAGACGATATTTTGCAGACTGGGAAGATTTCTGAACTAAAGAGAGTTTAGATATACCCTTCATTAACTGCATCACCAATATAGTTCTTTCACCAAAATTGACCTAGATGCTGGTCCTTCTGCGGCTTATTTCACGTAGCTCAATGACAGAAAAAGACAGTGCTATAGCTCGGCATTCTTTCCATAGCACTTCTTCATGGCTAGCATCATATTTTGTTGATAATCGTTTGTTATAAGTTAATACTCAAGCCAAAGAGATGGTAATTTTAAGCCAAATTAACCCATTTGCACCCAGCGTCCTCAATATTGAACGGAACTGGGAGTTTTCAAAAGTTACTAAAGGAGGGAACCCTGGGGTAGGGACCTATGAGGTTCGCGACTACAAGCCGATAGACGGAGGGGAGTATGCTTAGTACCCTTCCAGCAAAATCACTCACACAGGAACCCTGGGAGTTAATGGGTTAATGTAAAATGTGAATAGATAAAATATTGTCACCTGACAGCAGAAAAAAAGAAGGAACGAAAAATCGTCTTTGTTTACAGAAGGTATTAAAACACTGTATGGTGAATATGATGACACTGTATCCAGTACAGTGACATTATTTTGTATACCTACAGAAAATGTCATTCAACTTAGGAAAGCAAATTAAAGCAACAGGGTTAAAGAATAGATTACTGTACTGCACAAAAGTTTATAAAACATTATACAGGTAGAGCCAATTTATATCACGCTGTGCAGTGTGATGGTGACAGAACTCTTTCCTAAATTGACAAAAAAAAATCGAGATGAAAAGTGAAACATTCATAGGTAAAAAAAAAACAGCCATGAGGAGAAATGGTCAGGGAAAATAATCATGAAGTAAACAATAGTCATGGGATAGTCATGGGGTAAAAAAAAGTCATGGCAAAAAAAAAAAAAAAAGTCAAGAAGTAAAAGAAAAAAAAAAGAGTAACTGGGTAAACATACAGTTACAGGGATATGGCGTAAAAAACAATTGGCATGGGAAAAAATTAATTGTCATGCGAAAAAATAATTTTGGGTTTTAAAAAAAGTAGTCATGAAGTAAAAAAAAAAAAAAAATAGCCACTGAGATCAAACTTAAAGACAAGTAATGCCCCCCCTCAAGGGGGAATCACACCAGCCACGAGCCGATACATATTTGGTGCGACTCGGAATATGACCTTGACCTTGATCTACTTTCACAAATTTCGAACTTCTACGAGATTTTCATCTCTACCACACAACTGTAAAATTCTGTGATAATATCTTGAGCGGTTGCGAAGTTATCTTGGTAACAAGCACACAGACCTTTACCTACTTTCACCAATAACGAAGTCGTAGGAAACTCTCATTCCTACTACGCACCTGTAAAATTTTGTGATATCTTGAGCGATTTGTGAAGTTATCTTGCTAACAGACAGACACACAGAGAACTGAAAACAATATTCATATGAGATTTTTATCCTTACTACACACCTATAAAGCTTTGTGATGATATCTTGAGCGGTTGCGAAGTTATTATGGTAACTGACACACAGACCTTGACCTATTTTGACAAGTTTCGACCTCGTGATCGAATTTTTTCCCCTACTACACACCTGTAAAATTTTGTGATGATATCATGAGCGGCTGCGAAGTTATCGTGCTAACACACACACACACACACACACACACACACACACACACACACACACACACAGACTGAAAAGAATACCAGCTTCGCTATCGCGGCTGGTAAAAATCTATCTATCTGGACAGATTTTTACCAGACGGGATTGAGGCGTCTGGCAATAGATAGCTGGTAAAAATAATCTATCTATTGCCAGACGCCTCAATCCCGTTTGGGGTGGCCACAAACAAATTGCCTCCAAGTCGCCCTGTCCCCCGCCATTTCACTGCCCTGCTTCCAACTCACCCCCCCCTCTCTCATATACCTCTCCACCCCATCCCTCCATCTCATCCTCGGCCTCCCCCTCCCTCTTCCCCCCTCACCTCACTCACATACACTCTCTTCGTCGGTCTTTCACCCTCCATCCTCTCCACATGGCCAAACCACCTCAGTGTGTTCCTCATAACGCTTCCTATCACATCCACATCCACACCACAACGCTCCTTTATATCCTCATTCGTCAGCCTGTCTCTCCACGTGACTCCACAGGCTCCTCTTAAATAACTCATTTCCACTGCTCTCACTCTTGACTTGTGTCCTTCCAACAATGTCCAAGCTTCACTTCCGTACGTTAGAGTTGGTATCACAATACTGTCATGTAGTAACTTTTTCATTTCCATGCTCACTTCCCTGTTTCTTATTACTGCTTTCAATGAACCAGCAACCTTTCTTCCCTGCTGTACCCTTTCAAGCATTTCACCCTCCAAACCTCCATCCTTACTCATCACACTACCCAAGTACTTAAACGTACTCACATTTTCCAATTCCTCACCATCCAACCTCGCTGTACATTCACTAACTTCACCTCTCTCAAAGACCATCATTTTACTCTTCCCTACATTCACCTTTAGATTCCGTTTCTTACACACTCTTTCAAACTCATCCACCAAGCCTTGCAGCTCCCCTTCGTCTTCACTCAACAACACGGTATCATCTGCAAACAACAGTACAGGGAGTTTCCAAACACTATCCTCTCTCACCAGTGCCACTCCAACATCCACTACCCTACCTTGTACCTCTTTTATTACCCCATCCATGTACAGATTGAACAACCATGGAGACATGACACATCCCTGTTTCAAACCAACTTTCAAAGAGAAAAATTCACTTAGTTCACCATCCACACGCACTGCAGCCTTCGCACCATCGTACATACTCTTTACAGCATTCAACAACTTCCCATCTACTCCATATACTCTTAACACTTTCCACAATCCTTGTCTATCCACCCTGTCATATGCTTTCTCCAAATCCATGAAAGCCGCATACAACTTTTTTCCCTTCTCTAGAAACTTTTCCACTAAAGATCTGAGAATGAATATCCGATCTACACAACCTCTTCCCTTCCTAAAGCCTCCCTGTTCTTCTCCAACTAATTTCTCTGTTCTTTCTCTAACTCTGTCTATAAGTATTCTACCATAACTTTTCCTATTATAATAAGAGGCGTAATAATTTTATGATATATAATAGTGAATGAACGACGGCAATCCAGCAGAGACAGACAGAATCAAAGAGGTCTTACCCAGTCCAGTTTGTAGGCAACACATCTGTACAGAGGAAAGAGGTTCATCACGGTAACGCCGATATTGTCCAACTTGTTCAGAGCGAAGAACCGTTCCTGAAGTTCTGGTTAAGGAACATTATGCAACATTATCTGTCTGGGCTTTGAAGAGATTTGAGAGGTTGTGGAGAATAGTGGAGGGAGTTTGTGGTGGGTGTGGTGGTGGTGACAGTGATGGAGGGGGGGATGGTGGTGGTGACAGTGATGGAGGGGGAGATTGTGGTGGTGACACTGATGGGGAATGAGATGGTGGTGGTGGTAATATTGAGGCAGAGGGAGATAGTGGTGGTGGTACTGATGGAGGAGATGGTGGTGGTGATTATGATGAACGGGAAGATGATGGTGATGATGGGGGTGAGGGAGATGGTGGTGGTGACAGTTATGGAGGGGGAGATGGTGGTGGTGACAGTGATGGAGAGGGAGATGGTTGTGGTGGTAATACTGATGCAGAGGGAGATAGTGGTGGTGGTACTGATGGAGGAGATGGTGGTGGTGATCGTGATGTACAGGATGATGGTGGTGCTCAGAGTGATTTAGGGGGGAGATCGTAGTGGTGCTAGTGATGTAGGGGGGATGATGGTGGTCCTAGTGATGGATGGGGAGATGGTGGTGGTGACAGTGATGGAGGAGGAGATCGTGGTGGTGACAGTGATGGAGGGGGAGATTTGGGGTGCTGAACGGAGGGGTGATGATGAGGGAAGATTGGGAGGGGGGAGGTGAAGGGTCTGGTGACGAGCTGAGAGAGATGTGGTGATTTACTCGCATGGACTGGTGGTGACTGTGAGTGTCTGGTGGGGGACAGCTGTGGGTTTTGGTGGTGACTGAGGTGGAGTGTGGATGGTGGTGGTGGTGGTGAAGTTGGTGGTGGCGGTTTTTCTAATATCAACAATAACAACAACAACAACAACAATAAAAATAATAATAATAATTAATTATTATTATTATTATTATTATTATTATTGTTATTATTATTATTATTATTATTATTATTATTATGATCATCATCATTATCATCATCATCATCATCATCATCATCATAATAATAATAATGATAATACTAATAATCATGACTTGAAGATTTTAACTGTCAGAGACAATTCCTGATCTCCACCTTTGATAGTGTTGTTCTCTCTAATAACTTAAAAACCCTTGGTCAGACTGCTACAAAGAAGTATATACTGTATATAGAGCTGGTACATAGTCCTGATATAAAATCCCGGTCACAAGTATCTTAATGTCACACACGAATGACCTTCATTTATATCCATACAAACGATAGGATAAAAAAGAACTCGATATTCACATCCATGTTCATGTGTCACTGATAGTTTTGGAGTAAACTGAGGAAACTTCATGGTATTTTGACGTTTTTAACCTGTGACCTTGAAAAGTAGGTCGTCATTGAAATTGGATCAGGGTAATAGGGTCATGGTGCTGTAATATCTCAGTATGTTGAATATCGGAGAGAAAAAGGGAAGGAAGAATAATAATGGAAATAATGATGGATACAGAGATCCACACCTATTTTAATAAGTGGAGATCAGCTAGAAGACTGTACCTGTAAAAGACAGTTGCTGATACCCACCGATGAGAATATTGCTGAACTTAGTTTTTTTGTAACAACTGAAAAACTATTGGTCAACCTGCCACCAGATATATGCAGACAGGGCCCAGGACCAGATAACTCTTGTAGGGCGAAAAAATGTCTCGTTTATGTTCAAGTTTTTCCTGCATAAAGAAATAACTAAAACGTATCGGAAACTGGGGTGTCCTAAATGTAATGTCACGCATGAATAACCTTCAGTTTTTTTCCACGCTAGTAGAAAGGTGTGGAAAATAATTTTATCACTGACTTTCCTTCCATGTTCATGCATGTATAATAATTTCGGAGTATACTGAGGTGGAAAATTTATGATTTTTTGGCGTTTTTGGACCTATGACCTTGAAAAGTAGATCAAGGCCACTGAAAATGGGTTAGTATAAACGAGTCATAAAAGTAATACAAACCTGGTCCAGGATCAGTGAAAGCATCAAGGGCTAAGAAGTGCCTCATTTATATTGTTACAACCCCGTCCCACACTGCCACCCGCTCCAACAGCAGTATGAGCAGTTCAGTACAGAAAGGACGTTCCTCAGGGAGTTGTTCTTCCTATGGTCAGCCTTTCAGTGTGCAACAACAAGATTGGCTCAGGCGTGGTAAATAAACAATGGCCTCTTAAGTTCACTGTATTTTCCAAATAATTACAATTTATGCTTGCCAACTTCACTGTTTTCACAAGTACTAGAGCTATACAATATTCACTAACTGCAATTACATTTAATGCTTGCTAGCTTCACTTCACTGTTTTAAAAAATACCGGAACTGTACAAACGTCACTGCACTGAACTGACACTGAACTCCACTCAGACTGAACTGAAAACTGACTTCCACTGCTCTAGTTCCTTCCCCATCCTTATAGAGCGTTGTATAGCATGACTCTCGAAGCTTCTATTTTATTCTCTAGCACCTACAGTTACCAAATCAGAGACATTCAAAACATGCCAGTATTTCTTACGCTGCATAACACTCTAAATTATTTAGCATACAAACTGAGATAAAAGTACATAATTTGGCAAACAATCACATAAATAAAACATTACAGAGGAAAAAAGTGCAAAAAAATTTATGCATAACTTACAAAATAACTCCGCTCACAAACAGCAGGCTAACTGGCAACTCTGACACGTAACCGAACTACAAGAATCTTTGGGAATATTCCAGCCCTCCCTAAGTAGCAAATCCTGCTTCTGAACAGTACCTACCCCTAACCATTTTCTCGTCCCGACAAATTACACAATGTATACAAACATAATCCTTAATCCAAACTAAACATTTAATTATATACAAGTAATCCTTCAGCTTATCAGGTCGTCTCCTATGGCATTTTCGACGATGTCTTTGCTCCTCCACAGAGTCCACTCCTCCTGTAATGTTTTGGTCCCCTTCCTAATGCACTTCTTCTCTTGGGAAACTCTCACCATCCTCTTGCACTTTAGTTCCTTGGTCCTACTCAACATCCTTGGCTGTGGGAGACCACGATTCCTTGGAGATGTCCTAGCTGTACTGTCCTGGCCGATGGTACCACCACAGACAGTTCGCGTGTACCACCTTTGGACTAGATTCCTGCCTCCCCGAATCTGGTCCGTTACATCTGATAGGCGGTCCAACACAGTGTAAGGCCCGTCCCACAAGATCTGCAGCTTTGGTGACTGTCTTCTGCTAAGGACTGCTTAACCAAACTTTGTCACCATTTTTGAAGCTCACCTCACTTGCCTTGGCATCATACTTGCACTTCATCACAAAAACTTTAGAGCTTTTCACACCTGATGGTGTACCTCAGCCAGCCTTTCCTAAAGATGCTTTGCATAGCTGGAGGTGTCTGTAGGCAGCTCTTCACCATGTGGTCCCCATTAACAAGTCAATGGGTAAACATAACTCTTGGCCCAATATCCGTTTTGCAGGTGTGTAGCTGATAGACTTATGGGATGCAGACTGATAAGCAATCACCAACGCAGGTAGTTTCTGGTTACATTCTGTTTCTCCCTTTACACAACACGAGCAAGTTCTTGTCCCAGGATCCAGTTGAATTTCTAAACCATTCCATCTAACTGTGGCCTCAGTGGAGTCGTCCTGATCTTCTTGATCCGCAATAACTTGCAGCTCTCACGGAACACAGCAGACTAGAAGTTTCTACCCTGATCTAAATGTAGCTTTTGTAGCATCCCAAAATGACCAGCATCTGAGCAACGGTCACAGCCTCTTTATTGGAGATGGCATAGGCTTCTGGCCACTTTATGAAAAAGTCTATGGCGGCACATAAATACCGGTTTCCTCTTCCAGTGAGTCTCAGAGGTCCAGCAATATCCACCACGGCTCTTTGCGTTGGAGCACCCACTTAGTACTGCTGGAGAGGGGCGCATCCACGTTTCTTGGGTCCCTTCTTGGCACAACATACACCACAGGCCCAATACCACTCTCCAATATCCTGACGATTGCCTGTCCAGTAGAACCTGTGTTGCAACCGGCATAGAGTTTTCTTCACTCCCTGGTGCCCACTAGTGATCTGGTTATGAGACTTATCTAAGATCCAAGACCTCACTTTCTTCAGAATCACCAATTGCCAATACTTGCCAAGGCCATCGGGTGTCTCCCACTGACGCTCCAGTAGTCCATTTTCAAACAAAGAAGGTCCCCTTGACTCCAGCAGCTCTTAGTCAGAGGGCTGAATCTGGAAATCTCTTCCCAAGATGATTCCACTGTACTCCACTCCAGCCACTCCAGCACTGGTTGTAAATCTGCATCCTCCATCTGCATCCTCTTCGGGTCTTCTTCAGCTGACACTGGCCCTGTCATTAGCATTTCTTGCTAAGATTTCCATTCCTGCTACACTGTATGCAGTCTGTTCTTCCATCTTCTCACACATAGTCAACCAAGGTTCTCTTGTATCTTCTCAGTGGGGATTCTTGGAAAAAAAAATGGCTTGTCTCTTGTCACCAGCTTTTACTAATTTACCTTCATCCTTCTCATCTTCTGCAGCCTTCTTCTTACCATCCTTCTCACTTGGACAATCATAGTTGAAGTGGCCCATCTCACCACATGTCCAATACCCGTTTGTTGCAATCATGGGTTTCCTTGCACTGTTCCATTTTTGCTATTTCTTCCATGTTTAACAATCCACATTCTTGTTTCCTGGCTTCTTGCAAAACCAGCAACCTCCTCTGATCTTCTCCTGTTCTCTCTTCCACTTCTGGCAATCTACTTTCTGAAGTTCTGGCTTTTCACAATATTAGCATCTTCCTCTGATCTTCTCCTGGTCCCTACCCCGTTTGTAGCAGTTCTCTTTCTTATGTCCTGGCTTTCCACAGTACCAGCAGCTTCCTTCAAATTTTTACATACCTGCCCATTTCTTGCCTTGAATCCCGCATTATGATCTGCCTGAAAAGTTGACATACTAGACTTGACATGGGACTCAAATTCTAGAGCCTTGGCTAATGCTTCTTGCATGTTTCTGGGGTGTGCCTACTTCATTTGCACTTGCAACTTCACTATCAAGAGTATCAATGACCTGGTCCCTCACGAGAATAGCCAACAGGTTAGGTGCTACTCCAGAGCATGCCTTGTGTGCCATATACTCCAGGTCATGCGCAATATGCTGGAGGGATTCGCCTCGAGCCCATATAAGGGTCCGGAATCTTCCCCTGTAAACCTCAGTCTGGTACATGGTCCCATATCTGCACTCCAGCACTTCTACTAGGGATGAGTAGCTGTTCTTATCCTTCACTTACATTTGGCCAAGAATCTCCATTGCAGCACCCTTGAGGCTTGTAGCAAACTGCACTGCCTTCTACCTATCATCCCAACCATCCTGATCTGCAAGCAACTGACACTGCACACAATAAACTTTCCAAGATACTTTGCCATCAAATTTCTGAGGTTTCTTTTTACTTGGACCCTCGTGATAGCCAGGCACTTCACTGGTTTGGGGCATAAAAACTGGGGCATCATAATTAACCCCTAAAAGATGGGTGTCCGCATATGCTGTTCAAGGGTACTAGGGCCAAAAAGATGGGTGCCCGCATATGCGGTCATGCCCCCATCCCTAAACCCACCCCATTCACCCCAACTCCCTACCACCACACCCACACGCCACCTGCCACCCACCCCCACCCTCACCCCCCATCCCGACCCTCTGCCCTCCCCCCACCACCCCCCACCACCCCATCCCCAAACCTCCTCTGCCCCCTACCACCTCTAAAATCCACCCTTCCCACCCCCACTCCCATCCCTCACGCCCCCCACAACCAACTCCCCCAACCACTCCCCTACCATCCCCCATTCTCCCCAACATCCCCCACCACTCCCCACCAGCCCCCCACCCACAACCCACTATCCCCCTCCCCCTACTGCCCACCCCCTACCCCCACCACCCCGAACCCCTTACCCTCCTCCACCCTCCACCCCAACACACACCCACACCCTCACCCCCGAAACCCCCCAAACTCCCCAAACAAACTCCAAACTCCACTGCCACCCTCACCCTTTTCTCCCACCCCACTTTACCCCCACCTAGCACCCCCACTCACCCCACCACCCCCACCCTACCGCCCATCCCTACCCGCATCTCTCTCAAAGCACCCAGTCCCCAACCCCTCACCATCCCACAACCCCCACACACCCCCACACATCCCCCCAAAAAAAATCCCCCATCATATCACACCTGTCGATTACGCCCGTCCCGAGCATATGTCAAAACATTCCAATGCCCGTCTTTTAGGGGTTAAGCTCAGGACTTAAAACTTCTGCATTCTGATTATTCAGCCCTGCAGTGCTACCATTAGATCCGTCAAGATTCACCATACACTGTCCAGTATTATCATAATGCCCCCTGTACACTAACCTGAGGCTCAGCAGTGCAATATTTCTCTACAACCTCAATACTCTAACTAATTATCTTCACATGGTCGACTACATAGTTCAACTGGTTATCAATATGCTGACTGCACTCCGTCACTATTCTCTCACTAATCTTCTGCTGGTTGTCTACATGCTGTCTGCATTCCATTACATTATTGCTTACCTCATACTTCTCCTGCCATAGCCCAGTGTGTACTTTATCCTTCAACTGCTGTTGTTCTTCCTTCATTCCCCCATGAATTCGTCCAGCTGTCCTAGCATCCTCAGTTGTAGTTCCCTCTGTTGCTCCTGCAGTGCGTCTTGAAGCTGTTCATAACATTCTTCCTGTTTTTCACTTTGTGCTTCTAGCTCTTCACTCTGTGCTTGCAATATTGTTCTTTGATTTCCTTCTTGAGCTGTTTTTATTCTTCATTTTGGGCTGTAGCTGTACACTTTGTACTTGAAAATGTTATTTGAGTTCTTTCGTTCCTCATTTTGTGCCTGTAATTGTTCTTTGAGTTCTTTATATCCTTCACTCTGTGCCTTTAAAATCTTCATGATTGAAGCTAGACATGCCTCCTCCTGCCTAGCTTGGCCTCTTATCTATACACCTTCTGCTTCCATGTCGAAGGCTTCGCTCACTGCTCCACTTCTCTAATGATCCACACTTCTGACACCACTGTTGTCCCTATCCCACTCGTGACACCACTGTTACGTCCCTGTCCCACACTCCTATGGTCAGCCTTTCAGTGAACAAGAAGATTGGTTCAGGTGTGGTAAATAAACACTGGCTTCTTAAGTTTATTGCCTTTATTTTCCAAATAATATTATTACACTCGATGTCCGCCAACATCATTGTTTGCATAAGTTCCGGAGCTATACAATGTTCACTGCACTGAACTAACACTGAACTCCACTCAAACTGAACTGAAAACTGACTTCCACTGCTCTAGTCCTTTCCCCATCCTTATATAGCCTTGCATTACTCTCGAAGCTTCTAGTTTACTCTAGCATCTACTGCACAGCTACCACAACAGAGACATCTATAACATGCCAGGGTTTTCTTACACTGCATAACACTCTAAATTATTTACCACACAAACTGAGATAAAAGAATATAATTTAGCAAATGATCACATAAATAAAACACTATAGAGAAAAAAGAGCATAAAATTTAATGCGTAACTTACAAAATAACTATGTTCACAAACAGCAGGCTAACTGGCAACTCTGACACGTAACCGAACTATAAGAATCATCGGGAATACCCCAGCACTTCCGAACTTGCGAATCCCGCTTCTCAATATTTTGTTTATTCCTTTATGCAAGAAAAATTGGAAATTTCTGAAAACTGGGAGGTCCTTAATATCGTATCATCACGCGTGAATGACATTCATAATTTTCCATAGGAATATTTGAAAAATAATTATATCATGAGATCTCCTTCCATGTTCATATAAATATAATAGGTTTAAGTAAAGTGACTTTGAAAATTAAGGAATTTTTGACAATTCTGGACCTGTTACCTTGAAAAGGAATTCAAGGTCAGTGAAAGTGAGTCAGTGTAATAGTGTCATGGTGCTATACATCCGCAACAAGTATGATGAGAATCGGAGACGAAAAGAGACGTAATAATAATAATAATAACAATATTAATGATAATCTATCTGTCTATCTTTATACCTAGGCTGCATCCTTCAAAGAAAGGGGGGTAGCTGAGACAGGACGACACACTCCCAGTTTACTCCTTTATACACACACACACACACACACACACACACACACACACACACACACACACACACACACACACACACACACGCACACTTATTCGTATCTGAGCCCCAAGGAAAGATCCTCACCACACCACACTGCATGAGGGTCAACTGCGCAGTCCAGTCAGCAATATCTGCAGGAAGGCCCAACAGCAGAGCTGTTTTACTCATGCCACATCAAAATGGACCCAACCCCTTCCCGGCACCTGACCTGATCAGCTGATCAGACCAAATACAGGAGAACATCTCTTCAGAGCTGCGTCACCATTTATTCACTCACAATTTTTCTCCAATCATTCCTATCATGTGCAGCCACTCTTTCTTGCTCTACAGACATCCCTCTTGCATCTAACACTCTCTTTACACTGTCCATCCATCCTATTTGTGGTCTTCCTCTCAGCCCTACGCCTCTCACATCTGATCCAGTTATATTTTTCATCAGTCACTCTTTATCCATTCTCTCCATATGCCCAAACCTTTGCAAGACTCTCTGCTCAACTTGATCAGCCATGTCCAGTGTAACTCCAGTTCTTCGCACTTCATCATTTCTCACTCGATTCATATGTGCCACTCCACACAATCTCGTCAAACACCTTATCTCCATTACATTCACACTGTTCCTCTCTTCTGCACCCATATTCCATGTTTCAGCCCCATATAACACAGTCAGTACCACTACACCTCATACAACCTTCTCTTTACGTTCGTTCTAAGTGAACGACATCTAAACACTTTTCATTCCTCCCAGCACCTTTCCTATTTCTTTCATGCTAAACATCACTTCTACATCTATTCTTCCATCCGCAACAACATATGACCTTAAATACTTAAAACACTCTACCTCCTAATGCAAATCACCATTCAAAACTATATTCATCCTCTTACCATCAACCAAACTCATACACATCAAATACTTCATCACTTTTCTCATATTATCACGTATACTCTCAATTTTCTCCTTTCACACACCATTCCAAACTCCTCTACCAACTGTCTCAGTCTCTTCTCCGAATCAGCCACAAGCGCAATATCATCGACAAACAGCAGCTGATTCAGATTCCACTCTCTACCATCAGCATTCAACATACTCAAACCTCCACCTAATACTCTCGCATTCACCTTCCTAACAACAACATCCATATAATATAAAAAACAATCACTATGACATCACACATCCCTGTCGCAGCCCGACTCTCATGGGAAGCCAATCACTCACAGTATTTCCCACTCTCACACATGCTCTACTATTTACATAAAACTTTTCACCCCTTTTAACAACCTACCATTCAGTTCAAACAATCTCAAATCAGTCCACAAAACCTCCCTATAAGTTCTGTCATAGCATATTCTCTAAATCCATGGACGTTCAGAACACATCCTTACCTTTTGCTAAATACTTTTCACAGACCTGTCTCACAGCTAACACCTAATCCACGCATCCCCTCCCTCTCGTAAAGCCACACTGCTCATCACCAATCACTCTCTCTGTACGCTCTCACTCTTAATTAACACACTGCCATGCACCTTTCCTACAACATTCAACAGACTTATACTCCCGAAGCTATTACATTCATAGCTATCACCCTTACCTTTATACAATGGAACACACAATCACTTGCCCAGTCAATCGGCAACATGCCGCTCACAAAACACACATTCAGCAATCTTACTAACCAGTGGACAATAGTCGCTCCACCACCATTGAGGCATCCCACAGCACACCCATCCATATCTGCAAAATTCCATGCTTTCATCTCCTTTACTGCCTCCCGCACTTTCTCCATCGTGATCAAAGAATCATTCAACTCTCCAAACACATTTATTCCTTGCACCTTTCCATCTGCCACAATCTCAGCCTTCCTTTCCTTTTCTGCATTTCACAATCTTTCAAAATACTTCTCCCATCTCTTCTTTACTGCATCCATATAATAATAATAATAATAATAATAATAATAATAATAATAATATCAACATCATTATCATCATTATCATTATCATCATCATTCGGACCTCCTTTACCACCCTAGGGCAGGGTGAGGAGTAGTAATGTCCAGACAGCCCAATTTTGCCCAATCCAATGGGCCACAATTCCATTCACGCATCATTCAAGCCCCCGGAATCCTGGCTCTACCGGATATGCCAAAAACATTCACAACGATCTGTAGCTTCACAGAAACGTATCCAATTTAGTCGATCCAGACGCTGCCACGTTAAAAAGGGGTGCCAAATCCTTGATCATGCACTTCTCCCCACAACATTCATTCAGCCAGCTCGATCTCTTGTCAGTTTCCTAGCCTCACCGAGTTCCAAACCTCTCATCATCACACACTCATCCACCATATCTCTCCACCTTCTCCTTGGCCTACCTCGCCTCCTCCCTCCTTCTAATTCGCTCAGATATACCTTTTTCACTACTCTATTGTTATCCATTCTCTCTTCATGAGCATGCTATCTCAGTACACTCTCCTCGATTCTGGTGTCCACCGACTTCCTCACTCCACATCTTTCACGAATCACATATTTCATATCCTATCCACCCTCTGTACTCCACATGCATTTCACAGCAGTCCCATTTTCACTGCTCTTACTCTTGACTTTTCATTTTCATGCCACACCATAGTCTGACATCCATATGTTAAATTTGGCACTAACACTCCTTCATTTAAGCCTCGTGCAGCTGCAACACTCAAGTCTCTGTTTCTTATCAAGGCCTTCATTGCACCAGCTACTTTTCTTCCCTGTGTCACTCTACTTTCCACTTCTTTTGCACATTTTCGTCTCTTTACTATCATTGTACCCAGGTATTTGAATTCTCTCACCAATTCTATTCTCTCCATTCACTGTAACATCGCACTGGGAGTCACCTTCTCTCTCTCAATAACCATCACTTTACTCTCTTCTACAGTTACTTTCAAGACATGACGCTCACAGACATCAGCAAAACTCTGCACTAGCCTACCAGGTTCTTGTCCAGTACATACAAGCAGTACTGCATCATCAGCATACACCAAATTTGAGATATTCCATCCATCACCATTCATTACCAACTCCCTCCCTCTCTCCATTACTTGTGCTTTTACTTCTCTGATCATCCCAACTATATATATATATATATATATATATATATATATATATATATATATATATATATATATATATATATATATATATATATATATATATATATATTGAACAACCACTGGAACATCACACAACCTTGTTCCACGCCCACACCGATCGTGAACCATTCACTTAGATGCCCATTAACACCAATCATCATCATCATCATCATCATAAGAAGAAGAAATATATTATTCCTCCTGTTAGGGGGATATACATAATGATCGAGAAATGTATCATAATCCTTATGTGTTGTGGGGACGGCTTAGTCTGCTGGTGTGGGGAATGGAGACTTTGGTTCCTCTGTGATTTTGGTAACAGCGATCCAATTCACGAACGTAAAAAACAGGGTAATATATATCACAAAAGGCGTAATGGTAAGAAGAAAATTATACTGGATAAACACTGCATAAATATGCTGACAGAGCCGTCCCCGGAGCAACCGAGAAATGGGTGGGCAATATTTGGACAACCCTGCATGACAGTTTGTGAAAAGGGTGGCGATCTTTGGTATTAATCAACCCTTTCTCCCTGATGATGGATTTTGTCTCTTCCTGCCGAGAGAGAGAGAGAGAGAGAGAGAGAGAGAGAGAGAGAGAGAGAACTAACTTACCAGCCAGAGTTGTTGGGAAGTTCTCTATTTTAATATGGACGTTTAAGAGCTCAGAACATTTGTAAGTATAGCCAGGTAGAACTTTGGCCATCTGGTCGTCCATCTCACCGTGGAGCTTACTCAGGATCTGTGGAAGTAATTATAAGGAAACTTAAGTAGTTGGCCATAAATATGTGTCCTGACTGTAAGCAGGCAGCTAAGGGCAGGCAAGAGCGGGGACGGGCTAGAGCTTTTGAACGCCAGAACTTGAGGTCAGTAGGCGGGTGTTGCCATGACGATATCATCATGTCACCCTTGGCAACTGCACACAGCATGATCTGTCTATTCTATCTATGGCTAGACTCCACAATCCCGTGTTGGGTGACCACAGACAAATCGCCTCCCTGTAGCCCTGTCCCCTGCTTTTCACTGTCCTCCTCCCAGCTCACATTTGTTTGTTTGCGAAATATACGCCCCACAAGTGGGGAATGGGCAAACAAAGAGCCCATCAGAGACAAGCATTGTAAGTTAAGCATAGAAAAAAAAAAGGGAGTCTATCAACTTCAGTGGTGGAGTGCCAGTTAACGAGGTGGAGGATAATCCCTGACCTTTTGTATGAGGACTGGGAAGGATGTGGCGCCCACAACCCTGGCCGCATCTGCAATGTCATTGCCTGATCTGGCAAAGCTTCCATTTGGCTGAGCGTGGAGCAGAGCAGTGACCGGGCAATCAAGAATATAGTGGCAGAGGGGCTCAGCAGACCGTGTCAGGCAATGAGGACACCAATCAGACTCCAAGCCAGTAGTCTGCCCATAGGACAGGAACCCTAAACGCAATCGCTGGAACAGCACATGTAGATATTAGACATACCCGGTGGAATCGAAAGCGGGGTGTAGGCTGAAGCCGCAGCATACCAGGAAGCTGAGCAAGAACCCTCAGCAACACATTATTGATGATCTTCCCCGGTGCGCCTGCCAATAATTTTGGCCACCCCCGAGAGAACAAATGAGACACTAGGACGAAGTTCAAAAGTTACCTCTGGGAGCAAAGTAGCCGCACGTGCAGCTGCATCAGCAAGCTCATTGCCCACGATGCCAACATGCCCAGGGATCCAATGAAAAGTCACTGAGCCCCCTGCCGATGGATTAGAGAGGACACAGTGTAAATGTCAGTCAATAAGGCCGTATGTTCTGTGATGGAAAATGAATGCAAGAACGGAAGGGAGGAGAGGGAGTCTGTATGTATCACCACAAACAGAAGCCTGTGCTGAAGGGCATGGTGCAGAGCACAGAGTAACGGCACCAGCTCTACTTGAAAAGCAGATTCCTGAGGAGATATGCCAGGATTTTGTAAAATTCTCGCAGATGAATGCCCGCCCCTGCAGAACCATCTGAGTCAACTGACCCGTCATTGTAATATGCTGTTGTAGTAGGAGAGTGCAGGGCAGCAACCCTACTGAGTCCCTACTGCCAGAGGACTGATGGAAAGGAGTGGGGAGATGGTGTCTCTGCAAGAAACAAGATGGTAAAAAGAGGAGACATCCGGGGAGATGGAGTAGAAAATCCAGAGCACGGCTGGTCAGGTTCTCAACAGACCTCTGGGGCAACACCTAAGTCGTGTATAGTCGCAGCGGTTGCCCTAGCCCAATCATGGTGGGGCAGCGGGTTGGGGGCCAACCTGCCAGTCGCCGTAAGAGGACAGAGACTGGTAAAAGGGGCCAGTGTTGCACCAGTTGTAAAGCGATCGCCGTCACTTGCAATGTGATCCGATGGTCAAGAGATGGAAATCCTCTCTCTTTGACTTGGCGTGTCCAGCGGGGAGCACCCAACATAACCCGCTCTTACAATAACTTTGTAAGCGCTTGTAGTGAAGTTTTGTAGATCAGTTATACATGTACTATACTCGTGGACGAGCGGTTGTTATACATGTGTGAAGATGAGTGAGTTGATAATCTTCATTCCCATTGTCATGCAATGACAGGAGAGGTAAAGATGAGTATGGGACTATTTTTATTTGTCTTGGAAATATTAACAAAGTCTCTCACACACGAGTGAAGTATAGAATCCCGCGAGCTAACCTCCCTGTCTCGTTCTCCCTCTCTTCCACTCTCTCACCCATGTTGCTAGGCTCCTTCTCGCTACTCCCTGTAGGTTCTATGGCCTGTCTCCTTCTGAGCTCTGCTTCCTAAATTCTGGTGTAGCAGGGGTCATGTCAAATGTGTTACACCGTTGTTGAAATGTTCTAGAAGCCTGTGTGTGAGTCTGTGTGTATGTGTGTGTATGGTCACTAGACATTGTTCATGTGCTTATCTCGCTGACACACTACCTATCTCATCCCCTGACTTGCTGCTTCCGATGTATTGTCAACATTTCTTCCCTTAGACTTGCAAGCTCATATCCCATTCCCAGGCTTGCGTGGTGCTCTGTCTTTATATCTGTCTATCTATCTATCATGTTTTCTATAATGAATTGTATTTATAATATGGAGTCCTGACGCTGCTCGGTCACGTGCTGGAGGTCCTCCGACAGCAATCATCATTGACATATGCTAATCTATTAGTACATAATATTGATTATAATATTGTATAGACATAATATTCATCATAATATTGTACTGATCCAGTAATATTGCATTTTAAACAAATTGTATACATAATTGAACAAATGCAATGGTTGTCATATGACATTTTGTAAGATGTGTATTTATAACAGACATACGCATATAATTGTGCAATGGTAATACTGCTAGGTTATTACATTACATATTGAGTTATCCCTTTAATAATGTCTAATATTTCACCTAACTTGTGTGATGTTTCTGGTAATACAAAATTGTGGTAACATTGTATGAATTTACATAATATTGTAGTAACATTGTGATAATACATAATTGTAACATTGTATGAATTGTTACATAGTTGTATTGTAATTGTTACATTATAGTAACATTGTAGTAATTCATAATTGTAACATTGTATGAATTGTTACATAGTTGTATTGTAATTGTTACATTGTAGTAACATTGTAGTAATACATAATTGTAACATTGTATGAATTGTTACATAATATTGTAGAAACATTGTAGTAATACATAATTGTAACATTGTATGAATTGTTACATAATATTGTAGAAACATTGTAGTAATACATAATTGTAACATTGTATGAATTGTTACATAATATTGTGGTAATGCATAATTGTTGTTACATTTTGTTAATGCAACTGTTACATAATTGTGTTGGTATATATAATTGTAGTTACATTTTGTTAATGCAACTGTTACATGTTTGTGTTGGCCTTATAATTGTAGTTATATTTTGTTAATGCAACTGTTACATAATTGTTACATATTGTTTGTAGTTACATATCGTTTGTAGTTACATAATTGTAATAATTGCAGTCCTGACACTGAATCCAGTCATGCTGTGGTCGATGATAGTGATGATGTGCCATGCCACTAGCTTGTGGAGACAACAATTTGCTTTTTTTTTGTAGTTTATGTGGTATTTTTGGCATTTGTAGTAACACTTACACCTACTTTCATTTGTTTGTTATGTGATCTTACTGCATTTCTTTCTTTTTCTTTCGTAAAAGGCGACTAAAAGGGTTGGCGGAGGGTTAGTGCCCCTCCTCGGAAAGCAACTAACTAAAAAAACAAACAATAAGCCTCGGACAAGGACTGACCAAACGTTGACGACCAAGGACCGGACAAAGGACATTGCAATTGGAACGTGGAATGTAAGGGGAGCAAATGATGAGGTGAAAGAGGGAGAGATTGTCCAGGTGCTTGAGGATGCGAAAGTGGATGTATGTGGAATAACTGAAACAAAATGGAGGGGAGAAAGTGTGAGAGAATGGGAGTATGGATGGGGTATATGTGCAGGAGTAGGTGAGAATGAGAGGGCAAAGGAAGGAGTATGTATAGTTGTGAGTAAAAGATGGAAGAGGAGCATAAGACAGTATGGATCAGTTGGATCAAGGATTGTGTGGGTAAAGTTGAAAGTTGGAATACAAATGTGGGCGATTGTGTGTGTGTATGCGCCAACGCAAGATCGTGCTAGAAGAGAGAGAGAAGAGTTCTGTACAAATGTAGAAGTGTGCATGGAAAAGTTTGGAAGGAATGAGAGAGTGTTTTTGATTGGTGATATGAATGGTAAAGTTGGGAATGTGAAGGTGGATGGAATAGTTGGTGAGTGGGGTGTGCCTGCTGAGATAGATGAGAATGGGAGGGCATTAGTGGACATTTGTGCTGGGAGGGGGTTGGTGATAGCCAATACCCTCTTCAGGCATAAAATGATCCACAGGTATACATGGCGAGTGATGAGAAGGGTGGGTGGTGAATTGAGTGAAAGGAAGGCAATGATTGATTATGTGTGTGTGGATGAAAGGATGCGAAGATGTATATTGGATGCCAGAGTTTATAAAGGTTGGGGGAGTGGACTTTCTGACCACTACTTGGTGGTGGCCAGAGTTAAAGTTCAAGTAAGATGGAGGAATAGAAGAAGGGAAAGACGAGAGGAAGGAGTAGTTGCAAGGAGAGTGGAAAGGTTACAAGAGGATGAGAAAAAGGCAGAGTATAAGAGAGAAGTGGAGGAACGATTGGGCAAATATGAGTTGGAGCAGATGGGGGACGTGGAAGGTGTGTGTAGAATATTTACAGAAGAAATATGCGCAGCATGTGATGTGGTGTGTGGAAGGAAGAGAAGACGGAGGGGGGTGCAAGGAACAGCGTGGTGTACTGAAGAGGTGAAACGGGCTGTGGCACAAAAGAAGAAAGCATACAATGAAGGGATAACAAATAGGGGCGTGGAAGAAGTTGAGAGGCGGAAGAGAGAGTTATATGTAGAAAGAAAGAGAGAGGTGAAAAGATTAGTAAGAGAGAGTAAGAAGAGAGTGGATGAGGAATTTGGAAGGAATTTGAGTGTAAAGTGGAGGGACTGTAAGAAAATGTTCTGGAAAGAGGTGAAAAGAGTAAGACAGGGTGGAAGTGGAGTTAGCAGGGGAGTGAAAGATAAAAATGGTAGATTACTAGTGGAGAAGGGAGAAAAAGTGAGCAGATGGAGAGAACACTTTAAGGAATTGTTGAACGTGGAGGATGGAAGTAATGCGAGTATAAGTGGCTGGGGAATGGCTGGAAGAAGGAGGGAGGTGAGAAGACAGGAAGAAATCAGTAGGATAGAAGTTGTGGAAGCAATTAAGAAAGTTAAATCAGGGAAAGCCCCAGGAATTGATGGAGTGTGTGGTGAAATGCTGAAGCATGGGGGAGAGATAGTAGTAGAATGGGTGTGGAAGATGTGCAGATTGGCCTGGGAGGAAGGTAGAGTCCCGGAGGATTGGAAGTCAGGTATAATTATTCCCTTGTACATAGGAAAAGGGGAAAAAGAAGTGTGTGGTAATCATAGGGGCATTTGTCTTCTTAGTATAATAGGAAAAGTATATGGTAGGATACTTATTGACAGAGTTAGAGAAAGAACAGAGAAATTATTTGGAGAAGAACAGGGAGGCTTTAGGAAGGGAAGAGGTTGTGTAGATCGGATATTCATTCTCAGATCTTTAGTGGAAAAGTTTCTAGAGAAGGGAAAAAAGTTGTATGCGGCTTTCATGGATCTGGAGAAAGCATATGACAGGGTGGATAGACAAGGATTGTGGAAAGTGTTAAGAGTATATGGAGTAGATGGGAAGTTGTTGAATGCTGTGAAGAGTATGTACGATGGTGCGAAGGCTGCAGTGCATGTGGATGGTGAACTAAGTGAATTTTTCTCTTTGAAAGTTGGTTTGAAACAGGGATGTGTCATGTCTCCATGGTTGTTCAATCTGTACATGGATGGGGTAATAAAAGAGGTACAAGGTAGGGTAGTGGATGTTGAAGTGGCCCTGGTGAGAGAGGATAGTGTTTGGAAACTCCCTGTACTGTTGTTTGCAGATGATACCGTGTTGTTGAGTGAAGACGAAGGGGAGCTGCAAGGCTTGGTGGATGAGTTTGAGAGAGTGTGTAAGAAACGGAATCTAAAGGTGAACGTAGGGAAGAGTAAAGTGATGGTCTTTGAGAGAGGTGAAGTCAGTGAATGTACAGCGAGGTTGGATGGTGAGGAATTGGAAAATGTGAGTACGTTTAACCCGCCCCGTCCCGACGACGTATGGGTACGTCACCACGATTTGCATTTGCCAGTCCCGGCGACGTACCAGTATGTCGTGCAATTGCAATGTGCATAATTTCGACAATTTTCAAATTTCGCGCTTGATTTGTGGTACGTACCCTCGCCTGACCTTCCCCTACCTGCCACCAGGCGGGGACACTCGGCGACCCCGCGCGACCCGCGCTAGCTCGCCGCTCGTCCACTCACCTGGTAGCCACGGTCCTGCTCAGACATGGCTAAGAGAGGTCTCTCAGAGAGCGAAATTCAAGTCGCCCTGGACACCTTTACCGGCGACAGTGATTCCCCACTGGATGACGAGGAGATGAACAAAGATTATGTGCAGCCAGACGAGGAAGAAACCACCAGCAGTGACGAGGAAGTTCCGTCACCAAGGAAGCAGCAGTACGTGACTTACCGTGCTGCTAGAGAGGGGCAGGAGGCAAAGAAGGCACGTGGTATGTCATATCCCTATCCCCAGCGTGCCTTGGAAGCAGAATTCGAGGTCGAGGACGAGGACGAGGACGAGGACGAGGACGGAGACGTGGGACGTGCTGCCACGTGGTATGGGCGGGAGGTGATTACGCATCGTGGCCCAGAGCGCACACCACGTCGTCTAAGCAGGTATGGGCCAAGCATTCTGTTTGGGGCGGTAGGAAGTGAAGTGGAGGGAGTGGGGAGTGAAATGGACATTCCTGGGATTAGGGAAAGTGAGAGTGAGGTGGGTGAGTCATTGCTCTCCCTACGCAGTGTGAGGCGGCAGAGTGGATCACGTGGGCCAGTGCGGGTGCGTTCCTTATCACGTGGGGTTGTGAGGGAGGGGGAAGGTGGGGAGGAACCACTCCAAAGCACGTCTTATGCTCCCCAATATCCCCTAACACGTGGTCGAGCAAGGTTGCGTGAGAGAGCACGTGGTGTGGTAATGGAGGGGGAAGGTGGGGAGGAACCACTCCCCAGCACGTCCTCTGCTCCCCAATATCAAACTATTTCATCCCCACAGCCCCCTAATGTTCCTCAAGGCCGTAAGGGTAAGGGAAAGGGAAAGGGTAAAGGCAGAGGAGTGACAGTGGGGAAGCCCTCCGTACTCATTCTCCCCAACCTCCCCAACCAGGATCTCCTCCCCACCCAGACGAAGGCGGTGATGGGGACGAGGGATTTGTGTCGTGGGATTGGGAGGATGGGAGTGATTTTTCTCCCCTCATTCACCCCTTCACTGAGCAGGGGCGATCTGGCTGCATTGCACCAGGTATTCACTGTAATTCAAGCAGGTTGGATTTTTTCCACCTGTTTTTCAGTGAGGCCTTCGTTGATCAGATCGTGCTTCAAACAAACCTGTTTGCAAGCGGCCAGCGGCTAGAAAGTGAAAGATTGGGAACAAGGAGTAGGCATTCAATGATTTATGATTACCCTGTCTCCATTCCAGAAATGTTCTTATTTTTTGCCCTTGTCCTTTTGATGGGTATAATAAGAAAAAATAGAATTCCTGCTTACTGGACTAGGGACCCTGTTATGTTTACCCCCATATTTGGTCAAGTGATGAGCCTTAATCGGTTTCAAAAAATTCTAAGTCGCCTCCATTTTTATGATGCTAATGACCCTGCAAATACAAACAACACGGACAAAATGAGGCGAATTAGGCTGGTCTTTGATCACCTCAGGCAAACATTTCGATCCTCATTCTATCCCTATAGAGATCTCGTCATAGACGAGAGTCTCGTGTTGTGGAGAGGCAATATTTCATCCAGACAGTATATACCCAGCAAAAGGCACCGTTTTGGGTTCAAGATCTTTGTTATGTGTGACTGTAGGACTGGATACGTGCAAGACATAGTCTTGTACACCGGTGCACAGACAGACATAATAGAAGATCGAAGTATAGGACTTTCTGGAGCAGTGGTAAAGACGATGATACAAGACTACCTTCATTGTGGTCACGTTCTCTACCTCGACAACTGGTACACTAGCCCTCTTCTCGCTCGTTATCTTCACAGACATGAAACGGGAGTATGTGGAACCGTAAAGGTGAACCGGCGTCACATGGTCAAGGTAGGGCAGAAACTTGCAAGGAGTGAGGTTGTCTTCTTCAAAGCAAACAACATCCTTGCAACAATGTGGAACCACAACAGAGAAGTAAGCCTCTTGTCCACGGTTCACCGCCCCTTGATGCACCGTACTGATTCTGTTGATTACCATGGCGAGAGCAGGCATCGTGTTTGGAAACCTGAATGTGTCATGGACTATAATATAAACATGCGCCTCGTGGACCAGTCAGACTCCATGATATCGACGGTAGAGTGTGCCAGGACCACGATGAAGTGGTATAAGAAACTGTTCTTTCACTTGCTAGATATCACTGCTCTGAATTGCCACCACCTTCACGCCATGACCACAGGAGTTCAGGAAACCTTTGAAGGGTTTGTGAGGGAGCTCACACGAGAAATCTTTGCAAAATATGCGGTTGAAAGGCCCCAACAGCGCCCCCGCACTGCCCCTATTACCCACACTCCCCAGAGAATATCCGCCCGCCATTTCCCCACTCCTATCCCGCCCCAGCCCAACAGACCTAGGCCCCAGCGCAGGTGTCACGTGTGCAGTCATTCCCAGGTGCGACTCACGACACAGAGGAAGGACACCCGCTATGAGTGCGTGCAGTGTGACGTGGGTCTGTGTATTCACCCATGTTTTAGTGAATACGACACGTTGCTGCAATTTTAGCATGGTGTGATTGCGAAAGGACGCAGAAATTATGATGTAAATGCGACAGACAGACGCTCTGTGAAAATATCAGTCATGTGGATCGCCAAATATTAGTATAAAGTGCCTACGGGTAGAACATAAGTGCAAACATTGGGTGTAAGTATATAAATCTGCCCTAAGTTGAAACTTACATAGAGAGGGTTGTTTGATGCGATATTCTGTCGCTCAGTGCAATAAATACGGCCCCTTATTATATATTTTCTATTATGTGACATTCTTACTAGTATAATATAAGTTCAAATTATTGTATATGATGATGTATTTCCTAAGTCAAATATTCATAGCGTGTCTATAAAGATAAGATTTCCTGACGCCTAGTCGAATGAATAAGGCACGTATTAGTCAAAATAAAAGTCAGCAAGTGATAAAGTGAATAATTAGTATATAAGTGTCTGCGTGAATTAGTATATAAATGTGTGAGTATTATGTATGACGTAACATTCCTTGCGAGGGTATTTTCAGGCGATATTCTCACGCTCACTTGAATAAATAATGGCAGTAAGTATGTACAGTGCATTGGAGGGGTGTAAACGTGTGTAATGTAAGTGGGAAAATATAATTGGAGTGAATAAATAAAGTAGATGATGAAACACGAGTGTTTGAGATCGTGGTTGCTACGTGAATAGGCGCTAGCATATCGCTAAATGCCCTCGTAATGAATGAAAATAATTGAAAACCTTCACAGTGGTGGGGGAAAGGTTCTATGTAAATGGGAAAATAATTAGAAAGTGATAAAACAATTTGGTATGTTGAAATACGAGACATAGCTTAGTGCGCTTACTAAGCTGATGTGCGCTAAACTTATGCTGCATGTCATCAAAATGAATGAAAACATCTGAAATCACTTACAAACAGTTGTAATTAGTAAATTGTCATTGAAACAGAAGTATACAAGTAGAAAATGATCGGTAGACTCATAACAGAAAATTAGCAGATAGCATGATACGACTCGGACCTAACTCGCTATGCTCGCGCGATGGTACAATGCTTATTTTTCCTATATATGTGTCTGAAATCCATTATATTGTTACTGTTATTGTTTATTAGTACAAATTCAATAAATGTAGAGGTGTTGTGTGTTGTTTGTCCCATTACTCCTTACCATAGAAAACGTTTACGCATATCCAGCCCATTACAGAATACGATACCTGCGGGGGGAAACCGCACCTGTATAGACCACTTATAGACTGCAGAGACAACTTTCTTCAAGATTTTCCATAGTTTCTCGACCTAAGCGGAAGTTTCATAAGAAAAAAAATTTTTCCAAAAAGGCTCGGGACTGGGGGATGTCATAGGTGCGGAAAGGCTCGGGACGTGACGGGTTAAGTACTTGGGTAGTGTGATGAGTAAGGATGGAGGTTTGGAGGGTGAAGTGCTTGAAAGGGTACAGCAGGGAAGAAAGGTTGCTGGTTCTTTGAAAGCAGTGATAAGAAACAGGGAAGTGAGCATGGAAGTGAAAAAGTTACTACATGACTATTATGATACCAACTCTAACGTACGGAAGTGAAGCTTGGACGTTGTTGGAAGGACACAAGTCAAGAGTGAGAGCCGTGGAAATGAGTTATTTAAAAGAAGCCTGTGGAGTCACATGGAGAGACAGGCTGACGAATGAGGATATAAAGGAGCGTTGTGGTGTTGATGTGGATGTGATAGGAAGCGTTATGAGGAACACACTGAGGTGGTTTGGCCATGTGGAGAGGATGGAGGGTGAAAGACTGACAAAGAGAGTGTATGTGAGTGAGGTGGAGGGGGAAAGAGGGAGGGGGAGGCCGAGGATGAGATGGGGAGATGGGGTGGAGAGGTATATGAGAAAGGGGGGTGTGAGTTGGGAGCAGGGGAGTGAAATGGCGGGGGACAGGGCGACTTGGAGGCGATTTGTTTGTGGCCACCCCAAACGGGATTGAGGCGTCTGGCAATAGATAGATAGATAGATAGATTTGGTATAGTTTGTTTTTCTTCGTTTGTCTACGCTTTTTCTGTGTTGTTCGTGGTTCCATAATTGCTGGTTAATTCCCTTGGGACCCTTTTTTAAGGTTTAGTTTATATTGCACAGATATTACTGAAAATGATTATATATAGCCCCATATTTTGTTATTTTATATAAAAAATATATATACACTATATACAGTATTAACTATATACACTGACTTGTTGTTCACTTGTACCTATCGTGGGCAATATGTGCGTCAGCACTGTGTGGAAATCTTTGTCTTCACGACTGTGTGGAAGATGTTCATTCTTGCTACCGGCATTTGTGTTGGCCATTTTTTTTTTCCTTTCCTGGTTTTCCCTGTAACTTAATTTGTCTGTTTCCACTAGGTAGCCTTAATTAATAAATGTTTAATACAGTTCTTTTAATCGCTCACTGAGTGACTGTGATGGTATATTTTCTTTATTGCTTTGTATATGTAATAATGTATAGCTGTATGTATGAAACACGTATTTTATGTAGGTATCAATGGTAACACTCATTGGTAGTAAATAATTGCTATAATAAATGAATGAATATATACAGTGTAGAATATTTATTGTTGGTGCAAGTATTTAATGATTGAATTATAAAGATAACTGAAGTATGTGTATGTAAGTTGTAACTATACAGCACGTTTTATATGTCTGTGCAGAAGTTTTTTGTCTATCACTGTGTATTGTATAAATGAAGTATATGTAACTCACTAGTTTTTACCGTGGTGGGAATGGTGTGAGTGGTGTTGCACGTTGTGATAGCGTTGTTCTTCACGGGTTGACTGAAGTGTTGTGGGGTGTTGATAGGCGTGGCATCGCGTCAGCAAACACGTATGGTAACGTCGACTTCACACACTGGTAGCTGTGATGAGTAAATGAGTAGCGATGAGTAACTTCAGTGAAGATAAGTGAATAAGATGGGTTGTGAATATGGACTTGGTATTTGCTTCGTTGTCTTGACCTCTTCAGCGGTGGAGGTTGGGGGACGGTAGGAAAGAGAGGAGGGTGAGGTCTGGTGGTTGTGAGTTGTGAGTCGTGTCTCACTCTTCGTTTGTTTGTTTTGTTTTTCTTTCTCGATGTATTCTCGGTCCTTTTCTCTTGTGATTTACTCGTTGTGGGATGAAGACTGCCGCTACTTGTAGGTGCGTGTAGAAGATTATACAGGCGACTCGTAGAGTTGTTACTTGTAGTTGAATGTAGACAGTTGTAGTTCGTTGGTTCGTCGTAAAAATTGCAAGATTGTTTGTATCAGTACGTTGTTAAACTACTGGCAAAGCGTCGTGTGACCTCTTCACCTCTAAATCAGCGTGATGATATGGGCAGACAGAGGGGGCTGGTTGGAGAGAATACTGTCAGGAGCTGGTTGTGAGTTGTTGGTTGTAAGAGGTATTTTTTTGCTTTCAATCTTGATAATGCAGAATCAACTGTACACTCGTGGGCTCGTAGGCTTGTAGACTCGTATTTTGTAGGAATTCACTGTAGAACTAAAGCTAATCTTGGTTAGAGTCTTGCCTGCTTTTGTAGAAATTCACTGTAGATTTGTAGACGAGGTTCGTACGTTTGCTGCACCATATCTAATAATAACTTCGTAAGAAACTTGTAGCGAAGTTTTGTAGATCATTTATACATGTACTATACTCGTGGACAAGCGGTTGTTATACTTGAGTGAAGATGAGTGAGTTGATAATCTTCATTCCCATTGTCATGCAATGACAGGAGAGGTAAAGATGAGTATGGGACTACTTTTATTTGTCTTGGAAATATTAACAAAGTCTCTCACACACGAGTGAAGTATAGAGTCCCGCAAGCTAACCTCCCTGTCTCGTTCTCTCTCTCTTCCACCCTCTCGCCCATGTTGCTAGGCTCCTTCTCCCTACTCCCTGTCGGTTCTATGGCCTGTCTCC
Source organism: Coenobita brevimanus (assembly GCF_032717465.1). Taxonomy (NCBI): domain Eukaryota; kingdom Metazoa; phylum Arthropoda; class Malacostraca; order Decapoda; family Coenobitidae; genus Coenobita; species Coenobita brevimanus. The sequence goes on from NC_136984.1 coordinate 10,983,097, forward strand.
TTCTGAGGTCTGCTTCCTAAATTCTGGTGTAGCAGGGGTCGTGTCACGTGCGATACACTGTTGTTGAAATGTTCTAGAAGCCTGTGTGTGAGTATGTGTGTATGTGTGTGTATGGTCACTAGGCATTGTTCATGTGCTTATCTCGCTGACACACTACCTATCTCATCCCCTGACTTGCTGCTTCCGGTGTATTGTCAACATTTCTTCTCTTAGACTTGCAAGCTCATATCCCGTTCCCAGGCTTGCTTGGTGCTCTGTCTATTTATCTATCTATCTATCATGTTTTCTATAATGAATTGTATTTATAATATGGAGTCCTGACACTGCAAAGCTTCATTTTGCAGCACTTCCGGAGAATGAGCTACCGGGGGGGGGGGCAAGAATGGTAAGGCAGATCGCACTGTAATCAACCAGAGAGCGGATTGCATGTGAGTATAAAGTGTGTAAGACTGCATAGGAAGCCCGTAGGCTGCATTTAGATTGATAAATTAGTGTGGCAGCTCGCTCCCGCTAATACCTGATGTGTGCGGCAAAGGAGAGCCTGCTGTCGAAAAAGACTCCTAGGTACTGGTGGAGTGTGACAATCGCAAGTTCATGTCACCACGCCTCAGGGGGAATTCCGTAGGGCATAGACCGAATGGGAGGCACTTGATCTTCTCGAGGTTGACCCTCAACCCAAGTTCGCTGCACCTAGCATGCAGTGTGGAAAGAGCAGTAGGAGCTTGAGTGAAGCAGACTCTCCTTGAGAAGACAAGTGCCAGATCGTCTGCATAACACAGTAGTGTCGTGCTGGGACGTTAGTCCACGTTCAGTAACCCTTCCACTAGTATGTTAAAAAGTAGGGGACTTAGCACACTCCCCTGGGGGGTGCCGTTACCATGATGGTAAAAGGGGGAAATATGCCCCTGAAACCTCACCCTCACCTTACGATTAACAAAAAAATCGCCCACCCACGACAGCAGCCGGCCTCCGATTCCCCAGGCAGCAAGGGCTGCCTGAATGGCAAGGGGGTTAACTAGTTCAAAGGTTTTCTCCAGGTCGAGGAAGACAGCCATCCCACGTCTACCCCAAAACATCCCGAGGAAGGATCAATGCAGTGGGTTGCACTCCTAGCCTGATGGTAGGCAAAAATCCTTGGGTGCAGTGGTCTCAGACGCCAGGCAAGGCGAGCGCACACAACCCTTTCTGCCGTCTTAACAACACGGCTAAGAAAAGAGATAGGGTGCATGGTGGTGGGACCGAGGGGCTTGGGAATAGCGTGGATGATAGCTGTTTTCCACGACCCAGGCAACTGGCCCTCAGACCACGAGAGATTAAGATCAAGCAGCCTCTCACTACCACAATCTCCAGCATGAGAGAGAAGAGAGTAGGTTAGCCCATCAAACCCAGGTGCAGTGTCCCCTCAGCGGTGTAGCGCTGTGTAAAGTTTCCCGCTGCTGATCAGACAGTCAGCAGGGTCAGGCCTAGCACAGGAGGCCTGGTTTGCCATGATGCAAGAAGAAGACAGGCATTCCTGAAGGGCCTGTACAGGCTGCAGAAGATTGTGGGATGTGGCGCGATCTGCGAAGTGCCGTGCAAGGCGACTGGCTACAGCAACAGGATCAGGATGAGAAGGTGGACGAGGAGGACAGGGATTGGTAATGGACCGAATTCTCCTCCACATCTCACTGAGAATGGAGTGAGAATCCAATGTTCTACACCACCATATCCACACCTCCTCCCACATGCGGCACTTCTCCGATGCAACGTGGCGCGTAACTGCAACCAGGTACCAATGGTGCAGGTATGTTTGGCGCTGTCGGTACTGCTTGTGAGCCGCGTTGAGCCAGTGGTTCAATTCCCTGACATTGTTGCAATTAATCCAGCCATCCCGACAGCACTTCGTGGATCGGCTCTGCAACAGAATAATGAGGGAGGCAGCCTGAGAGAAGGCCAGGGCCATTTGATCTGCTCCACTCTCAAGATCCGGGGCAAGAGGAGATGCCTCAAAAGCCGCAGCTAAAAATCAGCCAAATGCCATCCAGTCAGCCCTACTGAGGTCCCACCATGGTGGAGGGGGTGGTGGAGGTGGTAGAGGAGCTGCCAGCAGAGTGACTTCCAGGGCAAATTAGTCACTGTCAAGGTGAGGGTGCAGTGACCACGTTCCAAGGCCCGTGAGGGGGAATGACACAAATGCCAAATCTAGGTGCCTCCCATCAATGTGTGTGGCCTTGGAAGTGTTGTTCAGTAGGCAGACACCTCCCACCTCCTCTAGTACTAAGGAGATGTGCTGTCCTGCATCATTGGACCGAAGTGGTAAAGAGAGAAGGGCGTGGTGGGTGTTAAAGTTGCCCCCTATATACACAGCTCCCCTGCGAGCCTGGGAGAACAGGTCTCCCAACTTAAGGGTGCCCCTGTGGCTCCGGTATATATTGTATACCGTGAGGGGCGATGTTGCCAGGTGGAGAACAACGCCCTGAACCTCCACATCGGGCCCACAGAAGGGAGAAGGGTCACAATCTGTACACTCGATATGATCCTGAACTAGGACGGCACAGCCCCGTGTGACTCCATGGACATACGGGAGGAGGTGGGTAGTGTAAGCAGGGAGGTGGGAAGCTGCCTGCTCCAGCAGTAGGGTCTCCTGAAGTAGGAAGACATGAGGGTGAACCCTCATAGCTGCCTCCAGTAAGAGCAGGAGCTTTCCTCTGGCTCATACACAGTTCCACTGTAGGATGTGGAGTTGGGTGTCGACATCCTGCACACAGGTGGGGCCCACCCTGAGGCATCCTCCAGTGGAAGCTGGGTCACCTGCACTGCTGCTAAAACCAGTGCTGGCAATGGGGACGTCACTGATGGCGACGAAGGGTGGAGCGCTTGATCGGCTGGTGGCCGGGCTGAAGAAACCTGAGTGTCCGCTCCCTGAGCCTGGTGAGGGTGTTCACGAAGTGGAGTGGGGGCAGGGGAGAGGATCTGACGTTTCTTTGTGAACGTCTCCTCGAGGATCCGGTCCATCATGGTTGCAGCTGAGGTCATGTCCAGCTTTAACCCTGTCATTTGGGCGATCATTGTGACGATCCCCAAGGCCAGATCTTGCCCAATCATTCGCAACTCCTCCATCAAAAAGAGTTGGGTTGTCTCGGTAGGCATCGAGGGGGGACGAGATGTGGAGCCGTGTGTGTCTTCCCGACAAGCAGGCTGTGCCGGTTGGTGGACCTTGGCAGAGGTCTCTCCCCATATGATGGATGATGGCAGGGGAGGGAAGGCTGTCTTGTCTAGCAGGGGCGGACTTGGTGTAGGGGGGTGGCGTTGCTGGCCCCAGACGAAAGTGCCCGGGGGCACGGGAGTCACTCTCACTCACTGCCGATCTCTCACCCAATCAGCTTGCCACTCTCTACCCCATTCCACTCGCTTCATGCACGCAGGGCAGCGGAGGTGCCAGGCGTGTTGTGATCCAGCATAGTTGGGGCACCGGGAGGTCACAGGTTCCTTCACCTTGAAGGGATGATCAGACAGGCCTGACCCTGCTGACTGTCTGATCACCCTGCTGACTGTCTGATTTTTGAAGGCAGATTTCTGTCTTGTGTCCATCGCTGCGAATACAGCAGATGACAGGGCAACGGCAACTGGCCCGGTGGTGGCCATACCGCTGGCAGCGGTAGCACAGCAGTGGCTCAGGCGTGAAAGGACAGAGCCAGTAGGTCCCCCAGTTCCCCAGGTCGAGGCTCTCGACCAGCGGACCCTGCAGGGTAACACAGACCTGATTGTGTTTCCTCTCTCATGCACAAGTTCTGGCACCTCGTCGCCTCCTCAACCAGGTCGTGTTTCAGCAGAATCTCGACCAGCATACGACGAGGATACCCCATCACTGTTGCCTTGGTCAGCTGTCCCCCAGGAGGCAATTCCACAATCTTCACTATTGGAGACTCATCTTCTGCCAACATTTTCAAGCGCAGATCTGGCTGAAGATTAAGCAGTGGAGGTGGCATAACAGGGGAGGGGAGCAGTCCCCTTATACCCAGAGGATGGGGGAGTGGTGGGGGATTCCCCTAACGATGAGTGCGAGCTCCCCAAGGAGAGTCATCACTCACGCTTCGCCTTGACCTTGTACTTGACAGTGGAGGGCTTAGCAGAAGGGAGAGGGGGGGCAAGAAGGCCCTGGGGGCCGACGGATGCTGGATTTCTTCGTGACAGACAGACACTCACACTCAGACACATATACCACACACACATATAAACACAGAGACACTCACTACCAAAAAAAAAAAAAAAAAAAAAAGGCCCACAGTAGTGGAGACCTATCCTCCCCGACCTCTAAAGGGCGATGTAGGAAACTCGATATTGCCCCGTGAGGGACTTGTCCTAACCCTAACAGAAAAATCGCCCCCAGTGCTTCATAGAACCGGGCCCTAATGGCCCCCCCTCATGGAAGTGACCTAACGGCACCCCTTCAGGGTACGGCATTGTAACACGTTGGGGGACACTAACGGCTAGCCGTGAAAACGCACACACACACACACACACACACACACACACACACACACACACACACACACACACTACACTCACACACTCTCAGGTAGGCAGTGCCTGTCTGTACACGAACAGAATCCAGGCAAAAGTACAGTAAAGGAGAGAAAAGCACTCTCTACACCTGAGACTAAGTCTCAAAAGAAGCAAAAACGGAAATTGCTCCTCAGTATCTGTGATTAAGTCCAGTGTGGGAGAAAGACTAGCCAGAGCTCTGCTTCGATCAGTGTCTAGGCAGGGAGTCCTCTCAGCTCACACACACCGTCTCTCATATACCTCTCTACTCCATCCCTCCATCACATCCTCGTCCGTCCCCTCCCTTTCCTCCCGCCCACCTCATTCACATACACTCTCATCGTTAGTTTCTCACTCTCCATACTCTCCATATGGTCAAACCACCTCAACGTATTTCTCCTAACGCTTTCTATCACATCCACATCCACAGCACAACACTCCTTCACTTCCTCATTTGTCAGTCAGTCCCTCCATGTAACTTCCCATGCTGCTCTCAAATAACTTAGTTCGACTGCTCTCACTTTTAGCTTGTGTCCTTCCAACAAGGTCCATGCTTCACTTCCACACGTAAAAGTTGGTACATCACAATACTATCATGCAGCGAATTTTTTACTTTCATCACTTCCCTATTTCTTATCACCTACTTTCAAAGAACCAGCAACCTTTCATCCTTGATGTAACGTTTCACGCACTTCACCCTCCAGATTTCTATCTTTACTCATACGCTGCCCAAGTGCTTAAATGCACTCACATTGTCCGTATCCTCATCATCCGAAATCACTGTACAGTACATTCGATGACTTCATTTCTCTCAAACACGATAACTTTACTATTCCCTACATTCACCTTCAGAGTTCGTTTCTTTCACATTTTTCCAAATTCATCCAAGCCTTGCAACTCCCCTTCGTCTTCAATTAACAACACAGAATCATCTGCAAACAACAATGAATGAAGTTTGCAAACACTGGGCTCTCTCATTATGGCCGGTCCTATATCTACTGCCCTAACTTGTATCTCTTTTATAACCCCTCCCTTAAATGCATATTGAACTACCATGGAGACATGACACTTCCCTGTTTCAATCCAACATTCCCATGGAAAAATTCACTCAGTTCACTGTCTACATGCACTGCAGCCTTAGTGCCCTCATAAATACTCCTCACGGCATTCAGCAATTCCCCCATTCACTCCACATATTATTAATATTGTCTATATTCCTTGTCTATCAACTCTGTTGTATGCTTTTTCCAAATCCAGGATAGCAACATGCAACCTCATTCCCTTCTCTAAAAACTTTTCCACTAAAGAATTAAGGATGAATATCTGATCTACACAATCTGTTCCCTTCCTAAAACCTCCCTGTTCTTCTCCAACTAATGCCTCTGTTATTTTCCTAACCCTGTCAATAAGTATCCTACCAAATATTTCCCTATTTCACTAAGAAGACAAATGCTTCTATTCTTATCACACACTTCTTTCTCCCCTTTTCTTTTGTGTAGGGGAAAAATTATCGCCTGCCTTTAGAAGGCGGAGTGATAATGTTTTTGCCTGCCTCTGTGTGTGTGTGTGTGTGTGTGTGTGTGTGTGTGTGTGTGTGTGTGTGTGTGTGTTCTCATTAAATCTCATGAACGGCTTGAGCTATCAGCATGAAACCTTCAGGGTTTCAAGATATGACCTAAATCTTGCCCGAGTTCGAAAATGGGCGCTGAAGGTCTAGGTCAATGTCACCAAAATTGCTGCCAAGGGTCAACCGGTGTTTAACACCTGCCTTTAGCATCAATATATCTCATGAACGGTTTAAGCTATAAACCTGAAACCCTCAATGTATAAGGTATGGCCTAACTCTTGGACTTGGCCAACAGCATATTCTTGCGGACGATTAGCATTAGGCTCCCGAATATTTTTCTCTCCTTATACCTAACTTCCTAACCTCCAGGACTCAACCTACCTCTCAGGCCAATCTGCACAACTTCCATATCCATTCTACTACTGTCTCTCCCCCATGCTTCAGCATTTCACCACTTTCTTAATCAGATCCTGAGCTTCCCTTATTTTGACTTTTTTCATTGTTTCCACTACTTCCATCCTACCGACCTCTTCCTCCATTCTCACCTCCCTCCCTCTCCCAGCCATTCACGAACCACTTATACTCGCATTACTTTCATTCTCTGTGTTTCACAGTTACTTTAAGTGTTCTGTCCATCTGTTCACCTATTCTCCTTTCTCCACTATCAATCTTCCATTTTTATCTTTCATTCTCCTACCAACTGTCATAAATCTCTTTACCTCCTTTCAGAACATTTTCTTCCATTCCCTTCCACTTTACAATCAGATTCCTTCCAAATTCCTCATCCACTCTCTTCTTACTCCGTCCTACTAATCTCTGCATGGATTGCCTCCCTGAGAACATCGCAGCTACTGGAAAACAGAATGGAGTACAAACTGCTTCCTGAAAGTGACATCTTAATATGGACAGTGTTCAATCCAGCAAAAAGATGTTTAATTAACTTATCCATGCGTGAAAGGGTTAAGATATCCAAGACTGAATATTGTCGGAAAGTACACAGCAGCATTTAAGCCATTAAGTACGATATTGTCTTTGTGTACTCAATTTTGGAGAGACAACTGCAGGATTTAAATTTTTCTTAATGCAAGGAAGAAGGAACCAAAGGCCAGGAGCCCAGAAACTGTTCCTTCCTAGAAAAAAAATACAACAGAGAGCCAAATTCAAGATCCGTTCATTTCCAGATGCCTGGACACACTATGCTTGAAAGACTGGAGATCAGAGGAAGCAGGAAATACATAAAGGAAGACATATCCAGAGTTGACCTGTTGCATAAATGAAGAACTGGGACTAATGGCTAGCTCTTGCATTATAGAGCTGGACAGAAAAGGAATAAGAGTTTGTTGCTAGATGGGTGCTAGTGCTCATTGTAGAGGTGGAGGGATGCAAGCAAACAGTTCGGAGGAGCTGTGACCACCGATGTAGCGATCGAAAAGAGATAATGATGTAACAATGAGACTAAGAGACAGAGGTTGAAGGGAGTAAGTAAGAGCAGGAGAGTTAATGAGACAAAAAAACTTTGACTCAACCTTGTTGAGAAAAGCTTTAAGTGGGAAGCCTCCCCACACATGAGAGTTGTACTCTATAAAGTAGCGAATAAGACTTGTGTATAAAGTCAACAACTGTGCAGGGGTAGAGAAGGTAGGAAGTTGGCTTGTCACACCTAATCTCTTAGAAGCAAATTTTTCAAGAAATGCAGTATGATCTTTCCAAGACAAATCCCGAAAGAATGCAACCACAAGTATGATTAAGGATGATGAAAGATAGATCTGGATGTTATTAAATATTAGTGAGTACTCCAGTGGAAGATTTTGTTGAGTTGATAGGTGTAGGCACTGAGTCTTTGATGAATTAAAAACAACATGATTACTTTTACCCCCGTCAGAGATATGAGCCAAGTCAGACATTAGGTTTGCTATAGCCTCATCCCTCTTTTGTTGAATTTACAGCTGAGATGGACGTTGTGGGAACTGAATGGAACAGTGAAAGGTGGAATCATCAGTGTATGAGTGGATAGGGTTAGATGTATAGTTTAGAACGTCAATGATGAATAAAATGAAGAGTTGGAGGAACACCAATGTTGATAGTTCTAAGAGAAGAACGGTGGTCGTCAACAACAGCAGCAATGGAACAACCAGAAAGGATGCTTTAGGTGAAGGAACAGACAGAAAGATAGAAACCGTAAAAGGGCAGTTTGGTAATTGAAGATTTATGCCAGACTCGATCAAAAGCCTTTGAGATGTCAAGTGCAACGGCAATGCTTTCGCCAAAGTCCCAAAAGCAGGATGACCAGGAGTCTGAAAGGTAGGTGAGAAGATTGCAATTTTTTTTCTGTTAAGAGTAGACTGGAAAACTTTTGAGACACAGGACGTTAACCTGCTGCGTGCCAGTGCCATTTTAAAACGGTATGACGAAAATCTGCTGTCAATGCCAATGCCGTTTTAAAATGGCTAAAAAAAAAAAAAATTCACTGTGACCGCATTTTTCAAGGTTTGTGGGTAAAAATTGGCAGGCATGTATGCTAACTGTTCCTCTAGCATTCCGCATGTGGTCAAGACCATACACCCACTTGCTTCCCCCCTCACGCTCACCCTGCCTCACTCTGCCTGTGCGCCTCACCCAGTGCTGTACATAGTGAAGGCATGTTGTAAATATTTTCACATAAGTGTAAGGACTGTACACAATGAAATTAAGTTGTAAATAGTTTCTTGTAAGTGTAAAGACTGTACATAGTGAAGTCAAGTTGTAAATACCTTCTTGTAAGTACCAGGATTGTACATAGTGAAGTTAGGTTGTACCTATCTTCAAGTAAGTGTAAGACAGTGCATTCACAGTGAGAGAAATACACAAATTGTGACAAATGTTGAAGTAATAAGTAATCAGAGAAGTGTACAGAACATTCCTATACCTTCCCAGCATAAATACCTGAGTCTACCTTACATAGAAAACAGATTTCTCTCATCTATGTAGTGAGCATGAGAGAACGGGAATACCTTTATACGAGTATGCAGGACTCAATAAAACCCATTTCAGAGCTTCGGTGAGTATTTTAATGGTGAAATTCATTGTTTTCACATCAAAACCTATCATTTTAGACAAAAATAAAAAGGTCAAAAAATGGCCAGCATGTAGGCGACCCATAGGGCTAAAAATAGCTAGCACACAGCAGGTTAAAGCATTTGGACGATCGTTAGCGAGTTGGGAATGGTCACCCTTCTTTGGGACAGGGTGAATGAGAGTAAATTTCCAGCAATAGGAAAGGGTAGAAGTTGATAGACAAAGGTGAAATAGTTTACCTAGGCAGGTTGTAAGTCTCGTACTCATTGCTAAGGCGATTCCAAAAATGTTAGATTATCATGGTTGCTAGAGCAGAGAATTTTCAAGTTGGTCTTGTGGATTGAAGGAGAAAGATAAGAATTTGACTGCAATTTTATTCTCAAGAGGAAGTTATCTTGACAAGTACAGTACTAAGGTGACTGCAGTTTATGCTAGCTAATTCTGTGCTCTCTGCTCCTACCTTTTGCACCGTGCCTCTTGTCTCTCCTATCACATCCTACCATTTCTCCCTTGTCTCTCCAGTTTCCCCCGTATATGACTGGTTAGGTCATGTGTGTGGACACATATGGTGATTTCCACACCTGTGGAGTTTTCCATCAGGCATCCTACTGTGCTGTGTGTTAAATTCCCTAGCTAAAATCTGCACAGCTGTTTCCTCCAGCTCTCTCGAGCTTAGGTACGACTTTCCTCAAACCTCTATATTACATATTAACAGCACATATGTCACTAGCTATTATGTAGTGTGTGATGATATTTTAGTGTCCTGACATCGCAAGGTCACCCCATGCTGTTGTTTGTACAACAGCAGGTGTTAATCCCTTCGTGCATGATGACACATTTGTTGCCATTTGGGGATGTCTGCGACTATACTCAATGACGCATTTGTCATCATATAACCTTCATCAGGGAAAATTTTTTCGGCCAATCAACGTCATTTTTGGATGCACCATAGTTCCCATGCCTCTCAGCAAAAGTAATGGCTTGGCAACTTCGGGGCTTGAGACGCGCGGCAGCCCGGCCAGGTTGATTAGTTCCTCATCAGCTGTCAAGGGAGAAGGTAGCGCTTGGCTGGGCATTTAAATCGAACTCTATTTACCCCGTCCCGGGACGCGCATCATACTCCGCTATATCAATAGTGCTTGTGTTTACTTTTTGGGCACTATTGTGATTAGATTTGGTGGTTGCAATAAGGAATTAGGTTTTGGTGAATCATTCCTGGTCATTATCAGCTGTTGGCCCAACAAAGATTGTGTTAGGCCTACCCTGTTTTTCGGCATGTCCCAACAACTACTTCTATCCTGCACCCAATGTGAGTATTCAACCATTGACTAATACTGACAGTGAATCAGGTGAATGTAGTATGGAATAGCCAGTGAGGAGGGACATGGTGAAATGTTTAGCAGAGGGAGGCGGGAAACCACCTGACAACACGGCGTTGTCTTGAGTGGAATATTTGCCAAGGTGTTGATGAAGTCCTTGTTTTATGCTGATATATGGTGGATAGTGTTATTGTGCAATAAGTAAGAGTATAGTGCAATGAGTGTACGTGATGAAATATTGGCTAGGGCAGGAGTCATGTACACTTTACAGCCACAGCACTCCATTGTCAGGAGAGGATAAAATAGAGGAGGTTTATAGGGATACTTCATTTTATCATATTGCTATATTTATTCCGTATGCTTTCTGTGTGAAATTAAGCATGAATGTTATTGATATGTTTATCATATGCTTGTTTGGATGAACATAAACACTGGACCATGTGCTCGTCCGAAAATATCGTCTGTGATACCTTAGGTATTGCAGATGTGACATACAGAGCACGTTCAGGTACTGTTGTGGTGAAATATACTGTATGTCTCATAAAATGATGGATTTGATTATGTGTACTGTGAAATAAAATAATAAACACTGCAGTGTCTTCAGGTAAGGGAAACATCATCTGCTACCCCTCAGTGGACAGGTAAGGGGCATGTACTTGTACTTGAACCCTTGTGTTGTGCTGGTGTTGAGCTAAGTTCTTGTCTGGCTGTGCATATAATATCTTGACTCCTTTATTTCAGCTCACACTTCTACCACAGCATTGGACAGCCACAGGGTCCACAATCCCTCTGATAGCAATTTATTCTCCAGCTGGCTTGCAACAACAGCAGTCTTGCAAGAATGAAACACAGGTTGGCACCACACGAGTGGCATAAGATCCTTGATGAGGTAGAGTTGGAGAGCGACAGTGAGAATGACCATTCTGGGATGGAGAAAGTTGAGCTGCCACAATCCAGTCGGAAAGTGAAGCTGCCCTACCGCCTTCCATTGCGGGAAACAACAGCACCATCATCGGCCGGTTTCACCGGAGAACCGTCCCCACCTCTATGACCCGCCAGTCCCACCGCTCTCTTCATTGGCTCCCAATCTTCAGGCCCCTCTGCCCCACTTTGTAAGCCAGTGTCACAGGAAGCCAGGCCATCGTTCCTTGTGATGGCCCCTCCACCCGCTTCTGCCGTGCAGGATGCTACGATGACATCCTTGCCAGCCAGGCCGGGGAGATTGGTGTCCCCAGAGCCCTCTGTCTCGTCCTCGTCCTCATCCGAGGCGTCCCCTCCCAGATAAGGGTGCTGTGGTCCACTGCCTGAACACAGGGGACGTCCAAGGGGTTGAAGGGCAGGCCGAAGGGTGTCAACAGGCCGACCTGCTGCCACCGCCACTAAAGAGGATCCTGAGTGGAGCAGTGGCCCATTCACATCGAACCACAGGCAGTTCACTGGCTCCCAAGGGATCCAGGTGGATATTCCAACATCTCTCCTGCAGTTCTTCCAGCTCTTTTTCATGCAGGAGTTGTTGTCATACCTCATCGTGGAAACCAACTGGTTTGTCACATTTTGGGGGGCTCAGCTGGATGCCTGCTTCTCCTGCAATGAAGAGGAGATGGCCAAGTTCCTGGGGTTATTCCTTTTCATGGGGGTTGTGCACATGCCGACCATCAGGCACTACTGGCACAGCTCCGTGCTGCACGACTACCCTAGTCCCTAGGGTCCGGCAGGCGATGAGTGGAAGGTGCTTCAACACCATTCTGAAGCACTTCCATGCCTTCAACGCGCTCGTCATTCCCTGGGACAACCAAGATAGGCTCATCCACATTTGGACGGTCATGGTGTACCTCCTTCAGTGGTTCCAGTTAGCATACCTACCCGAGGAGCAGATCAGCCTGGATGAGGGCTCTCTGGGATGGAAGGGCCGGCTGTCCCCCAGAAGCCCAACAAGTATTCCATCAAGATGTACATGCTGGCTGAGTAGTCCTCGGGGTACACCTGGAACCTTGAGGTCTACACAGGGATGGAGCGTACCCTCCAGAACACTGTGTTGGGCCTTGTGGAACTGTTGAAGGACCAGGGCTATAAGTTGTTCATGGACAACTATTACAATTCTGTACCCCTCTGTGAACGACTCTTCACTGCAGGATTTTACGTGTGTGGGACCCTACGGCTGCCTAGAGGAGCACCACGCCAGCTGCAGGCCATCGCCAGGGCTAAGAGCCTGCCCAAGGAGTGCATGGCGTACAGGCACAAGGACATTGTGCTAGTCCTACTGTTGAAGGACAAGCGCATTGTGAACATGGTGTCCACCTTCCACACTGCAGAAACCATTCCAAAGAGGGTTCGAGGGAAGGTATGGGGATATGATGGGTGGACAACCTACGTGGAGAAGGTCATTCACAAGCCAGTATTTGTGGAGGAGTACAACAGGTATATGGGTGGGGTGGATCATTTCGATCAGATGGCCCAGTATTACCCTATCCAATGCCGAACTGTTGAGTGGACGAAGAAGATCACATACTACTTCATCCAAATGGCACTGTTCAACGTATTTGCCTTGTATAAGAAGTACAGACATGCACAAGTAACCCTCCTGGAATTTGTGGAGCAAATCATCTATGATCTGCATTTCCATGAAGAGGACTGGCCCACATCTTGACACGCACTTCACCACGCCCCAGACCTACTTACCTGGCAGCCAGCACCAACATCACCTGGCAGCCAGCAGGCACAACCACAAGAGCCAGGATGGGCCCAGCCACCACCAGCACCATCACAGCCTGCAGGAGACCCCACACAAGCACCACGAGAAGCAGGGGCATCACAGGTGCCACCATCACCACCAGCACCACCTGCAGGAGGCCCATCAGGGGTGCCAGAATCACCGCCACCTCCAGTTGCTGGTCCGTCGGGAGAACCCGTGCCTGGGCCTGCAGCTCCCACACGACAGGACTACAGAGCACGAGGGTATCCAAGTAGGTGTTGCCGGGTCATCGACGACGACATGAGATTGGATCGCACTCACCATCAGGTGAGGATCCCTGACAATAAGAGGCTGTGCTTCAACTTGGGAATGGGGAAAGACACAAGGAACATGTGTCCTGTATGTGATGTGGCGTTTTGCATGGGTGATTGTTTCGACTGGTACCATACCGAGCGATACCTTCACTACTGGAGCACACACACATACACACACACACACACACACACACACACACACACACACACACACACACACACACACACACACACACACACACACACACACACACAAACACACACACATACACACACACAGTACAAAACTCTCACCTCCCAACCGATCTGGTCCTGCAGGAAGATCATCGCCACTGGAGAAGTACATGATATTCATTTTTCATTTGTCTATTTACCTCTATTTGTCAGCGTATTTACATATACGTATATATTGTTATTTACCTCAACACAAATGACAGGGAAATAAGTACAGCTTCAGTTTCAGTTGCTAGCAACAGGTTTAGTGTTCATGTGTGGTTTCTGAGAGGACGGAAAACAAAACAGAGGTAATTATATAAAATAGTTGTTGGTATAAAACCAAAGAAAGCATAGCTAGCAAGCATAGAAGTGTTAGCGCGCTACGGGAAAATAATGTAAGTGAGCGTGGCTGATGGCGGGTCAGCGCGCGGCAAAATATGCCATAGTTTTTTTGCATTTTTCTCGAAAGCTTTGAGGCCTAGGATCACCGTTCTTTACTGAGAATAAAGAGAGGGAAACTGTCCATAGGATGATGAAATAAAAATATAACAGTGCCGAGAAAATTCTTCGCAAACCCTCCCCAAATAGAAAGTTGTTTTCTGTTGAAAATGGTTTTACCATACCTCGTATCAAACTGGGACCTGACCCATTCGAAAGCTAATAAAATTCTCTTTCGATTGATGGTATAACATGTAGAGATTGATTAGTAAACATTCGACTTATGATGTTGGGATTTGAAATCTATGATCCTGAATGTTTATTCCGAGGGCCCTAACGTACATGTAGTGTGTTTTTTTTTGTGTGTGTTTCTTTTCTTGCTTATTGTTTAAAAAAACATCGACGAATAGAAATATGTGGGTTTTATGGCAAAATAAATATGTTTGCGTAGTGAAAATAAGCCGAGAACACACATTTTTGGAGCGAGCAGCAGCTGGGGGGGGGGGGTGGAAGGGAGAAAAGCCCTCATGTCAGTGCCCGGAAAACTTAAAAACTTATCCACCCACGAAAGGGTTAACAGTTTACATATCCTGTTGTAACATATTAATTCATGTTATTGATGACAATATAGTAAAGACACAATTATACTGCAGAAACATAACATATTGTAACGATATATTGTATAGAGTAAATACATGATAGTAAAAGTTGAACAAAGAACAATGCATTGTAGTGATATAATGTGTATATGGATTCATACAATTGTCATCTAATGGCAGTTTCATGCCGAGATTATAGTAAGACTCAGCCATATGTAATGTGCCTATTTTCTATTTATCTATCTGTCTATCTATCTATCTATCTATCTATGTCAATCAATCAATCAATCAATTAATCAATCTATCTATCTATCTATCTATGAGAAATATTAACATTATATTATATAGAATGGATACATGTATATTAGTTTATCATTTATGCATAGTTTGATTAACATTATATATTATGTTTCCCCATAACTTTCCATATTTTTTTAAATTTATATATACTGTAATTTAAAACATTTACATATTCTACACATTTCACTCAGGGGGTCTCACTTGAATGTTTACTCTTCCTCCCGTAAATACTGATTGCAAGTTTGCAATCCTTGCATAACTGGTAATATACTAAATATAACGGAGAAGATTACAGAGACAACTGGAGCTGGGCTCTACACACAATATGGATTGAACATAATCATACTCAGTTCTTCCAAGGGATTCATTGTTTGAATGATTAATTGCAAAGTTTCACACTTAGGTGAAGTCAACATACTGTAATATTTGTGCTTATGTTTAAATCCATCTTAGGTAGTGGTTGGAAGTGTTTATGTGTGTGATTAGGGATGACATAGTGAATGTTTGTAGCTAAGGTGGACAAAGATGATGTAAAGTATAGCACAATAGTCAGGTCCTATGCATAGTTCCACCATGCCTCTTTTCTTTCCTAACCCCTTCTGCTCTGTCTGTCCAGTTTCCCCTGCATATGCCTGGTAGGGTCATGCATAAGGACACGTGTGAAGGAACGACTACGGAGTTTCTTCAAACCTCCATATTACATATTAAGAGAATATATGTTACTAGCTATTATGTTGTGTGTTATGATATTTTAGTGTCCTGACACTTATGATGAAGTATGAAATAGTGGTGTATCTAGCCGTATTGCGAAAACCGATGTGTTATGAGTGAAGTACAAAAACTGTTAATGCCTGATGCGCTGATGGTAAGTGAGTGTATCTGGAGAATATGTGAAGTTGCAATGCTATGTCATGATATCCTATGATAGCCATTTCACAAGGGATCGTTCCAGTTGGCTGGAACGTGATAATGTACACAGGACAAAGATGAACATGTAAAGACGACCTACATTTGCTTTCATTTGTTGATTCACTAGTGAAAGTGACAGTATCTTGTCTCTTGGAGACCATGATGAGTTCTGTGTTGGTGTTGATGTTGATTGTGGCCAAGGTTTCATTATTCTTAGAAGGAAACGGGTATATTAATTTTGATGGACTGTGAACAGATTATCTTGTATGAATGGTTCAAGAACTATTACTGATGTTGGTGTTAGAGCTGCTTCTAAGTATTGGTAATATAGCATGAGATTCCTGTCCTGAAACAAAGGCTTCAAACCATGGTTCTGTACGTTTTGACTGATTATTTGACGTAGATCGTCAACTGGAAATAAGTTAATGGTGATCTTGTCATTACCAACATTTGCAATAGCTTTCATCAAAGCTGGATAATGACCCTGGCGCTGTCTAACTGAAGTATTGTTACGTCACTATGTTCCATGACTACTGACAAGTGTTGAAAAAGTGTCATGTTTTCTTCCATTGCATTTATTTTGTCCACACTCTCTTGAATTATCCTTTCTGCCTTTCTGAGATTTTTCTCGATTATCATCATTGCCGTGTTTTGATTGTCAGCTAGCTTCTGTTGATTTGTTGATACTAAGCTCTCTTATTAAATTTGTTGTTTATTTCTTGCACACCTTTTTCATTAGCCAATCCAGAAATATTCCCTAGAATTGCACCACCCAGGTCGAAGAAACCACGCTTCTCACGTGTATTTGTGATATTTTTCATGCCACTAAGTGTCTCAGTTCCACGAGATGGGATATCTTGGATTATGATGAGTATGGTAGTCTTTGCTTGTTCTAACCGCTATTATGCTAACTTCACGAATTCAATCACTCTGTGTTATAAGCCTCTGAGGCAGAACTCCTTATTATTACATCCAATGTCCTCAGTGGCTTAGCAACGTTCTTCAACAGTACTGGTAATTCATATAAGATATTAAAACTAATTTCAGTACTCATGATAATTATCTTTCACAGTTACTATCAAGGCTGTTGGGGCTATATGGCATCCTTGCCTTATTATATGTTGAGGGTCTAAGTGAGCTGCTCCTCTTGCTATATAGAATAGTAGCCATGGTATAAGCCCCCTCACCGTTACCTGCCGGAAAAAAATCTATTAATTAGCTAATCCAGTCATGCTGAGGTCGATGATAATGATGATGCGCATTATAAACTGGCTCTTGGAGAGCAGTAACTTTGCTTATTGCTTCACTTATAGGAGTTTAAGTCGATACCTAGTTCAGGTAAATGCTGCATTTGTAGCCACAGTTGCACCTACTTTGTGTTTGTTATGCGATCTTAATTTATTTTTGTATGTTTCATGGGGAAAGTGATGGCTCAGTAAGAATCATTTTGGGTATTTCATCAACATATTGATTTGCATGGGTACTTTGTGAGTGTGCTATCCTATATGGTGGTACGTATATTGGTTGTGTGTCCTGGTGTACTTTAATCTTGTGCTTAATCAGGTTAGTACAATCCAATTTTTCCCCCAGGTAATGTGACTGTCTGTCGGCGTTTTTGTAGTAAATCCAGTAGATCTTTTTCCATATCAGAATTTCCTGAGGGAATCAAATTCTCCTTTATGCACTTGATATCCCATTGATTGTTACTTCACGTATAGGAGCAGGAAAAGTCTCTAAATTGAATATACAAGTTCCTTTTTTTTTGGTCTGCACTTCTTCATTCATCCGATTATTTAGGAACACATGAGTTTCCTCATCGTTATTCACCTGACATAAGGCGTTTTCCATGTAGAGTCCTTTCACTTTACATGATTCTTCCAAGACAATAGCAGTATCTTTCTTCAATTTACGCTTTATGGTGAATTTCATATATGATTCCGGTGGAATAACAACATCATTGGTGATATGTGTGGGAATTAATGTTGAAAATTTACTGTCATCTCGGTCCCTGGGTAAAGGGGATGGTCACGATGGGAGGGAAGGTGGAGTTCTCACAATAACTTTGTAGCTTCTTGTAGTGAAGTTTTGTGGATTGGTTATACATATATTAGACTTGTGGACGAGCGGTTGTTATACGTGAGTAGTTTTGTAAGTAGATAATCTTCGTTCCCTTTTGTCATGACTTGACAAGAGAGGTAAAGATGAGTATGGGATTATTTTTATTTGTCCTGGAAATATTAACAAAGTCCCTCACACACGAGTGAAGTATAAGTAGAGTCCCGCGAGCTACCTCCTTGTCTCGCTCTCTCCCTCTCTCTCTCTTCCATGTTGCTAGGCTCCTTCTCTCTACTACCTGCCGGTTCTATGGCTAACCTCCTTCTGAGCTCTGCTTCCTAAATTCTGGTGTAGCAGGGGTCGTGTCACGTGTGTTACACTGTTGTTGGAATGTTCTAGAAGCCTGTGTGTGAGTATGTGTGTGTATGGTCACGAAGCGCTGTCGTGCGCCAATCAAGCATTAGAGTGTATAAGCATGTTTAGCATTGCTCAATTCTCGCAGACACAATACCTCCTCCTTATCTGACTTGCTGCTTCTATCTGTCTGTCTGTGTATCTATTTATCTATCTATCTATTATGATTTGTAATTATAATATGGAGTCCTGACACTGCTCGGCCACGTACTGGAGGTCCTCCGACAGCAATCATCATTGACATATGCTAATCTATTAGTACATAATATTGATTATAATATTGTATACATATAATATTCATGTTAATATTGTACTGATCCAGTAATATTACATATTAAACAAGTTGTATACATATTTGAATAAATGCAATGGTTGTTGTATGACATTTTGTAAGATGTGTATGTATAACTGACATACGCATATAATTGTGCAATGGTAATACTGCTAGGTTATTACATTACATATTGAGTTATCCCTTTAGTAATGTCTAAGATTTCACCTAACTTGTATGATGATTCTGGTAATACAGAATTGTGGTAAAATTGTATGATTTTACATAATATTGTAGTAACATTGTGGTAATACATAATTGTAACACTGTGAATTGTTACATAATTGTATTGTAATTGTCATTGTAGTAACATTGTAGTAATACATAATTGTAATATTTTATGAATTGTTACATAATATTGTGGTAATGCATAATTGTGTTGGCCTTATAACTGTAGTTACATTTTGTTAATGCAACTGTTACATAACTGTGTTGGCCTTATAATTGTAGTTAAAGTTACATAAAAGTTACATCTTGTTAATGCAACTGTTACATAATTGTGTTGGCCTTATAATTGTAGTTACATTTTGTTAATGCAACTATTACATAATTGTTACATATTGTTTGTAGTTACATATCGTTTGTAGTTACATATCTGTAATAATTGCAGTCCTGACACTGAATCCGGTCATGTTGCGGTCGATGATGTGCCATGCCATTAGCTTGTGGAGACAACAATTTGCTTTTTGTTTCACTTATAGAAGGAGTTTATGTGATGATGTGCCATGCCACTAGCTTGTGGAGACAACAATTTGCTTTTTGTTTCACTTATAGAAGGAGTTTATGTGGTATTTTGGCATTTGTAGTAACACTTACACGTATTTTCATTTGTTTGTTATGTGATCGTACTGTATTTTTTTTTTTATTGATTTTCTATGGTTTGTTTTTCTTCGTTTGTCTACGCTTTTTCAGTGTTGTTCGAGGTTGCATAATTGCTGGCTAATTCCCTTGGGACCCTTTTTTAAGGTTTAGTTTATATTGCACAGATATTGCTGAAAATGATAATATATAGCCCCATATTTTGTTATATATATATATATATATATATATATATATATATATATATATATATATATATATATATATATATATACACTATATACAGGATTAACTATATACACTGACTTGTTGTTCACTTGTACGTATCGTGGGCAACGTATGTATCAGCACTGTGTGGAAATCTTTGTCCTCACGATTGTGTTGAAGATGTTCATTCTTGCTAACGTCATTTGTGTTGGCCATTTTTTTTTCTGGTCTTCCTTGTAACTTAATTTGTTTGTTTCCATTAGGTAGCTTTAATTAATGTTTAATACAGTTCTTTTAATCGCTCACTGAGTAACTGTGATGGTATATTTTCTTTATTACTTTGTAGATGTAATAATGTATAGCTGTAAGTATGAAACACGTATTTTATGTAGGTATAAATGGTAACACTCGTTGGTAGTAAATAAATGCTATAATAAATGAATGAATATATACAGTGTAGAATATTTATTGTTGGTGATTATTTAGTGTTTGAGTTATGCAGATAATTGAAGTAAGTATGTGTACGTAAGTTGTAACTATACAGCACGTTTTATATGTTTGTGCAGAAGTTTTTTGTCTATCGCTGTGTATTGTATAAATGAAGTAACTATGTAACTCACTAATTTTTACCGTGGTGGGAATGGTGTGAGTGGTGTTGCACGTGGTGATAGCGTTGTTCTTCACGGGTTGATTGACGTGTTGTGGGGTGTCAGACACACGTTGATACGTTTGGTGACGTCGACTTCTCACACTAGTAACTGTGGTGAGTAAATGAGTAGCGATGAGTAACTGGAGTGAAGATGAGTGAGTAAGATGAGTTGTGAATATGGGCTTGGTATTTGCTTCATCGTCTTGACCTCTTCACTCCTGCGTCAGCGGTGGAGGTTGGGGGACGGTATGAGAGAAAGGAGGGTGAGATCTTGTGGCTGTGAGTCGTATCTCACTCTTCGCTTGTTTGTTTTCTTTTTTCTTTCTTGCTATATTCTCGGTCCCTTTTTCTTGTGATTTACTCGTTGTGGGATGAAGACTGCAGCTAATTGTAGGTGCGTGTAGAAGATTATACAGACGACTCATAGAATTGTTACTTATAGTTGATTGTAGATGGTTGTAGTTCGTTGGTTCGTCATAGCAATTGCAAGATTGTTTGTATCAGTACTTTGTTAAACTACTGGCAAGACGTCGTGTGATCACTTCTACATCAGCGTGATGATCATGGAGACAGAGGGGGGTTTGTATTTTGTAGGAATTCACTGTTGATTAGAAGATGAGGTTCATACGTTCGCTGCCAACCAAATGTGACTCTTGATTCTCGTAGTAGGACTTAATGATGAATACAGAGAGTTTATCTTGATAAATTATCTTCAGAGAAAATCTTAAGTTGAGCAGTGTATGTATTACAGAGACTGAATACACTAAGTAAGTCTAGTTGGACCCCTCTTCTTGTTCACTCTCTCCACTACCTGTCGGTGCTATAGCTAGCCTCCTTCTGAGCTCTGCTTCCTAAATTCTGGTGTAGCAGGGGTCGTGTCACGTGTGTTACACTGTTGTTGGAATGTTCTAGAAGCCTGTGTGTGAGTATGTGTGTATGTGTGTGTATGGTCACGAGGCGCTGTCGTGTGCCTATCAAGCATTAGAGAGTGTAAGCATGTTTAGCATTGCTCGATTCTCGCAGACACAATACCTTCTCATCATCTGACTTGCTGCTTCTATCTGTCTGTCTATCTATCTATTTATCTATCTATCTATTATGATTTGTAATTATAATATGGAGTCCTGACAGAGTAGTCTTACTGAGTGCATGTGTATTCTCGTTTTCATTGAGGTCAGATTTAATCGTTTTGCCAAGTTGTTTGATCATTTGAACTCCCTTCGATGTTCTACATTTGTTGGATGACATTTCTGATGAAATTTCCTCTATGAATTCGTTGTCATATTGTATCCCGCCCATGTGTGGAAGTAATATATTCTCTTTCCTCATGGTACTCAATCCCAATAGCATGCTAGTTCTTATTGCTAAGTGTTCTACTGTTTAGAAATTAGTGGTAATTTTTCTTACAGTCTCTGTAAAATTTATGTCTAACTGTATCATGCTCTTTACTGTTATTTGTTTGCCATTGACAGCATAGAAGTCTAAATTAGATTCCTCCATGAAGGCTACTTTCTTCTTATATCTAAAAATCCTCTATACTTCCCCTTGTGTAATTAAATTCACTGGTGAGTCTGAATCCAAGAAAAATGAAATCTTCACAGGAAGCAGACACCTAAATACACTCATTTCCATGTATGCTTCTTATATGCACTCTAGGATAGTTTTTCTTCTTCTTCTTTTTTTTTTATTTGTAGCATGCCCTTCCCTCAACTTAAAAATATATTAATATTTCAACTGTTTTGCAGTGTGATGTCCAGTGTCATGTGGTTTTATGCTTTCTGCACTATGGCTGCACCCATTTCTCTTTATCTTTCTTGTGTTTAATATAACACTCAGCTCTCATGTGACCAGGATTGGAACAGTAATAACATAGAATAGGCCTATCTCCCGAATGTGACCCACGAGATGACTTTCCATATTTTGGTTTTTCTGTGGCACGGTTTCTGCTTGGACTACATGCAAATTTTTGAGGCTGCCTGTGGCCTGGTGTTTGCGAACACTGTCTTGATGTCAGATGTCGCTTGTTTGTCAGTTTTCAGGTGACAATCTTTTTTGTTCTGTGCTTGTGACAGATGTATTCATGACTGCCATTGTGCCTGTAATTTTCATCCTTTTTGTATTGGCTTGTGATATTTCATTCACCCCTGCTTTGCTGCAATTCATCTCTACCTCATTCATGAAATCTAATAAATACATTTCTGGGATATAAACAACTGTTTTTGCTATCTTGAGTACCCTATCAGGTAATTTACACAATGCAGCTACATAACCAAGGATATCAACGACATACTTTGGTAACATCTCACCATCAGCTGTTACTCAATTTGAATGACCTATACTGGCAGCTTTCTGTTGACTGTGGACATATCTAATGTTACTTCACCTACGACAGGGTTTGTGGTATGTTGTCTCATAAGATCCATGATCTTATTTAATTCTGGAGTACTACCGGGCAAAAAATTTATACCTCCAGAAAATTTCTTTAGAAATTCTATTTTAAACTCTTTATATGTCTGAGCTCGCAAGAGCTTAACAAATCTAAAGAGATCACCAGCTGGGCACCTTTCTTGGTTAATCCTTGATGAAAAAACAGCTATCTTTTCATTCTCATCTGTTATGTGCCTTTTAACAGAAAGTTGTTCACACTCATTTACAAGCATCATTACTTCGATGGAATCATTGTCTGTGCCTGAGAATTTTGTGAGATTTTTATCTTCATGATACACAAATCTTTGATGAGGGAAAGTTGAAGCTGTGGTGTTAGGTCTGCCCGCCATTTTGTTTGTTTGTTTAGTCACATTCACTTGAAATAGCTTGTCGCAATGAGAAGGAATTGCTGCGTATGTATTTCCCAATCACCTATGCATTGTATTGAATAAGTTTTCTCAAGTATGTAGGACTGATTTATAACCTTTGCTTTCTACATCAGAGAAAATTGTTCAAGAACAATCATTATCCTCAACTCCTCTCACAGAAGAGGTGTTTGTTTCTTGATCTCGTGTTCGTAGAGAACCATGTGTTTTATATATAGTCGCGGCGCACGACTGTGAGGTTGTCATTATCATACTCTGGCAACCTGCCATTCAAAAGTGAGTCCGATTTCCTATCATAGTACACACGAATCATATTATCATGCACGAATATAATATAGATGAATATTATTATACACAAACATACTATACACGAATCACATGCATCTCATTTTATACACAAAATCAGATGCGCTTTTGAATGGTAGGTTGCCAGGGTACGATAATAGCAACCCCAGAGCCGCGCGCCACGACTATAGTTATGTTTTCCTCGTTCTGTTAACTGTGAATCGTCATTGGATTAATCTAATGCTGTCGCCTCTGGCACTAAAGTTGGTGTTTTTTTAAACATCCTATAATTACACTAATCACTAATTAAGAGGCACATATTGCTAAGGAATGTTGCCTAGTTGTACTCATGAAACATTTTATGTATGAATGATATATATATATATATATATATATATAGTTTTCATTTTTGAAGGCTCCAACATGCTTCATGTATTGGCCTTGGTCACCTAATGGCGGCTCTCCATGCTGCACAATCTATTGCAGTCTCCCTGTTGAGTCCCTTGACCCTGAGGTTACACTTAATGACCTCGTCTCACGTCTTTCTCTGTCTACCCCTCACAACCCCACCCCCAATATTAACACTTATCTTCTGCACCCAATTATCGTCCCCCATCCTCTCCACATGAGCAAATCATCTCAATCTCATAACACATGCTGCATACAAGGGCCCCTTAGCATGTAGGAAGAGTCCACTCAATATCAGGAGAGGCAACAGCTCCCTGAACTTCTTCCAACCACATTTCACCCTAACCCAGAGCTAGCTCCAGCCCCAGCTCTAGCACACAACATGTCTCCCAAATAACAAACCTCTTCCACACATTCAAGAGACTCACCAGCAAATTCAATCCTATCACGCCTGACAATCTCCACCTGCTCTCCTTGACACGCCGTACACATAAAATCAGCATTATCTCGCAGTCTACCTCTGATACCACTACATCTCTTTTGTACCCATTTATCACAAACACTACACAAGATGGAATTACTACCCACGCCCTTGTGGCAAAGTGAACATGGCCACTCTCCCTTGTCTTTGACCGTACTGCCACCAACCCTAGATATCATCACTTTTGTTTTATCTCCATATACCCTTAAGCCATTATGCCCCATACCATCTCTCCACTTCCTAAATCTTTCTTCCGCCTCCCTTTCGTTCTCTGCAATCAACACCAAATCATCAACATACAACATCTCCCACGGGAGTCCGCATCTGAAGTCACATGAGAGGGCTTGAAGTACCATGATAAACAACATGGGACTCAAAACTGACCCTTGATGCACACCAGCGTTCACGGAAAACTCACCACTCAAATCTTCAGTCACTCTTACCTAGGTGCAAGCACCCAAATACATGTCCATAACCACCCTAACCAGCCACACCTCCAAGCCAAGCTTTCTCATTGCCCACTTCACCACCTCTCTAGGGACTCTGTCAAATGCCTTTTCCAAATCAACAAAAGCAAACTACAGATCCCTTTTCTTCCCAATATATTTTTCCTGAAGCTGTCGAACAATGAATTTGACATCAGTGGTCCTCCTGCCTGGCATAAACCCAATCTGTATCTCATCAATATTCATTCTTTCTCTAATTATACCTTCTAGAACTCTGCATTACATTCATTATCTGGTCTAAGAGTTTTATACCTCTATAATTTCCTCTTTCCAGGGCATCACCCTTCCCTTTATACACATTTACAATTACACTCTTCAACCAGTCATCTGGGACAACACATTCATATATAATCATATTTATCAGGTCAGTGACTAACCTCACCCCTATATCTCCTGAGGCCTTCAACATTTCGGCACTCAACCCTGACAAACCTGCTGCCTTCCCCACCTGGATCCTGCCTATTGCCTCACTAACAGTGGCAGCGTCAATCAGAGGCCAAGGGCCAAACACTGGATCTGCTGGCTCCAAACCTTCCCTGTCCCAGTCAAACTCCTCATTCAACAACCGGTTATAATGCTCTCTCCACGCATCTTTATTATCCCCACTGTTCACCACTACCCTTCCTTCATCATTCTTCACACACTGCTTACCTATAATATTCCGGTTATCCCTCTTCATCTGATTTGCCACCATAAATATCAAACCTTTCCTTTCCCCATGATTTAGGTTATCAAGCAAAAGTCTCTGTGACTCAGACTTCGCCCTGTATACATCTCTTCTAGCCCTATGCTTGGCAGCCAAGTATTCATCCTAGTTACCACCCTTCTTCCATTCCCGGAAAAGCCTTCTTTTCTCCTTAACTGCAGCTTCTACACCCTCATCCCACCACTAAGTTACTTTATGTCTTGGTGGGCCTCTAGTCCAACCGCATATTACATTAGTAACTCTCAAGACGTTGTTCTTGAGGGCTCTGTACTGTTCATTAACGCCTCTGTCTACGGCTACCTATTTAGCCACCACTCTCCTCATCTCGCTATAGAAGGCATCCCTTAATACTTGGTTTTCCAGCTGCCATATTTTTCTCTTGGGTACATAAGTCCTCTTTCTCATCACTCGTTCCTTAAGCACCATATGACAAATCAATAGTTTGTGCTACTGCACACACTCCTTACTTCCTATAACTTTAACATCGCTCATTAACCTCCTATCAGTCCTCCTAAGCAGAAAAATAGAGAGAGAGAGAGAGAGAGAGAGAGAGAGAGAGAGAGAGAGAGAGAGAAAATACAGTCTGTCCTCGCCTAAGGCAGGTATTTGCTTTTGCACTGACCTCGCGTTAAGCAAATATCACGTTACAGGGACTCTTGAAAACCTGTATTTCCTTTTGCACCCCTGCCCAAAGTCCACTTTTTCCCCCCTTGTGGTGCAAAATATTTTTATACTCCTCAATTTAAACCCCCTAAAAGTATTATTATGATTATAAAAAACGCATTAGGTCAATAGGACTTTTTATCTATTGTACTATTCCTTATGAGGGTAGAAGAGCAGACACACGTCGCCGGAAATGAGGAAGAGGGGAAGAATACACGCTAAAATCCATCAAAGTCTATTTCATTAGCAACACTCCAAACATCACTTTCTAGGTCCTCAATAGCTTCTTTATCCTGCTTTCACTGGATATCCTCTTGCTGTAGACCAGCGGCAGCTTGTCTGGCAAAGTAACAAGTGATCAATGACTGTTTATGACTGTTTACTTGGTCGGTGTGCATACGATTGTAGATGCTGACTGCATCAACAATCTGTTTAATCATGTCGTTACCTCTTGCAAAGGAAGGGTCGCTGTCAAAGATGAACTCTTTGAGAGACTCATCTCAACTCAGGATTCAAATTACCATGTTACACTAACAGTGCCCGTGTTAGAATGTTTATTTCCTTCTGCAAAATCGTGCCGTGCTAATGATATATAATGCTTACAGCAAACCGCGTTAGGCGAGGACATACCGTATATATATATATATATATATATACATATATATATATATATATATATATATATATATATATATATATATATACTGTTGGTACTGGAGCTTAGTAACTTAATAATGGACTTATACGATACATAATTCAAAAAGTTGTGTGTATGTAAGTCTGTATATGATTGAAGTGATATTTGTTACTGGAAGGAGTAAAATGTGGTAAAATGCAAAAAAATAAAATAACTTAAGGAGGGTTGTCGGGGGTCAGCTGTTTGTGCAAACTCAGATCGTCACGTCAACTCACTGCCTGTTTACTTTTTATTTCCCCCTTCTTAACCCTGTTATCCTCAGTAACACCATCTTAACTGTTACTTGGTTTGCTTGTTGTAAATATGATATCTGTAGTTGTGATTATAAAGCACCTTTTATATCTTTGTGCCAAGTGTTTTGTTTGTCACTTTTGTCTATCTGTCTATCTATATACCTAGGCTGCTTCCCCCAAGGAAAGGGCGGAAGCCGAGACAAGACGACACACTCCCAATTTGCTTATCCACTAAAACACATTCATTCGCATCTTAGCCCCAAAGGGGAGAAGGAACAGATCCTCACCGCACCACAACCCACGAGGGCCAACTGTGCAGTGCAATCAGTGACATCCGCAGTAGGCCCCGACAGCAGAGCTGGTTTACCCCTGCCACATCATAATAGACCCATCCCCTTACCCGCACATGACCTGACCAGCCGATCAGACAAATGTGGGAGAATATCCTCTCAGGGCTGCATCATCATTTATTCATTCACAGTTTCTCTTCATTCATTTCTATCAAGCACAGCCACTCTTCCTTGTTCAACAGACATCCCTCTCACATCCAACACTCTCTTCACACTGTCCATCCACCCTATTCGTGGTCTTTCTCTCAGCCTTACACTTCTCACATCAGATCTAGTTCTTTTTCACCAGTTGCTCATTATCCATTCTCTCCATATGCCCCAACCATCGCAACACCCTCTGCTCAGCTCGATCAGTCATTTCCCGAACAACTCCAGTTCTTCTTCTCACTTCATCATTTCTCACTCAATCCATACACGTCACTCCACACATACTCCTGAGACACCTTATCTCCATTACATTCAAATTTTTCCTCTCTGCTATACCCTTGTTCCATGTTTTAGCCCCATATAACGCAGTTGGTACCACAACACCTTCATACAGCCTTCTCTTTACATCCATTCTAACCAAACGACATATAAACACTTTTTTCATTCCTGCCAGCACCTTTCCTACTTCATTCATTCTGAACTTCACTTCTGCATCTATTCTTTCATCCACAGCAACATGTGGCCCTAAATACTTAAAACACTCTACCTCCTCAAGCAACTCACCATTCAAAACTATATTCATCCTCCTATCATCTACCAACCTCACTTTACTCTTATTCTCATTTACTTTCAATTTCCTCCTTTCACACACCCTTCCAAACTCCTCTACCAACTGTCTCAATCTCTGCTCTGAATCAGCCACCAGAGCAGTATCATCTGCAAGCAGCAGCAGCTTAAGATTCCACTCTCTACCATCAACGTTTGCCAGACTCAGACCTCCACCTAGCACTCTAGCGTTGACCTCCCTTACAACACCATCCATATAAATATTAAACAATCAAGGTGACATCACACATCGCTGCTGCAGCCCCACTCTCACAGGACACCAATCGCTCACAGTATTTCCCACTCTTACACACGCTCTATTATTTACGTAAAAACTTTGTATGGACTTGATGGTAGGTTACTAAAAGTGATGAAATCTTAAAACAGTTCACAGAGCCTCCCTATCAGTTCTATTCATATGCTTTCTCTAAATCCATCAACGCCCAAAACGCATCTTACCTTTCGCTAAATTCTTATCACACACCTCTCTCACATCAAACACCTTATCCATGCATCCCCTCCCTCTCCTAAAGCCACACTGCTCATCACGAATCACTCCCTCTGTACCCTCTCTAACTCTCATAAGTAACACTGTAAAAGTATATTCACTCACTAGATAGTAGGTGCAGGATGATGTCCAGGCGGGTGATGGTTGCTATGCTGGCGTCAACATCTTGCGTCATCCTCGAAGACTCAGTGCGTGAGGGTGGAGGAGTGGTAAGTAATGGTGAGTGTTGTGAGTGAGGTGAGTGGTGAGTCAGGGCTGGGAAATGGAGGCTTACTGTAGGTCTTGCTGTGTTGTCTCTCTTGTCACCACTAAATCAGCACCTCCTCACTCTCAGCTGTGTTGCTTGATTGTACCACTTCCTTTCCTCCTCCTCCTCTTCTTAACTTAGGCTTGTGATTACTTGTCCAGCATTTACTTGTAGTTTCTTGCTGTATGGTGCGAACTTGTAGCTGATCTTGGTTACAGTCTCACCTGCTTGTAGTTCATTTATAGGATCGTAATATCTTGTTTTGATAGTAGAGTTGATTCTTAAGTTATTTGTTGATTGTTAAAAGAGACGCCAATTGGTTTCGTTTATCAGATGTTTATCGTTCTTGTGGTTTAGGGTTGTCAGCTGTTGCTTATAAAGTCGTAAGACATCGTGTAGCGGAAACTTGTAGCAATTCATGTTTTCTGTCTTGTTAACCACTACCATGCTGGGCAAAAAAAAAAAAAAAAAAAATTGATACCCTTCTATGCCAGCCGATTTGGAATTATTTTTCTGGCTAAATGGGCTTAATATGTACATCAGTATAAGAACCCTGGCACTATTATAAATAATCACTAAAGCCAGAAAGTTGGTTTAATCAAGTCAGATTGGTGCCACTCTACCTCTGAAATCTTCGAGGTTACTGAGAGAGCAGAGGGGCTGTGGGCTTGTGAACTCATTTTGGATTTTTTTTTCTGGCTAATTGGGCTGAATACATGAATATAAGGTACTAATATAAGTTATTATTAAAGCCAGAAAGTAGGTTGAACAAGTTAGGTTGGTGCCACTCTACCTCTGAAATCTTCAAGGTTACAGACAGACCAGAGCAGCTGTGAGCCTATGAAAACTCACTCACCTCCCGCGATCATAAATCAGTGTTGTAATCGTAGTGGAGATATGTCTGAAGTTAGCGAGATACGATATTACTTTGCATTTTACTTCAGTTTCTAGCAATGACTTCTCAGTGCTACATGACGTAGACATACGTCACTGGCGTTTTTTAAGGGGACTTAGATCTACGTCGCTAGCATGGTATGGGATATTGTAGACTCAACTGTAGAAATGTAGTCAAGGTTCGTATGATTACTACCACTAATTATCTTGTAACCGTCACTGAGGCGTTTCCAAAAAATGTTAGAGTGTCATCATTGTTAGAGCAGAGAATTTTCAAGTTGGTCTTTTTGTGGATGGCAGGAGAAAGATAAAGATGAGTCTGGGATTTGATTACAGTTTTATTCTCAAGAGGAAGTTACCTTGACAAGAGCAGTACTAAGGTGAGAGCAGTTTATGCAAGCTAATTCCATGCCCTCTACTCTGGCCTTTTCCACCGTGCCTCTTGTCTCTCCTATCGCGTCCTACCATTTCTCCCTTGTGTCTCCAATTTCCCCTGTATATGACTGGTTAGGTCATGTGTGTGGACATATGTGGTGATTTCCACACCTGTGGAGTTTTCCATCAGGCGTCATACTGTGCTGAGTGTGATATTCTCTAGCTAGAAACTGCACTGCTGTTTCCTCCAGCTCTCTTGAGCTTAGGTATGACTTTCTTCAAACCTCTATATTACATATAAACAGCATATATGTCACTAGCTATCATGTAGCGTGTTATGATATTTTAGTGTCCTGACATAAGCACAGAAGCACAGTTCTTGAGGACAACAAGAGGGACCCCATCAGGCCCATATGACTTGTTAGTATTGAGGCCAGTGATGGCAGAAAGTACATCAGTTGAAGAAATTGTAATGTCAGCCATGAGGAAGTCAGAGGGGAAAAGTAATGAATTGTGTAAGGTGGAATTGGAGGAGAAAGTCTGAACAAAGAGATATGCTTTATCAGTAGAAGAAATTGCTATAGAGCCATCAAAATGGAAAAGAGGAGGGAAGAATGATGAGGTCCAGGTGCCAGAAGGAGCAGGAAGAATTCGAGTTGGAGAGGTGAGAGCATTATTTTAATGCCGATGAAATTATATTTAGCTGAGTGGAGAACAGACTTAGCACAATTCCGGGCAAAAACATAAATAAGATGTGATTCAGGGGTGGGATGGCTCTGATAGCCTTTCATAGGCCCTCTCGTTGTTCTGGACAGCATTAGAACACGCATGGTTAAACCATTTTTTTTTTTTTTTTACATTTCTCAAAAGATATGAGAACGGAATGTCCAAGAGAATAATCTTCCTACTGCTCAAAGCATATTCAGATGGCTTCTTGCATTGAAACAATTATTATTCCAAAGAAAATCAAAGCAGGACCGCCTAAGCTCCTCCAATCACCAGCACCGAAGTCCCAAAACCGACGTTTCTTTGGAAGGTCCACAGGTCATACTGCAGCAATAGGACAGGTTGAGGTAATAAGGTTGTGATCAGAGGAGCCCAGTGGAGAGGAAAGATTAACAGCATTAGCAGAAGGATAAGTTGCAGGGAAGAGGTCAACTATGTTGGATCTCTCTCTCCAAGGCGGTCAGGGATACGGGTAGGGTGCTGTACACGCTGCACTAGGTCATTAAGGATAGAAAAGATATAGGCTTGTTCACAAGGTGGATCAGGAAAGGAAAGGAGGAGTCAAAAGTGGTGGTGAACATTGAAATCTCCTAAATTGGAGATTTTAGAGAAAGGAGAAACTGATAGAATGTGTTCCATTGTAGAAGCAAGACAAAGAATTTTTCATGGTCAGTAGAATTAGGGGATAAGTATATAGCACTGATATCTTTAGTCAGTGAATGACCTGGAAGCCGAAAGCAGGGAGTAGAGACTTCAGTAGAATCAAGTTCAGGAACACAAGAGCATTATATGTCACTGCATACATATACACAACAACCACATTTGCCTTTGAAATGAGTATAGAAAAGTAGGAGAATGCAGTGAAGGGTTTGCTATCAGTTGCCTCAGTCAGCTCAGTCTCAGTTAAGAAGAGAAGGCGAGGTTTAGAGGAGGAGAGGTGGTGCTCAACAGGGAGAAAAGTTAGAGTAAGGGCCAAGAATGCTGTAGAGATGAAGAAGAAGTGAGTCAGACAGTTGTCCCAGGCAACTCGTTGCGTCGTGACTACTAAAGGTCCGTCCTAAGCTAAGTAAAGTCGTTTCCTGATAGCAAGAGTAAAAGAAAATACGTCATTGGATTGAAGGAGTTAACAGAGGCTTGTACAGTAAGACTTTCAGCTGAATTAAATAGACTGGCATTGGCTGGAGTAAAATAGTAGAGTTTTCCCAATGATGGAAGAGTAATTGATCATAGAAATAAAACATTCAAGCTCGTACGACCCAGTCTCAGCTGAATAAAATCGTCTGGCGTTAGGTGGAGTAGAATACTAAGCCAGCCTGATCACGACAGGGTTAACTTTAACAGATCTCAATCTCCTATGACTTACGCCCTGATGTCTATCTATCTATCTATTGCCAGACGCCATATCCTGTAAGGGGTGGCCATTTGACTTTGAGTTATTTGTTTTACAGAGAGGGGCACATGTCAGGACTCCATATTATAATTACAAATCATAATATATAGATATATAGATAGAAAGATAGATAGACAGACAGATAGAAGCAGCAAGTCAGAGGTATTGTGTCTGCGAGAATCGAGCATTGCTAAACATGCTTACACACTCTAACTCAAGGAATGCTTGATAGGCACACGACAACGCCTCGTGACCATACACACACATACACACATACTCACACACAGGCTTATAGAACATTTCAACAACAGTGTAACACACATGACACGACCCCTGCTACACCAGAATTTAGGAAGCAGAGCTCAGAAGGAGAGAGGCCATAGAACCGGCAGGTAGTAGGGAGAAGGAGGCTAGCAACATGGGCTAGAGGGTGGAAGAGAGAGAGAGAGAGAGAGAGAGAGAGAGAGAGAAAGAGAGACAGGGAGGTTAGCTCGCGGGACTCTATACTTCACTCGTGTGTGAGAGACTTTGTTAATATTTCCAAGACAAATAAAAATAGTCCCATACTAATCTTTACCTCTCCTGTCATTGCATGACAATGGGAATAAAGATTACTTACAAAACTACTCACGTATAACAACCGCTCGTCCACGAGTCTAATATATGTTTAACTGATCTACAAAACATCACTACAAGAAGCTACAAAGTTTTTGTAAGATATGGCGGCAGCGAACGTACGAACCTCGTCTACAGTGAATTTCTACAAAGCAGGCGAGACTCTAACCAAGATTAGCTTCAGTTCTACAGTGCATTCCTACAAAATACAAGCTACAAGCCTATGAGTCTACGTATCTACAAGCCTACGAGCCCACGAGTGTACAGTTGATTCTGCATTATCAAGACTGAAAAAAAACAAACAAATATCTCTTACAATGAACAACTCACAACCGGCTCCTGACAGTATTCTCTCCAACCCCCCCTCCGTCTGCCCGATCATCACGTTGATGTAGTTTAACAAAATACTGATACAAACAATCTTGCAATTTCTATGACGAACCAACGAACTATAACCATTTACGATCAGCTACAAGTAACAACTCTACGAGTCATCTGTATAATCTTCTACACGCACCTACAAGTAGCGGAAGTCTTCATCCCACAACGAGTAAATCACAAGAGAAAAGGACGGAGAATACATCGAGAAAGAAAAACAAAACAAACAAACGAAGAGTGAGACATGACTCACAACTCACAACCATCTGACCTCACCCTCCTTTCTCTCCCAACCTCCACCGCTGACGCAGGAATGTGAGAAGGTCAAGACGACGCGGCAGATACCAAGCCCATATTCACAACTCATCTTACTCAATCATCTTCACTCAAGTTACTCATCACTACTCATTCACTCGTCACAGCTACCAGTGTGGGAAGTCGACATCATCATGCGTGCTTGCTGAGACGACGCCAAGCCAATCAACTCACCACCTGCACCATCACTAACACCATTTCCACCACGGTAAAAACTAGTGAGTTACATAGTTAATTCATTTATACAATACACAGTAATAGACACAGTGCTAGACAACACATTTTGCAAAAACATGTAAAACGTGCTGTATAGTTACAACTTACATACATATACCTAATTCAATATTATCTTCATAATATAATCATTAAATACTTGTACCAACAATAAATATTCTACACTGTATATATTCATTCATTTATTATAGCATTTATTTACTACCAACGAGTGTTACCAATTATACCTACATAAAATAGGTGTTTCATACGTACAGCTATACATTATTACATCTACAAAGTAATAAAGAAAATATACCATCACAGTTACTCAGTGAGCGATTAAAAGAACTGTATTAAACATTTATTAATTAAGGCTAACTAGTGGAAAAAGACAAATTAAGTTACAGGGAAAACCAGGAAAAGAAAAAAAAAATGGCCAACACAAATGATGGTAGCAAGAATGAACAACATCTTCCACACAGTCGTGAAGACAAAGATTTCCACACAGTGCTGACGCACATATTGCCCACGATAGGTACAAGTGAACAACAAGTCAGTGTATATAGTTAATACTGTATATTGTGTATATAGTTAATACTGTGTATATATTTTTTAAATAAAATAAAATATGGGACTATATAATATAATTTTCAGTAATATCTGTGCAATATAAACTAAATCTTAAAAAAGGGTCCCAAGGAAATTAGCCAGCAATTATGCAACCTCGAACAACACCGAGAAAGCGTAGACAAACGAAGAAAAACAAATATAGATAATCAATACATATATATAAAAAAGAAAGAAAGAAATAGAGTATGATCATATAACAAACAAATGAAAGTAGATGTAAGTGTTACTACATATGCCAAAATACCACATAAACTACAAACAAAAAGCAAATTAGTGTTCTCCACGAGCAAGTGGCATGGCACATCATCACATAAACTCCTTCTATAAGTGAAACAAAAAGCAAATTGTTGTCTTCACGAGCCAGTGGCATGGCACATCATCACTATCATCGACTGCAGCATGACCGGATTCAATGTCAGGACTGTAATTATTACAATTATGTAACGACAAACGATTGCATTATATTACACTTCCTACAATTACCGGTATGTAACGACAAACAATATGTAACATTTGTGTAACAGTTGCATTAACAAGATGTAACTTTTATGTAACTTTAACCCGTACAGCGTCGCAGTGGTATATATACCACCTGAGCTCCCAGTGACTAGAGCGTTGCGGTGGTATATATACCACCTCATATTCGCGCACTTGTAGTAAGTCTTTACATGTCGTGACAGTGTGAACGCGACCTTCTATGAACACCATTGTTTCATTCCACTGTCTCACTGTACAACCTGACCCCTCCAGGCCTCCCTGACCCCCTCCTTGGCCTACCTAGGCCATCACTCTGAGTTGAGCTTTTACGCTATCAAGATGTCTCAAGCTCGTCGTTCCGGTCTCTCCCAAGAAGAAATAGACAAAGCTCTAGACGATACTGTATCGTCTAAGATGAGTGAAAGTGTGGTATATGTTGATAGCAATGCATCATTAGTGGATAGTGATAGTGAGGATGAGTATTTACCTCCTAATAACGAAAGTGAAACATCAGAATCTAGTGGTACTGGCAAACGAGTAGAACAGATGAAAGGTGAAATAGCTTTACCAACAGTAACAGGGGTTGTTTATGTAAGCATTGAATACGAAAATGTAAGCCTAGAATTGTCATAACTGCATTTTTATTTTCCCCCACCATATATACGCAAAATCTCTGAAGTCTAAGGGATGGGAATGAAAAGTAAGCATTCTTATATACGAAAAAAAAAAGTATTTCCTTGTGGATTTGAGTGACTTGATCTGTGAAACTCATGTTTTTTATTTTATTTTACCTATTTATTAGTATTCCTTTTTTCCAAATACCTTACTTTTCTGTTACAGTAACTTTTCTCTAATTTCTATACCTTTCATCTGCATTTTATGTTACATTTTTATGCCTACAATATATAATATATCAAGATATGTATATTTTGTGAATAGTTTAGTCTATTGTAAGTATTTTGGTATCTTAGACATGTGTAGTAAATGGATAAGGCTTACGAAAATCGTTGTTGACTAGCCGCGACCGAATTACGTAAGGGCTGTAAAACTCTATGGGGGGAAAAAAAGTAATTTTCGGCAATGCCCGACATGGGAAAAAAAAACAATCTTCGAGTTGAAAACGAATGTTTTCATGAATGAAACTCATGTTTTTTCTGCATTTCTGACCCATCTAGCCAATAAATTTTTTTTCCATAGTCCCGACGCTGGGCGTGTACATATAAGCCAAATCGGCCGACGCTGTACGGGTTAACTACAATTATAAGGCCAACACACTTATGTAACAGTTGCATTTACAAAATGTAACTACAATTATAAGGCCAACACAAACATGTAACAATTGCATTAACAAAATGTAACTACAATTATAAGGCCAACACAAACATGTAAAAATTGCATTAACAAAATGTAACTACAATTATAAGGCCAACACAATTATGTAACACTTGCATTAACAAAATGTAACTACAATTACAAGGCCAACACAATTATGCATTACCACAATATTATGTAACAATTCATACAATGTTACAATTATGTATTACTACAATGTTTCTACAATATTATGTAACAATTCATACAATGTTACAATTATGTATTACTACAATGTTACTACAATGTAACAATTACAATACAATTATGTAACAATTCATACAATGTTACAATTATGTATTACCACAATGTTACTACAATATTATGTAAATTCATACAATGTTACCACAATTCTGTATTACCAGAATCATCACACAAGTTAGGCGAAATATTAGACATTACTAATGGGATAACTCAATATGTAATGTAATAACCTGGCAGTATTACCATTGCACAGTTACATGTGTATGTCTATCACACATACACATCTTACAAAATGTCATACAACAACCATTGCATTTATTCAATTATGTATACAACTTCTTTACAATGTAATATTACTGGATCAGTACAACATTAACATGAATATTATGTCTATATAATATTATAATCAATATTATGTACTAATAGATTAGCATATGTCAATGATAATTACTGTCGGAGGACCTCCAGCACGTGACCGAGCAATGTCAGGACTCCATATTATAATTAAAAATCATAATAGATAGATAGATAGACAGATAGATAGAAGCAGCAAGTCAGAGGTATTGTGTCTGCGAGAATCGAGCAATTCTAAACATGCTTACTCACTCTAACTCAAGGATAGGCACACGACAGCGCCTTGTGACCATACACACACATACACACATACTCACACACAGGCTTCTAGAACATTTCAACAACAGTGTAACACACATGACACGACCCCTGCTACACCAGAATTTAGGAAGCAGAGCTCAGAAGGAGACAGGCCATAGAACCGACAGGTAGTAGGGAGAAGGAGGCTAGCAACATGGGCTTGAGAGTGGAAGAGAGAGAGAGAGAGAGAGAGAGAGAGAGAGAGAGAGAGAGAGAGAGAGTAAGACAGTGAGGTTAGCTCGCGGGACTCTATACTTCACTCATGTGTGAGAGACGTTGTTAATATTTCCAAGACAAATAAAAATAGTCCCATACTAATCTTTACCTCTCCTGTCATTGCATGACAATGGGAATTAAGATTAAGTACTTACAAAACTACTCACGTATAACAACCACTCATCCACGAGTTTAATATATGTTTAACTGATGTACAAAACTTCACTACAAACACTTACAAAGTTATTGTGAGACACAAACCCTCCGAACCCACTTGTTGACATGTAGGGAGAACGCATGGTTTGGTTATATGGTTACCACCCACCGTTGTAAATGGTTTCTTGGCTTACAGGAAACCATTTGGCTTGTCACTCAATGTACTGTACAGCCACCTTTAAAGGAGAGGAAAGCAATAAGAAATGACGGGAAAGTTGGAAGAAATAGGAAGAGCGGAGGGCAGGCACTGAAAAAGAATGATAATGGCTAAGGAAGAAGTGGGCAGTACTACATCAAGTGAGTGGATGATGGTCGCCACCACCTACCTTGATGTAAAAAAATAAAATTGTGGAGATATCGGGAACAGAATACTGGAATTGTCCCAACCATGAGATATAATGGTGGCAGTACTAACACTCTCAGTTCCCTGTGACTCACTCTCAGCTGAGTGAAATGATCTGTTATTAGACAGAGTGCAATAGTGGAGAAGGTTAATGGTGGTAGTTTATATGTATTTCACTGAAGCTTCATGACTTACTCCCAGCTGAATGTAATGGTATGATTTCAGCTGCAACAGAAAAGAGTTACCCCGACCATGACAGGGTTAATTATGACAATAATAATAGAATTACCTCCCTCACGCTCTAGTGACTGCATTGCATATAGTCTGGCGTTACCTGGAATACCATAGCAGACAATGGTAGTATTATGGGTGAAAGCATTAATGACGGCTGTATTAACACCCTAGGGATTCAACATCTCTCCCAGATGAGTACAGTCGTTTGGCGTTGGCTGGAAGAGAATATCACAAATGGACCGAGCAAGAGAACGATATTTGTTCATCCATCCATCCATCGTCATACGCCTTAATCCCGTAAGGGGTGGTCACAAACAAATCGCCCCCATGTCACCCTGTCCTCCTCCATCTCACTGCCCTGCTCCCAGCTCACACCCCCTTCTCTCATATACTTCTACGCCATCCCTCCATCTCATCATTGGCCTCCCTCTCCCTCTTCCCCCCTCCACCTCACTCACATACACTCTCCTCTTCATTTTCTCACTCTCCATCCTCTCCACGTGGCCAAACCACCTCAGAGTGTTTCTCCAAACACTTCCTATCACATCCACATCCACACCACAACTCTACTTCATGTCCTCATTTGTCATACTGTCTCTCCTTGTGACTTCACAGGCTCCTCTCAAATAATTTGTACAGTACTGGTAATAATATGAAGTTTCCTCAAACTCACTCTCGGTGCGCTGAATTGTCTGGCGTTAGCTGGAATACATTACTAGAAACGGTCGACCAATAGAGAGTTATTATAACAACCTTGGCAACTTTACTAATGAATTCTCTCTCTCTCTCTCTCTCTCTCTCTCTCTCTCTCTATGTTTAAGTAAATGTTCATAACCTACTGTATTTTTAAGGATAGAAGACAGGTTTGCACTGTTGTACTCATAACACCAACCACTAACCTAGACAGCCCAGCCACTCACGCTTCACGCTTGAGAGATCACGTGGTATTGCACAATAACATCCAGTTTTATAAAACGTCTTAAGAGATTCAGTAACATAGATCCTGAAAAATTTACACAGTCACTAGCACAGTGTGACCCGCCTATGCTTGATACTGACGTTACCACACGGGTAAAAACTGTATGTGATGTGTTGTACGGATGTATGTATCATAGTAAGGCCTGTGCAGTCCCAATCCCCCTCCGATCGGTGAGTCTGTATAACGACGTGACAACACACACACACACACACACATCACGGCAGAACTGTGACGTTGATGTAATAAAGTACGAAAGGATTATGTTGGCAATCATGTGCCATCTGTAGTCATAATCAACTATATATTAAGTGTTGTATGATAAGATATGAAGGTTAGGTCCCCTTCAATGTCTAAGTTTTTAATACAGAAGTGGGCAGTGATGACGGTAGTGCAGGTCGAGATGCATTTGAATCTTTTTGAAAATTTGCTTCGTATCCACATGATTATTGTAAACCAGTAAGAGCTAAACGCACACAGCATCTACCATTAACGTTCTTCATCAGAGAAATTACCAATATGCCGGGAATCGAACCCGGGACTCTCAGGTGAGAGCCAGGCAGCATACCACTACACCACGACCTGGTCGTGGTAGTGGTATGCTGCCTGGCTCTCACCTGAGAGTCCCGGGTTCGATTCCCGGCATATTGGTAATTTCTCTGATGATTTTTCCTGTGAAAAAAATACAGGTTCTCTCTTCATTCTGACTTGCCGTAAGTGTTTGGGATAGATTAAAAGCATCTACTTGCCCGAGTGCCAGGGGATTAACTCATCCTCTTCATGCCCACAGTGGGGGCGGAGGGACGTTGGTTACAAGATTGTGACAACGTGAGTTAACTTTTCCTGGTCGTGGTGTAGTGGTATGCTGCCTGGCTCTCACCTGAGAGTCCCGGGTTCGATTCCCGGCATATTGGTAATTTCTCTGATGATTTTTCCTGTGAAAAAAATACAGGTTCTCTCTTTACCATTAACGTTGTTTAGCACAGGTTTCTCATACCGTATATTCCTCCAAATATTCAATGAAAACCAAAGCTGGATAATAAGAAATAAATCATTCCATATAGACCAACACTCGAGACAATGCACAGCGAAGCAGTCTGAGTTGGTCAAAGTTGTAATGGAAGAGCCCTGAGTCAGAGGCAACACTACTGAAGGAAAAACACGAAGCAGGTAAGAAACTATTCACGTAATAACTACAGGAAAATATTGAATTAAGTCTATTGTTTTCTGTAGTTCTTAGGTGAAAAGTTTCTTACCTGCTTGTTTTTCCTTCAGTGGTGTTGCCTTAGACTCCGGGCTGTCCCATTACGACTTTCACCAGCTCAGACTGCTTCTCTGCTCATTATTTCGAGTGTTGGTCTGCTTACAACGTTTTACTACCTAATATTCATATTTGGTTTTCTTTGGATATTTGGAAGAATATACGGTATGACGAATATATGCTAAACAACGTTAATGGTAGATACTATGTGCGTTTAGCTCTTAACGGTTTACAATATTATTCATGTGGATACGAAGCAAATTTTCAAAAATATTCAAATGCATCTCGACCTGCACTACCGTCGTCACCGCCCACTTCCGTAATAAAAACTTAAACACTGAAGGGGCTCTAACCTTCATGTCTTATCATACACAGTATATATGTAATTCATTATGGCTACCGATGACACAAGATTGACAAACATAATCCTTTCATACTTTATTACATCAACGTCACAGTTCTGCCGCGATGGGTGTGTGAGTAGACAGGTCGTTATCCAGGCTCGCCGTCCAGAAAAGGGAGGAGACTGCACAGGCCCACACACAAACGGACCCCTACGAAGTTTTATGAGTGTATATATATATATATATATATATATATATATATATATATATATATATATATATATATATATATATATATATATATATATGCGTGTACATGTGTGTGTGTGTGTGTGTGTGTGTGTGTGTGTGTGTGTGTGTGTGTGTGTGTGTGTGTGTGTGTTTTGGGTGGATAGGTGTGTTAGTAGCACTTTGTCCAGGTATTTAGTCGATCTCTTGCAGTAATAAAGCACAATATAGTGTGTTAATGAGCACTTGATTGTACATCAGAACACTTGCACATTTTGGGTGGAAGATCATAATTATACCAAACGACTCTGCTGAAGAAGTGTAATGAACGTCACTGGTCACCACTTATGTGCAAAGCTGCTCTCTACGTAGTTTAATTTCTCTAACAGTTATGTGTTTCTATAATTTATGAGGTTGTTTAAATAATTACTCCATTAATACGCACTTCCACAGCACTTAAGCTCATTATGTTGATAATTATATGACGTTGATGGACCAATAGTACATTTAAAACTGTGCTTGCCACCTGGACGATGAGAAATGCCTGGCTACGTGTGTGGCTTTGCTAGGTTTAGTGTTTCTCTTGTAATTCACAGTTAAATTTTTACTCACAGACTTCTCCTTAGTCTGTAGCCATATATATTGTTAATGTGTCCATATCGGCAGAAGAAGGTGCATCAGTTGCCATATGCATCCAGTGTACAGTCTTGGACATTAATAAAGGGACAGGGCAGTCTGCCACTAGAGAGAAGGTTAATCGCACACTTTAGCCTCGAAAACCCTCTCCTACCCTCACCAAAGCACTGATTTGTTAAATAGATGGATTGGATATCTGAAGCTTCGCTCCCTGTCACTGTTTGCCCCATGAAATATTTCCTTCGTTTTTCCTACTATTCAGGTGTATTATTAACCCACTCCATCCCAACCACTTTTCCACCACTGACTCACCCCGATCCCGACCATTTTAGGATTTTTTTTTTTTTTGGCTCAAACTTCCGCTTTTGGTGAGAAACATCGAAAAATCATAGAGAAATCGCTCACGTGAGGTTTAAAATACTCGAAACAGGTAGCAGTACCTCCTCACTTTACTGTGTTTTCTATCAGGCTGGCTCCAAAGAAAACGAGTTCTGTGGGAGTGTAACCATTCCACATCACTCATAAACGGTATTTATTTATTTATTTGGTACGAATTTATATGTAGTATGAGAGAATATTGTTTTTCACACAGTAATATAGGCAATATAAGTATTGTTTCACTCATGAAACACAACAACATACCTGACTTTTTTTGGCAACATTACCTGATCATCATTTCTGACTGTTTCTTCCTCTAATGCTATGTGAAGTTTGTCCTCCACATTGTCATCGATTGGGGAATCACTCTGGCCCCGAATTTCATACCGTGGCATGACGTGGCCGGCATTAGATCTCAAAGGAGACAACCCAAACCACAATGAAATCGCAAAAGCACAAAGACTTGATCCAACAAGGTCTAAAGTTATATATAAGTTAGAAAGTGCAGATGATATACAATTACCCAAACTACATGTACCACTAGAACAATTCACAATAATCAATAACGCATTATACAAGATTAACCCAGAACAACCAAAATGCCGGAGAAATAATAACCAATTGGTAGTACCTAATGACATGATACCCCGAGTATTACGAACGATACACGATAGCCCACATGCAGAACATCGTGGAAAGGATAGGACATTCAGACAAGCCCAGTTGTTATATTACTGGCCATCATTGCGAAAAGATATAAACAATCATGTAGACATGCGAATCATGTCCAAAACACAAAGGATACTCAATTTCACCTGCACCTATAGGTAATTACCCTGTACCACATTAACCATGGGACGTTGACGCGGTTGATTTACGCAAGATACCATTATCATACAATAATAACCAATACCTATTCGTAGCAACGGATCGTTTTTCCCGTTATGTAATTTTAGCCCCAATTAAAGATAAAACAGCAGAGACAGTAGCAAAGACAATAATAGATAATGTGATATGTCGCTTTACTACCCCAAAGGTATTAATAAGTGATAATGGAGGGGAATTTAATTCTGATATCTTACAAGAAATATGTAAGCAATGCAATATCAAAAAGGTTAACGTTTTAGCCTATCACCCAGCATCCAACGGATTAGTAGAGAGACAAAGCAAGAAAGTATTAGATGTACTACGACACATTCTCAATGAAAATTATGCAGGCTGGGATGATTGGATTCCCAGAGTAGAAGGCTCAATTAATGAATCTATAAATAAATCTTTTTTTTAATAGATAATGAATGGAGGAAGAAAAAACAAAGGGGAAAAAAAATAAGTCCATGTGCCTAAAAGCATCCTCCATTCATAAAATAACCCATAACAACTGGACTTGAACTGAAGTGGATCAAATTTTTGTGGGAAACAACTCCCAGGAAGCGAATTCCAGAGAGTAGTAGTTCTGGGGATAAATGAATTTTGATAAGCAGAGGTTCT
Source organism: Coenobita brevimanus (assembly GCF_032717465.1). Classification (NCBI taxonomy): domain Eukaryota; kingdom Metazoa; phylum Arthropoda; class Malacostraca; order Decapoda; family Coenobitidae; genus Coenobita; species Coenobita brevimanus. Next base: position 11,026,719 of record NC_136984.1, read on the forward strand.
GCATTGCGGGAGAGATAGTGTGAATTCGTGGGGTCTCCCAGGAGACACACCACATTTCATTATATATGGGACAGATAAAAAACTACCATATGAGATACTAGAAGGTCAAAACCTACCCATATATAACTACGATGATTACTCTAAACTCCGTTTACGTGAATTCCAGGACATACATAAAAGAGTCAAAAAACAATTAACGATGTCCAAGGAAGAAATGACGGAGGCATTTAATAAAAAGGCAAGAGACTCGCCTATTAGCTTAAGAGACATTGTCTATGGTATCATTCATACGAGAGACAATAAATTATCCCCCAAATTTGAGGGCCCATACAGAGTAATTAACATAAAAGCAAACATAGTTTTAATTAGGTCACTGTCAAGTGGCGAAGAGAAACAAGCTCATAGTGACCATTTAAAACGAGTTTCAGGGGAACTATCCAATAATTATACAGCCTCGGATACCACCGAACAACCGAACATAACTCATGAAACCAATCAAGAAAACAACAATATTTACAAAAATAAATAAAGGTCATATACCAAACAATCAAACATAGGTGCAACTGTTCCAATAAAATCTACAGTACATCATTTACGAGATTTAAATATCGATTTAAACTCCTTCTATAAATGAAATAACATGCAAATTATTGTCCTACGTTAGTCAACCGTAACGCACATCATCACTAGCATCGACCACAGCATGACCATATTAGAAAATTAAAGTTTTTTTTTTTTTTTTTTTTGTCGGTAGGTAACTATGAAGGTACTTATGCAATGGATTCTCCTCTACATAGCAAGAGGATATGCTAACTTAGACCCCCAACACATAGTATGGCAAGGATGCCTCATAGCTCCAACGGCCACGACATCAATCGTACAAGATGTCATAAGTACTAAAATCAGTTTGGATTACTTATACGAATTTCCTTCTTACCTTGAAGATAATGGGACATTCCACGGGGAAACTGGTGGCTCAATAATTCCAAGTTTTAATATTTCATCGACATACTGATTTGTGAGTGTACGCTGAGATTGTGGGATTCGGTAGGCAGGTACGAAAATTGTTGGTGTATCTGGGTGCACATTAATTATCCAAGATCTCCCATCTCACGGAACGGAGGTATTGAGCACCACGAACAACATCACATGTACTCGCCAAAACCATGGTTGGTCGACCTGGGTGGTGCAATTCTTGGGAATATCTTTGGATTGGCTACAGAGGAAGACCTTCAAGAAATAAACAACAAATTTAATGAAATAGCTCACGTACTAACATACCTAGACAAATTCATCGCAGGACATGACTCAGCAATGAAGACAATCGTGACAAATCTGAAAAAGGCGGAAAACATAGCTCTCGAAAGTGTAGGTAAAATAAATGACATGGAAGGTAACATAACACTTTTCCATCTTCACGGAACACATTGACACAATTCTACTCCAATTAGACAACACTAGAGTTCGTTACAGGGCATTTATGCAAGGAATTTCGAATGCCGGTAATGGCAAGATCACAATAGATAGATAGATAGATAGATAGATAGACAGATATAGATATAGAGCCTATGTTGTACAGTGGTAAAGTGTGCGTTTTCGTACAGTGAAGAATGAGGGTTCGCGCCCCGCCAGGGCAATAAACTTTGGGAGCGTTCTTCTGGCCAAGTACTGCTTGGCAGACATAAAAGATGCTGTGGTTGAACCAGAGTCGCACACTTTAACGTATGCTTGCACCCACTCGGCTTGCATGGGCCGCTTACACTTGGTTCACAGACTACACGCACACATCCAAAGCCACTACAACACTACAGTTACACTTACAAGCACTTCTCACCCTACACACAATCTCTGCCAGACAGCCTAAGCCACTTGGTAGAGATACATTGGCTGAATCATCCTCACTTCGGTAGGGATAGGCCGGTCCCGCACACTCACACGGCTGATGAAATTATATATATATATATATATATATATATATATATATATATAGATATATATATATATATATATATATATATATATATATATATATATATATATATAAACTGAATCAATGCGAATTGTTTAATATGCATTGCAAGATGTTATTATGGAAGGCAAGAATGTGACAATGGCAGGAGGGTAGAACCCCATAATTATGTAGTGAAATGACATGAGTGCTTGTTCGAAACAAAGAGAGAGAGAAAGAGAAGTGGTTGTTTTGAATGTAGACAAGAGCGGCAGTGCAAGATGATTTTTCCAGTGTTATCGTGCAGTATAATCAACAGTCTAAGACTACATTACCAGTTATTGCATTACTTTTTTTTTTTAAACCCTAGAAATGGCAGAGACACGGCAATGTAATTGATAGGGGAAAAATGCAAATGATCCCGGGGTCATTACCCTCTGTGGCCGTATCATTCGATGTAGGAGGTGGGAAAGTCATCAAGAGAAATTGCGCTTCTCACAGGTATCTCTGTCAGGACTGTGAATCGATGGATTCGTCGGTGGCTAATGGAAGACTGAATGAAAACAAAGCCTCCCAGTGGATGACCTCGAGTTCTCACTAGTCATGATGTCCCCTGTATAGCGGATATGGCAAACAAGCAGTAGAGTGTTCAGCAGTCTAGGTTACTCCGACTTAACAGCTTCCATGAGATCCACGGACGACGAGAAGACGCACTCACGAGTTGGGCAAGAAAAAAAAAAAAAAACTCTCTGAAGCCAATAAACAGCTTTGCTTTACAGTATTTAGGAGCAGAAGTAGATTTTTTTTTTTTTACCACACTAATATATACTGATGAGAAACGCCTCACTTTGGTGGAAACAGGGACGCAAACATGCAGGAGACCAGTAAACACACGGTATGAAATGAAAAACATATGGAAAGGCAAAAGTGGTAGGGTGAACCAATCAATCGGGGGATGGATGCGGGCCAATGTACAGCTCCGGACAGATGAAACGGCTACACCCCATCCACCAGCGACTTGGTTTGGGTCTCAGTGGTTCTGGTAACAGTTGCAGGTGGAGGAGGGGGGATGTGGGAGGGTGAGGAGGGGAGAAATGTGGGCGGAGTTATATAGGGGTAGTGTGGGAGTGGTGAAGAAGCAGCACTGTCTGGCTGGTGGAGGGGGGAGACGAATGGTTGGGTAGCGGAGACGAGAGTCTGCTGGGGAGGGTATGACAGAGTGAGTGTAATGATTAGAGTGAAAAGAAAATTACAAAAAATGAATTATTATAATATCTGCTGCATATATTGCATTTTTATGTACTAAATAAAAACACTGTCTATTATTCACCACCGTATTTGGGTATCCCTACTCATTATTATTATCCTTTGGAATATTAGGCAATAAATAAAGATATTGGACGGTCTTTCTTGAACCCGAACCAATTTTTTCGTAACTTTTTCTTCAGCTATTTCCGTATTCCTATTATCCCCTCGTGCTTGAAGTCCCCTTTTTATCACTTTCATCCTACGCCCTACATTTTTTTTTAGGCATAAGGCAGTTTAACTTTCTCTTTAAATAACCATATTTGTCAACAAATATTCCTTTCATCTAATCTATTTAATTACCCTTTTTTTTCTTTCAATATGCATTCGTCTAATAATCTGGGTGTTACACCTTAATTGGCGCCTCTATTTGACGTTTTGAATAAATTTGGTCTAAATTTACGCATATATTGCAGTCTCTCTCTAAAGTAGGCTGGCAACCTCACACATCCTCCCCCTTCTTTTTCTCCTTCTCTCGCTACCCGTTCCCTCCTTTCCTTTTGTAGTACTGTTTATCTATTCTTTCTCATATTTTTAACCTCATTCCTTCACTTACAAACTTTTTAGTGCCATAGGAATTTCTCCCTTATCACCTACAGTTCTCTACTACATGAAAGGAGGAAAAAACTGCCTATCGGGGAAAAGAATAACTGGAAATTTATGGCGAAGGTTACGATATCAGTTATTTAGAATGAAAGTGTTGGCAGATACTCATTCTTACGACGTGATTATCGCAGCCACAGCATTTCGCCTTCATAAAACAGAAGGACTATAGGTTTCATGCATTACCTCCTTACGTCCCAGCATTACTGTGCAGAACGCCATGTATAACACATTAAGGACCACAAAAGGACAGTTATGCTGGTAGTCATCTATTGATTCCTCATGAATCTCTCCATAGAGCTATTAGAAAACAGTGCTTTATGCTCCAACTTCCAGAATTATGTTCTCATCATGACAATGATAGGCCAAAGATAATAAAAACAATATATACAACCAAATTATCATTTATTATACAACAAAGCTCATACTGCCTCCGTGCAGCAGTCTCAAGGGTGTAACCAGCTCACACAATCACATGTAACCTGAAGAAATTAAATACATGAATCCTATATATATATATATATATATATATATATATATATATATATATATATATATATATATATATATATATATATATATATATATATATATTTTAAACCATGAACAACACTGTTTGATCTAAAATTTATTGTGTTGGGTAAAGCAGAGGACACTAACTAGCATGGCAACCTATCACACGGAAACCACCATGTTGCACTACACGCCACAAAAACCGATGCACAGACCATGATATCAGCGAAAAGACTATGAGAAGAGTACTGCACGAAGCCAGGGTTGCATCCACAGGACCTAGCAAACGTTATGTTGACAAGCCAGAGGATTTTTTGGAAGTGTGTCACTGAAGGCGCCAACTGCTGGAGAGATGAATAATACTCGGTGAGTATTATTTCTGAGGTTTTTCGCTTGTATAAACTATTCAGTCATACATGACCATAAAAATATATTAATAATTACTGCAGGGAGGGACAACCAGTTTCGTTACAACGTCAGTCCATGCAGAAATTACTTTGAGGCATATAGGGTTACTCGATGTGTAAATTTCATAAGTGTTAACAGTGCCTGTATGATTATATATATATATATATATATATATATATATATATATATATATATATATATATATGATCAGGTATTGTATTTACTTTTCAGGTAGCACGGAGGCAGTTTGAGCTTTGTTGTATAATAAATGATAATTTGGTTGTATATATTGTTTTTATTATCTTTGCCCTATCGTTGCCATGTTGAGAACATAATTCTGAAGTTGAGCATAAAGCACTGTTTTCAATAGCCTCTGAAGAGATTCATGTGAATCGCGATGACTTACCCGTGCTATCCTTGTGGTCCTTAATGTGTTATACATGGCGTTCTGCCTTGGCAATGCTGGACGTAAGGAGGTAATGCATGAATTATAGTCCTTCTGTTTTATGAAGGCGAAATGCTGTGGCTGAACGAATATCACGTCAAGAATGCGTATCTGCCAGCACTTTCATTCTATAAATAACTGATATCGTAACTATCGCCATATATTACCAGTTATTCTTTTCCCGATGTGTTTTCACACCGTTCATGTAGTAGGACTGTAGATGATAAGGGAGAGATTTCTATGGCACTTAAAAAGTTTGTAAGAAGGAATGAGGTTAAAAATATGAGGAAGAATGAATGAAACGGTACTACAAAGAAAGGAAAGGAGAGGAACGGAAAGTAGCGAGAGAAGAAGAAAGAAGGGAGAGGATGTGTGAGGTACCAGCCTACTTGAGAGTTTTTGCAATATCTCAGTAAAATTAGGCCAAATTTATTCAAAACGTCAAATAGAGGCGCCAAGTAAGGTGTAACACCCATTGGTAGACGAATGCATATTGAAAGAAAAAAGGTAATTAAATAGATTAATGAAAGCTGTTGACAAATATGGGTATTTAAAGAGAAAGTTAAACTGCCTTATGCCTCAAAAATAGAATATTGGGCGTAGGAGAAAGTGATGATAAGGGGGACTTCAAGCACGAGGGACAATAGGAATACGGAAGTAACTGAAGAAAAAAGTTACGAAAAAATTGGTTCGGGGTCGAAAAGACCGTCCAATATCTTTATTTATTTATACAATATCCAAAGGATAATAATCAATGAGTGAGGATTACCCAAATAATCAGATGAATAATATGATGATATTTTTATTTATTTTTAAATATAATATATGCAGAAGATATTATAACAATTCATTTTCTGTAATCTTTTTAAATCTGAATCACACTCACCTGTCATACCATCCAGCAGACTCTCGTCTCCGCTGCCGTTGGATGTCCCCGCCGACCAGTTTGATCTTTGGCTATTTCTTCATAAGCACACACTACCCCTATATGACTTTAAGCGCATTTAATATTGATCACGTCCCATATCCCCCCTCCCTCCATATGCAACTATTATAAAGTATCAATTGGACCCATACCAAGTCATGATTAGTGGGGTGTAACCGTTTCATCTGATCCGGAACTCATTACCTGGAAAATTGATGAAAATAAAAGGAAGATTTACAGGACAATAATAAAATGACGTGTTAGAAAACGTTTTATTGCCATCCATTGCAACAGATATGGAACAAAAGAAGAAGGCATATAGTGAATGGTTAGTGAGTAGAGGTAGGGGAGAAGATGAGAGAGAAGAGAGGAGGTATATGTGATGGAGAATGGAGGTTAAGAGACTGGTTAAGGAGAGTAAAAAGAAAGTGGATGAGGGAGTTTGGGAGGAATGTGAGTGTGAAATGGAGGGAGAGTAAGAAATTGTTTTGGAAGGAGGTAAAGAAAGTAAGGCGGTGTGAAAGGGGGAAATAGTAGGGGTAAGAAAGATTGGAATAATAGACTAGCTGGTGGGAGAGAGAGAAACTGAGGAGATGGAAGGAGCACTTTGAGGATTTGTTGAATGTGATGAAAGAACAGTCACGAGTATCAGAGTGGTTAGGGAATGGCTGGGAGAAGAAGAGATGAGAGGAGGAGGGAAGAGATCAGTAGGGCGGAAGTAGTGGAAGCGATGAAGAACTATTAGATTAGGAAAGGCCCCTGAAATTGATGGAGTGTGTGGTGAAATGCTTAGGTATGGGGGTGAGATTTGTTAATGGACTGGATAATAGGTGTATAGATTGGCAGGAAGAGGGAAGGGTTCCAGAGGACTGGAAATCCGGTATAATTGTTCCTTTATACAAAGGAGAAGGGAGAGAGAAGTATGTTGCGCTTATCATAGGGGCATTTGCCTACTTAGTGTGA